>NW_024080781.1:782638-1382638 GCF_003009895.1 Hyaena hyaena
TCACATTTAGCAAGACCCGGAGAGTATGCATTTAAGGCCTCCAGCTGATGTTCATGTTCTAAGAACCACCATTTGAGAACCACTGATTTATACCATAAAAGGCCAGATAGTAAATATTGTTTATTTTGCAGCCATACAGTCTCTGTTGTAACCACTCACCTCTACCAATGACTTCTTTCTACATTTTCAGGCTTCCTCTGTTTTTTGTTTTCGTTTTTGTTTTTTGATTTTTTTTTGAAATTAGTTTTTTGTATTCAACCCTCACTTAAATTATTTTCAGTATTTTATTTTATTTTATTTTTTTTAAATGTTTTATTTATTTCTAGGAGACAGAGAGAGTGAGACAGCGTGAGCAGGGGAGGGTCAGAGAGAGAGGGAGTCACAGACTGAAACAGGCTCCAGGCTCTGAGCTGGCAGTCAGCACAGAGCCCGACGCGGGGCTCGAACCCACGAACCGCGAGATCATGACCTGAGCGAAAGTCGGACGCTTAACCGACTAAGCCACCCAGGCGCCCCTATTTTCAGTATTTTAAAAAATCAGTGTAAAGTCAGATTTTCCATTAAATGCTAATCATCACCAGCTATGAGCTCCTTAATTTTTCCATCCTCATTCCATTAGGCCTACTTTTTCCTTCTTCTGTCATGACTGAATCGGGTTATCACCAAACCTACCAGGAAATGTATCTGCTTCTCTACTTCTGTCTTCCATGATTCATACATCTTCTTGTTTGTCCTAGTCGCCTGCATCAAACCAGGCCTAGAGCCCGCCCAACGCCTATCAGGGGCACGAAGCTAATCCTTTCTTTAATGGGAGTACCCTGGAACTGTTTACTGTTTACATACGTCCTCATCTTTCTTAATTAGACTATAAGCCCTGGAGGGCAGAAATCCTATCTTATACTCCTATGCCTAAGCACTATAACTTGTGCAAAGCAGATACTGAGTAACTGTTGACAGGCGATTTCATAATTTTTACCTTAAATTTTTCCAGGTCTGGCCTTTCAATACTGACCACCTCTGCCAAGAGCTGGGCTTCTAGACCGTCTTCTGTGACTGTGAAATTGAGGAGGGTTGTCTGAGCTTGCAATTCCGGCTGATAGTGAGGATTTGCCAGTTTTGTGTGAAGGATAAGGCGAAAGTTCTTGTTAAATTCACATTCTTTATCTCCAATCCTGATGTATCTAAAGGGGGCAAAACACAAACATTCAGGAGCGTCCCAGGAACCATATGGATATTTTGCTGTCACTCCATTCCTCTATTCTGATAGTATATCTAGGCTGTAAGACCAGGTTATTCAAGATTTCTCAGCTACTCTCTGTCTCCTTGAAGTACAAAATAAGCAGGGATTATCTTCTCAACCTCTACACAATTAAGTTTTTTCCATGCAGAAAGGTGAAAATAGTACTCTTCTCATAACGTCACTGTAACAGGAAGATGCAATACATCATATAAAGGTTGTGTAACAAAAAATGTTAGCTTCTATCGTACTTTCTATGATAAACCTTACATTAAACAAGGTTATTCTTACAGGATAAAATGAGTATGTGTTTGCATTTACTTGTGTGTATTAAGTGTATATATACTTAAAATTTATATCCATATTAAGAATACACATATACTTAAAATTACTTTGTTTCAGTATTTTTGGCATTGACTCCAAAGCAAATTTTAAGAAGCCTCCTGTGTGGAATGCATAGGGTGGGATCTCAGAATACTTCTGTCCTATATCCCTGTTCCCTAGGCCACAGGGACCAGGAGCGGGCACTTCATCTAAAATATTCCAGTCACAGTGAGTTTTCCTGGGGCTTGGGATTGGAACAAAGGGAGGGAATCAGAAACGGAACGTATAAACTCATGTTGAAGTTCACCCTCTCCTCCTGGTAAACCACGCAGCAGAGAAAGACCTTGCTGGTTTCCCAAGGAAGATTAAACCAGGAATAGGTTGAAGGAAAACACAATCGGAAAAGCATGTTCTGGATTTTACGGGCTCCCAGATCCCATCTTCCTTGAAGAGGTGGTTTCTGCAAATGCAAGCAAAGCTCTGAATGAGCGCAGCCTGTCCCTGAAGGGAAGGCCTGATTTTTTTCTACCTCAGATATTGCAGACTAATGTGTCAAGACTTCATCATGCAGGCTCTGTTGCCCTCTGGGTTCTAGAAGGGCTTTGGTGAATGCAAGCACTAATGAGAGATCAAAGAACAGGAGAGGGGGTTCAGCGCAGATGTTCCCTGCCTTAGCGCCATGGTCGGGCGAAGACTGTCTTGCTGTGACCAGATTCCAGGTTTGGGATGGTCTCCTTCCCACAGCTCCACTCACAGGACCAAGTCACACCTTCAGGCCTAGAGGTGGTAATGGCTTCTTGCTGATGCAAGTCCTTGGTTGCCTGGACTCTTGTATGGGGTTCCTTTACCCTTCCCTCTGAATATTCTTTCTATAATAGTCCCTTAATTCTATTGAAAAAATTCCACCCTACTTTGTGTTTTTTTTCTGCTGGGACCCTTCTAGTAAGATCCAGTAGTGGGAGTTTTTAAATTCATGTGACAAAGCACAAATACTAAAACTTCTTCAACTTTTCCATCAAAGAGGCCTGAAAAGCATTGGAGTAAAAATGCATGTAAGAAGACTGGGAGTGACCCTGAAACAAAGTGTCTTCTCAGTCTATTTTATATTAATTACAAAAGTTCTGCATTCTTTCATACTTAAGTGTATAAAGTAGTTCCATTGTAGATGAATCCTAGTGATGACAGAATATTATCCAAAGGCCACGTTATTTTTAATGTAAATATAGTAGTTTCTAAAAACTTATCTCACAAATTATCTCACTTACAGGTGAAATGTTATTTCACTAAATTTATTAATTTTGGAAAACTGGATGAATTAAAAAAGAAAGACAACGAACAGCAAGTTCATCATTCAGGCAGCATTGAATATCAAATTTATCATTCAAGCAATGTTCCTTTTTATTACAATGTCTCAATATTTGCAACAACTTTTCTTTAAACATGAGAGATGCCCAAAATTTTTAATGTGGCAATATTTTGGGCTGCTGTTGGTGGTTGTTTCCTAATTGTATTTTGCTCTGAGATTAGTTTCTTGTGTCACATGGCCAGGAAAGGACTTATGAACCAATGGCCACTTAATCTGACTAGGAACAATTTGAAACAATGTTCGTGTGTAAAGATTATTTAAAAAGTCATAGTTTTCTTATATTGCTGAAGCTTTAATCACAAAATCACTCTTAATCACTAAAGCTTTAGTCACTATAGCTAAGAATCTCAAAAGATTGAGAAGATTCATTACTTCTCATCGTCATCCAACTCTCAGGTTTTGTTCCCACTGTACTGGTCTTATATTTGCAACAAAGACTCAGATTCTGATGAAGTGTCTAAGCTTGACAAAGATCTGCCCAAGAAGTCGCCTTTGGAGACCTTCGTTATTAAGTTGGTGAATTCATTCATGTTATCTAGTCTTGGGTTGTTTTTATGGTGTCAAGACTTCCTACTCTTTAATATATCTTTCTAGAAGTATGAAGAACAGTTTAGATAGCAAGTTTCTTCTAAGCCAGTATCTGTCTGTATAATATAGTTCCGTTCAAAAAAATAAAAAAAATTAAATGAATATTCACATCACCGTTAAAGAGAAACACTGAGACACAAAAGAGATGAATGAACCACAGGCCAAATGTTTTATAAATGAACCAGACAGCAGCTGGTGGTGTACCCAGTGAGCACAGTGGCACCTCGCTCTTGTTTCACAGGTCATGGAAACGACACCATCTGTTCACGCGCCTGCAAGTATTTTCCAGTTGTTATCATGCTCATTACTGATAATTTCTTCAGTTATTTGTGTTTCTAGCAAAACATGTTACAACCAAACAGTCAGTCACCCAACAAGCAGTTACTGAACATGTCCACCACACCAGGCAGTAGGCGAGTCCTGAAGGCACCGGGCAGAGCAGAAACAGGCATGGCCTCTGCTCTCACAAACATTATTACTTCACTCTCTCACATGAGGCCTTATGACTATAAAATGTTACGTACTGATGCAGCCATTCATCTGTTTAGTCTCTTCAATAGATGAATGGGTGCCTACAGTGTGATATCAAGATCAAAGATCTGCCCAATTAAAAGACAGGCAAAGAATGCGAATGACATTCCTCTAAAGAAGATACACAGATGGCCAATAAGCATCTGAAAAGATGTTCAACAACATTAGTTATCATAGGGAAATGAAAACCAAAGCCCCAGTGAGGTGCCACTTCACACCACTGCATGGCTATAATAAACAACAAGGATGACAATGACAATGATGACAATGACAACAACAGCAACACAGGAGCACCTGGCTGGCTGAAAACCTGAAAGAAGGTAACTGCACAAGTTGGAAAAGCACGCTACTTTTGATTTTGGAGCTGTGAGTTTGAGCCCCCTGATGGGTGTAGAGATTACTTTAATGAAAAATTACTTTAATGAAAATTTAAAACACACACACACACACACACACACACACACACACACACACTAACAAGTGTTGGCAAGGATACACAGAAATCAGAACCTTTATACACTTGCCGGTGGGAATGTAAAATGGCATAACCACTTTGAAAAACAATTTGGCAGTTCCACACAATCTTCAACACACAGCTACCGTGTAACCAAGCTATTCTGCTCTTCAGTATATATCTCAAAGAATGAAAGCACGGATCCACATAAGATCTATACACAAAGTGTTATTCCTAACAACAAAAAGGGGGAAAAAGAAATCCAAGTGCCTGGAAACTCAAGAATAAATCAACTATAGTACACCGAAACAGTGCAATGTTACTCAGCAACAAAAAGGAAAAGTACTGATAATGCCCAATGTGGATGAACCTTGAAAACACTGTGCCAAGTGAAATAAGGTAGCCGCACAAGACCACGTATTTTATGATTCTACTTATAGGAAATGTCCAAAATGGGCACATCTGTAGAGACACAAAGGATATGAGTGGGTGTCTAAGAGTCTCAACCTAAAACTGACTGTGGTAATGGCTGAACAACGTGGGCATATACTAAAACCCACTTACTTGTGCACTTTAAATGACAAAATTGCATAGTATGTGAATAATAATAGTGTTACCAAGAAAGACAAAAACAACAAGCTATCAAGAGGTGAACTGGTATATTTGGGTTTTTATCAATCTGTAAGGTAAGGGACTGTGCTGAAAACTACAGTTTCTACATTGTTTCTCATTCTGAGCAGAATGAGGCATGTCATCGGATGGTCTTCTAGGACACGGCTATCGTTCTTAGCTAACCCACTTCTTTGTGACTGAAGACACATTCAACCATATCTTTGTTCAAAACATCATCAAAATTTCTCCTGCTACTTGAATTTCTCTTTCCAAGCGTTTCTAAAATTGATCTCAAAAGTAGCTTTGAGAATGTCTTTCTTCACTAGCACTATTCACTGCATTACCATTACCCTAGGCTTCAGGATTCACAGGACTGGCTTTTAAAAGAACTTTCAAGGGGCGCCTGGGTGGCTTAGTCGGTTAAGCGTCCGACTTTCGCTCAGGTCATGATCTCGCGGTTCGGGTTCGAGCCCCGCGTCGGGCTCTGTGCTGACTGCCAGCTCAGAGCCTGGAGCCTGTTTCAGTCTGTGACTCCCTCTCTCTCTGACCCTCCCCTGCTCACGCTGTCTCTCTCTCTCTCCTAGAAATAAATAAAACATTAAAAAAATTTTTTTAAAAAAAATAAAAGAACTTTCAAGAATGAAGATCTCATGTAATTACCATGCCTGGGTTCTCACATATAAGCAGTGCCCAAGTTGATACTCATTTGTATCATGACAGTAATAAAACCCATACTTTAATAAATCTCTGGTACATCGTGGGATTTTCTGATTACAGCTCCATCTCAGTTGGAATTCATTCCTTCTCAGAGCAGTATTTCAGAAATGCCAGGTCTGTCACAACCTTCCTTGATTTCAGATTCAATTTTCCCTAATTAGCTTATGAATTTTTACTGGATTTTAGTTCATACTTCATAAACTTCCTGTGTTAACCGCTAACCTTTAACCCCAGATGAAAAGAGATTGTAAACTTTTTTACAATTTACAAGATTGTATTTAGGGGCACCTGGGTGGCCCAGTCGGTTGGGCATCCAAGTATAGCTCAGGTCATGATCTCATGGTTCATGAGTTCGAGCCCCACCTCAGGCTCTGTGCTGACAACTCAGAGCCTGGAGCCTGCTTTGGATTCTGTGTTTCCCCCCTCTCTACCCCTCCCATGCTCATGCTCTGCCTCTCTCTTTTTCTCAATAATAAATAATAAATGTTAAAAAAAAAAAATAGATGGGTTGTTCACCCTATCGCCACTCTAGAAGATCATGCGGTTAGTGGTATGAATGTAATCTCCACCCACTAATAGCAGCTAATCCAACTCAATTTCCCAATAACACCACACTCTAATTTTTCCCATCAGCTACTACACACAACATCGCTCACCTCCATAGGCTTTCACGGAAAAAAAAATGTGAGATTGGCCAACACGAAGCAGGAGTTTTGAACAATTTTACTTCTGAGTGTAAGTGACAAAGGCTTTAAACTGGTTAAGCACTTAACCAAATATCTGAGGTAAAGCAATGCTCCATAAAAGAGCTCAGAGACAATTCTGTGGCTCAAAATTTCTCTTGCATCCCTCCCATGTACACCAACATATACCCTGAGGCATTCACATACCCCAGTTTGAGAATCAGAAACCTATCTGCTTGAGGCACAGGTCTGGTGGTCTTGGTGAAGAGACAGTTAATCAGAGGAAAAGAGAGGGATGTGTGCCTATAAAACTGTGTTTTACATTTTGCTTGGAAACATTATTTCATAGGTTCAGATTGCCCAGGGATAGTAAATTATCCTCAATTGGGGTGTTTATGATCTATGAAAGGCAAAAGCTGCATAATGACTCAATGGGTTTTATCATTGCTGCTAGGTTAATTGTTGGTTAATCTCCTATCTGGGAAAATTAAACAGACTGCTAGTACTCTCTCATGATTTGAAGGATCCAAAAGACAACGGAGTTAACCAGAGGGGTGGGAAAAGCAAACAATCACTTCATTGTTTCTGTGAAAGACATGAGTCCAGAGGTTATGACTTGTAGATTATAGTGGGGAGCTATGAGCTCCTGAACTTAAACTCCAATGAGAAGCAATGGCAGGAGTGAAGAACAGCATTTTTTTTTCCCCCACAAATAGTTTATTGTCACATTAGTTTCCACATAACACTCAGTGCTCATCCCCACAAGTGTCCTCCTCCATGCCCATCCCCCCTCCCCCCCACATCCATCAGTCCTCAGTTTTTGTCAGCATTCAAGAGTCTCTCATGGTTTGCCTGAAGAACAGCATTAAACCTGGAACTGTGGCTGTTATCTTAAAACAGAAGTTCTTAACCCATTTTCTGGCCCCATGTCCCCCATGAACAGGACTTGCCCCTGACATTGCATCTCTGCGAGAATCATGTAGGGCAGGAATCTCTGAAGCTTGGGTGGAGTTGCTCCTAGAGGATCTTTATTTACCCCTCCAAGAGAGTGACCTTCTCCTGCCCCCTTTTCTCACTGCCTGGTGTGCAGGTGAGAGACTGATTATATGACCTCAGATGAGAAATAAAATTATTTTCCATAGTACAAACACTACAGTATTATTGGATAGGACATAAGGTGAATCAAAAACACTGTTTCACCTAGCAGACTTTTAGTTTTAGAACAAGAAGGGCCCCTAGAGATCATTTAACTGATTCCTTTTTATGGACCCAAAGAGTTTATGACTTGTCCAAGGTCACATAGCTTAGTGGCAGAGCTGGGACTAGAACCTGGGTCTCTAGACTCCTAGTATAAAGTTCATTTCACTGCAGCACACTGTAGGTTAATTTGCTGTTTGATAGTGACAGCTAATAACCCCAGCCTCCATCGACCTGTCTGACCGTCGATCACAAGAGGGTACTGAGAAAATATGTTGGACTCAGGAATGATCTATAGCCGCTAGAGGAAAAACTATAAAGATACAGCCCAGAGAACATGTCCTGCTGATCTTTGTTTAGAAATTCTGTCCTTGTTTATGAAGGAGAATAGCACTGACTATCGAGGTACCCAGGTCTAACCAAATACTTGTAATTTCTGGTAGATATTTTTATAAAATGAATTTATTTATAAAATCTTAAAAATAAATCACTCAACGTAGAGAAAAATTTGCTCTTTTGGCTTTCAGGGGGAAAATAGTCTTTTAAAACTGCGAAAATGCTCACTAGTTAGCTGAATAAATTATTGTATAAAAGGCCACCATCTATAAGTTAACTATTAATTTAGTTTTCCATAGGTCAGGTTTACATAAAAATCTGATACATTTGGAATTTCAAAATTCTTTCACAGTTTATTCAAAATTCAGCTGAAAGGTGTTTGGGGATGAAAAGGTTCCTAATTTCTTCAAGTCACAGAAGGTCATTACTACTGTGAAGGAGTGGTAAGCAAACTACATTAAAAACACTACAGGGGTGATGGGCATTAAGGACACTTGTTCGCATGAGCACTGGGTGTTATAGACTACATTATATGGGTGTTATATACTACAGTATATGTTAATGTTAATTTGGATTTAAGTCAAATTAAAAAAAAAAAAAACAAAAAAACAAAAGCCAAACACATGAAATGGTTTCTTGACCAATGTTCACAGAAGTTCTGTGACAGACACGGGGAAACATTTCTCAGAATTATCAAATTTACCTGAAACCAGGTTGAGTTGAGGCAGCCTTATCTCAATATAATCAAGACGAGACTCTCAAGTTGGATATAACCTGGACATTTTATATCTAATGTATGTATTTGGAAAGTAAGGAAGTAGCTTTTGCTTTTGTGGGAACTGTTCTCAAGATTTAGTGTTGCTGCTGCTGCAAATGCCTTCAGTCCTGGATCATAAAAACCTGATTAACTTTCCCTAGTGATCAGATATTCTGAGCACACGAACAAACACCAGCATTATTTTTTTATTGCCATCTAAAACAAAATGTGGAAAAGCAACATACTCATTTAGAACAAGGACTTGCTTCTGTGGCAGACTAGGGTCTTGACTAGGAACGTCTGCAGAAGGACTCTTTTTGATTTATTTTATGATGATGACGATGATGATGTTGATGACTTTTTTTTTTTTACAAAGTTTGCAAATCCTTTCTCACAATGCTGTTTATTTTTTTATGAAAAAAATTTTTAATGTTTTATTTATTTCTGAGAGAGAGACAGCATGAGCAGGGGAGGGTCAGAGAGAGAGAGGGAGATACAGAATCTGAAACAGGCTCCAGGCTCTGAGCTAGCTGTCAGCACAGAGCCCGATACGGGGCTCGAACCCACGAACCGTGAGATTATGACCTGAGCTGAAGTCGGACGCTTAACCTACTGAGCCACCCAGGTGCCCCTCACAATGCTGTGTAGACAGAAATTTCCCAAGATACTGTGTTAGTATACTGAAGGTTCTCACCTTGAGATGGACAATTCAGAGAGCTAACAAGTTCCCTGAATAGGAGGAATCCTCCAGGCCTGATCAGACAGAGCCTGTTGGTCAAAGTAGAGAGACTGCAGGTGGGTTTTGAGATAAGTGAATAATAGAGTCGCAGTAGTTGGGGGAAAAACATAATCAGGAAAGAAAAAATCAAAACTTTTCAAAAGACATCTAAAAGCCTTACTGCACGTCCTGCTGCTTAAAATTAGCCGCTTCTCCATTGGACTTGGAGTTCCGACAGCTTGGCGGAGGCCGCGGCACCCAGGCTGGGCTGCACGGCCCGTGTTACTTAGCAACCCCCGCAAGAGGGGCCGCTCAGTGGGTCAAACTGCTACTCAAGGAAAGTTTCAGCTGAAGGCGCAGCTGGCCAGGCGGCCCAGGAAAAGGAGGAAAGAAAGTCCTGAATAGAAATGAGTTAATTGTCTTACTGCTTCATATAGTTAATATAACCAACACGTCCTTCTCCGATAAAAGCAAACTTCAATTAGAATTATAAAAAAAAAAAAAAAAGACTCCTGTTGCAAGACTCCAGGTATCATTGCACAGAAAGAAAAATGGAAGCTAAACAAGAAAATCATAGCTGATTATTTCCCTTCTGAGATGCAGAATATATAACATGTATTATATGTTAAATATTGTGACACACATATATATTTTGATATATATATTTCAATATATCCATACTGAAATATTATAATGTGGCATGAAAAAGAAATTCTGGTTCCGTTTGCATTTTTTTTTAAAAGGAAAACTGCTTTTTTAAAGAAAGTACGGTAAAGGTTCTTTATCTGTGGCCTGTTTGGAATTTACCTTCACATGAAGTCAAACAACGACTACTTAGATGACTATGTGTCAAAAAAAAAAATGTGGATTGAATTTAGGAACAGAAAGGTCTTTTCTGTACTTAAACTTTATTTTTAATTTAGAAATTAGGAGAAACTAGAATGCTGAATTCTATAATATATGAGGGCATGAATTACCTTGAAAATAGAGTGATTCCTACACATAAGGGCTACAATGAGAGAACTACATACCTCCTGAGTTTATTAAAAACTGTAAGTTTCCATCCAGCTCAAGAGAGCACATTTTATCACAGTCCAGGGTCGAATTTAACATGGTTCTAACGTCCCACCCAAGACCTCATTTAAATAGATCTATAATCAACTTTAATATAATCATGTGGCATCAAACCCAAGAAACAACATAGTAATACTGAACTGAAAACTTGCTATTCTCCGTATTAACCTTAGTACCACTTTTAGGAAATATAATCATGATAAATATCTGTAAAATAGCTTTCACCATATTTATATTATATAGCTAGTATTCCTGTTAGTTTTTTTTTTTTTTTTTCCTAAGTAGGCTTCATGCCCAGCAAGGAGCCCAATGTGGGGGTTGAACTCACAACCCAGAGATCAAGACCTGAGCTGAAATGAAGAGTCAGGTACTTAACTGACTGAGCCACCCAGGCACCTCTCTGTTAGTTTTAAGTTTCTATATACAGCATGCTACTTAGACTATTATTAAGAAGATAATAACATGAAAAGTAGAGGAAACGTACAAAATGTTTTAAAAAAATATTTATAAGCCCAGAAACAATCTGAAATATATCTTACAATAAAGTTACTCCAGCTAAGATTAAAGTCCTAAAATTACTTCAATAATATTTGGGGGGGGGATATGAAAGATTAAAGAGCTTTAATTTTATGAAGACACTTCACAGATCAGCAACTTCTCTAATATGTAAGCCAGTAAATTTGCTTTGGAAAAGGTACATGTTGATAAATCTTCCCAGATACGTTTTCTGTCGATTGATATGATAAGATGTATTTTACTTAAAATTAGGATTGTCTGGAGTTTGGTGGATTTAATTATTTGTAATTACCCAGATGTTTTCAGCCTGTGGCCATTTTATGACAGTGGTATCTACTATGTGGGTCAGGTTCAACTGTATATCTTCTCAAATACAGATTTAATGTGCTATTGATGAAACCATTACTAGAACCAAATTAAAGTCTGGGCTGATGTATTGGTCCACAGGGAGCTGTCAGACATGAAAGGAGTAATTAGTATTCATTACTTCATACTCCACAACATTCCAATTATTAATGAACTTCAACTTTTGGACTATGCTATATCTATCACAAGCGTCTTCTCAGACATTATTAGAAAGAATAAACTAATATTGGTTAAAAAACTGCCCCTAAAACAAACAAAACTGAAATGAACAAAAACACTATTCATAGCTGAAAACTTTATAAGGGATGGGACTTCCAAGAGTATGCAGTGCAAAGATTATCCCACCTGAAAGGGACGAATAGGCTACAGTGAAGACATGCTGGGTGAATGCACCCAGCTTTGCAGTCCTCTTTTCCTTGTTTTCCAAGCTATCTTGTCTTTACAATACATCTTTACAATTATACATCTATAATTGTATAGATGGGACAACGTAGGAATATAAAGATAGAAGAGAATAGAAAAAAATTAAGCAAAATGTTCATTGCTGGACATCAGAACAGGAGGCCCATTTAAGATTTATAATCATGTAGGTTAGTTTGGGACGTGATCAAGGTAAAGTCACAATTTTTCTGTTCCTGTTACGATATTACAAATGGGTATTTCTATTAAAATCCTTATTGGTCTTTCTCCATTAGGTTTCTTTTCCATTGTTTTCTTCTTATTTACTGCATTAGAAGAAAAGTAATTCTTACTTCAACCCATGTATTTTAATTTTGCATATCACTTCTAGTTTGCTCATGTATGAATTTTTTAAATTTTTCTTGTTTTTTTTAGTGTTACAAGTAACAATTGTTAGTGTATTTTTAGTGTTTCTTGAAGTAACAAGAAAGCATTTGCTCTTTTTAAACATATTTTGTCAGATGAAAATAATACTATCACTAAAATAATCAAACATTATTTGAAAGTACTTTTAAAGTTTTATAAACAAAACTAGTATCAAAATGTAGAGAGTCCTCCATGTTTTCCATTCCAAACTAAGAGGTGGGAAAAAATACAAAGTAGAACAGTTCCTCCTTGCAAGAGATGGCTAATAGCAGTAAATAAAGAACTCTTCTATGTTATAGAAAACAGCAGATGAGTCAAAATTCCTACCTTCATTCTCTCAAAGACTCCACACTTCTCACACACTAGTGGTGAGCATATGGATTTGTATGAACACTATGGAAAACAATTTGGTGTCATGTTTTAAAGCATGATGTGAACACACACTCTACAACCTAACTCTTCTGCTCCAGAATATAAACTCTGAAGAACCTCTTGCTGTGTGCACCTGTAGACATATAAACCAACCTTCAGCATGTTACCATTCATAGGAGCCTGGCTTCTTAAGATGGAAAACATAAACATAACTTCAAAGTCTTTCAAAATGAACATTAAATAAAACGAGGAAAAGTCACAACACTGAATATTTTAATGATGAAAATAAAACAATGAGAGTAAAAAGAATATGGTAAGTTTTAAGACACTGAACAGTAGAAAATTCAAGTCCCTTTAATATACGTATATATACACACTATGTGATATTTTTATAAAGCCCCACAGAAAAATAAGTGACACTATTTTGAATAAGGCTTGGAAATGATAACAAAATTTAGAATACTACCTTTGGGGGAGGAGGCCCAAAGGGAAATCAGAGGAGCACAAAGGTGGCTTAAAGAACATTGTAATCTTTCGGTTCATAATTTGAATGGAAAATTTTCATCTAATTTATTATTATGCTTTATATAACTTTTATATATTATGTATTTTATATGTATCAACATTAAATAATACAACTTAAATGACCAAAACTCTCTATTGTTCTTAGGAGGCAATGTAAAAACATCAAAAGATATGAATGATTCCTTGTTCACACATCCCACATCCAAAACACAATGGCTTACACTTCAGGATCTTTGGCTTAGCCTCTGATTCATACTCCCAATCACCCATACACTGTGCTTATCAGTGGTGCAAGATTCAAGGGAAATATCCTATTTTGAATACCTATCTGTACTATGCTCGGTTTGTATTTTTTTCCGTACCAGATAAGAAAATGTAAACATAGAAAAATAGCCTAAACAACTTAACTCCAAATCACCAAATTAGAAGGTACCAGGCCAAGATTTGAACCAAATTTCATCTTACTTATTCTATCCTAGTGCTATTCTTTCAATTATTTATTTATTTACTTATTAGAGAGAGAGAGAGAGAGAGAGAGAGAGAGAGAGAGAGAGACAGGCAGAGGAAGGGGCGGAGGAGAGAAAATCCTAAGCAGGCTCCATGCATGGGGGCTGGATCCCATGACCTGAGATGAAATCAAGAGTTGGATGCCAACTAAGCCCCCCAGACACCCCTCCCACAGCTAATTTCTGACAACTACATGCTAGTACGTAAGCCCCACCTCATAGCCTTAAAGTGTCTCTTGAAAACGTTTACATAGCTAGTTCACGACCATGGATTAATCACTACATTAACTTTTCCTCCCAGACCAAGTCCTATGGAAAGATGGAAAAATGTATGTACAAAGAATGAATAAATTCAAAATCATGTTGGAATCAGTACAATGAGTGGAAGCACACACAAAAAAATGAGGAATGAAATAAATTCATCAAAAATCTAATGGAAAACATTAGTAAAGGTTACCAACAAACAATCCCTGGAAGGTAATAAACATGTCCTTAATAACAATCAAGGAAATACCAAATAAAGCAGAAAGGAGGATTCTGTTACGTGATGTTTCTACTGGCTCTTGCTCATGATGCCTCGTTTTCTTGTGTTCTATGATTTCTGCCTGTGAACTCATATACCTTGAAATGACATCATGTACAATCCTCTAAAGCCTGGGTTTATGTGCATAATTCCAGAGGGGATTTTTGTTTGCTTCTGCCAAAAACAGTGGAGAATGACCAATCCAATGCCACTGAAAAATAAGTTACTGGTTTGAGGTTTTTCGGGCAGCTAAGTAAAAGTTTGACTTGAACATTTATGAGAGAGATGATTTCTGATTAGGAACTCTCACAGGATGTTTTACTACCTCTTTTCAGTGCCAAAGTATGGAAAGGAAAGTGCTCCGTTCTGCAGGGCTGGGTTTTGTTTTTAACAAATTTACCTTTAAGCAGAAGGTATGGCCACTAGAGGCTCTAGCATTATACAGGAATCTCTTAGGGGACTTCACACCGTCATCTGGCTTGGTCCAAGTTCTAGGTATTCATCCAAACAGAGAGGCCCATGCCATTATGTTGTAGCAGGTACTCTCAGGAAGAAAACCAGCTTTGGTGGTCCTTGCCTATTTGAGTCCCATGGTCCTATTTTTTTGGTCGACCAAGTGCCAAAAGATGTGAATATTTTAACATATTTAGTTGCTTTTCAGCATTCACACATCTACTCTGCCACAATACCTGAAATCCAAGTCAATGTTTTTATTGTTTTATTTTTACTTTGGTTTAACCATTGTTAAGACATACAGTGATATTTCTTATCCATAAAGAACTTATAATCTAATACAGATGGGAGGGAAAACAATTAAACATATTCTAAGAGGGACAGATAAAAAGGCAAAAGGACACAGCAGGCCAGTGCAGAATGGACGGTGTATGGGAAGCACTGAAAGTGGAAACTTAAAAATTTCCATTTAATTAAGTGGCAGCTGAATTCTGAATTAAGTGAATTTGGGATTTGCAGAAAGACGAGGTAAGTAAAACAGTCTATCATAGGAGGGGTTAATCAATCTGTGTGAATGAAGGGAACACAGAAGTATCAAGTAGGTAAAGCATTTCCTAGGCTTCACAGAAAGCTTCAGTTCAACTTAATGTACCAGGCAACAGAGAACTCTTTTTTTTTTTTTCCTTTTTATTTATTTATTTATTTTTATTTTTTTATTTTTTACAAACATTTTATTGTCAAATTAGTTTCCACATAACACTCAGTGCTCAGCAACAGAGAACTCTTAAGGAGTTCTTCCACAAGCGAGCAACAGAAGCAGTTTTAGGAAAAGATTATTGTAACCACTCTGCGGGTTGGAGAGGAGTGAACAGAGAGAAAATGTAAAGGCATTACTTCATTCAGCATGAAGACATGAAATGTCTGAACTACACTGTAAGTTGTAGATAAAAAAAAAGAAGAAGAAATATGGATTCCAAAACATTGATGAGAAAATAAACAAGGTTTAGGGAAAAAAAGAGTAAGGCAAGTTACAATGGCCAAGCAGCATTCATGGGAATTCTACTGAAAGGTGGTAGTGACTATTTAATTGGAAAAAACAGTTAACAAATGATGTTTCCAACATATGTGTTAAATGTCAGAGAGTCATAGTGATTTGGGAAACAAAGGCAGAAGGAAATGTAGATAAAATTAAATTTCCTTATAACCTGTAGCCCACTGATAGATATTAGAGGTAGGCAGAGTATACGTTCCTCCAGGAACTCCCAACTGTCTTAAAGTTAATGCTTTGCTAGAGGGAAAAAACACGTTAGTTTGACAACAGGTAGGCCCCTAGGATCTGAGTATCTTCTTTAGCAGATAAAAGTCCTTTTGGAAACTTACCTTGCTTTTACCTCCACCTAAGTATCTAATGAGTCACTCCTCATAATCCCGGGGCAGCTCTTTCTGCCCCAGGTCCTGTCCCCATGCTTTAATAAAACCACCTTTTTGCACCAAAGATGCCTCAAGAATTCTTTCTTGGCTTTTGGCTCCAGATCCCCACCATAACTCCAAAACCACATCAGTAGGTCATCTGAGAAGACATTTAGTCACTCTTTTAGTCCCCATTTTTCTCATGTGTGAAGGTCTCTGATCATCTGTCTATACGGCATGTTTCAAAATGATCACATCTACGATGCTGCCTTAACTACCTCTCCATGTAGATATTCCCCAATCTCCATGGTCAGCCAAGGTCTCTTTATCAGGCTGCACACTCACATACCCACTGCCTTCTTAGACTCTCTTTTTTGAGAATCTTAAAGTAGCACCTCAGTCTCTGAAATGTCTAATAAGTGAAACCATTATCTCTTTCCCTACCACATTTCTATATAAATCCATCATTTAGCTTGGTAGAAGACTGGAAATTACCCTCAAACCTTCCTTCCCCCAACCCCCCATCAACAAAATCCCATTAATGACCATGAACTGATGAAATTAACTCCTTGAGAATCCTTTCATGTTTTCTCTCTCTCTCTTGTATCCCTTAGTTTAGGGTCATAGTTTATCTCAACTGGATGATTATAATTGCTGGCTAATTAGATCCTGGCCCTAGGTCCATGCTCCTTCAATCAATACGTCACACCACCAATAGCACATCCTTTCAGAAACAAATCTGATTAAGTTACTATCCTAGGATGCTTACCAGTCTTCACTAGGTTCCCCACTGACTTATGCTCATGAGTCTCAAGTGAAAATATGGAGACGACAGATTTCTTATTCCAGGAAGACAAGGTTCTTTGGTCAAGAACCACTACTATTGTTGGGGCGCCTGGGTGGTTCAGTCAGTTAAGTGTCCGACTCTTGATTTTGGCTCAGGTCAGGATCTCACATTTCATGGAGTGGAGCCCTACACTGGGCTCTGACAGTGCAGAGCCTCCTTGGGATTCTCTCTCTCTCTCTCTCTCTCTCTCTCTCTCTCTCTCCCTGTGCCCCTCCCTTGTGCGCATACACTCTCCCTCAAAATAAATAAATAAACTTAAAACAAAAAAAAGAACCACTGCTGTTGTCAACTAGTGTTGACAACACTATGAATGAGCCCACTTACTGTGTTTGGGGAAAAGAGGAAGAATTACTGACCTATAGAAAAAGGCCAACTTCGAAGGCATCCATGGGTGTCAAAGGACATCCACACCCTGGGGGTCCTGCCAGTGTCTCTGTTCTCACCTCACCCAGGCCTTAATGCCCTTTTCTCCTTCCAACACAAGACTCCATCAGCGTGGATCCTATCTGCAGTCCCCCCAAAGCTGTAGGGCTGTCTGTGTAACTATTTGGTATTAGTTCCCTTGTTCCAAAATTCTCTTCTCCGCGTGTCTACCTGACAAACGCCCACTAATCTTTCAATACTCATATTAAGTGTCAATCTAATCAAATGTGATTTTTCCAACAAAGCTATTCCAAATCTTCACTCTGGAAATGATGACTCTGCCATGTAAACTTCTATCAACACACCAATGGCACTGTATTGCTTTTATTGCTTATAGGTCTGTCTTTCCCCTAAGGAAATACAGTTTTCTTTAAAGGTAGGGTCTGTATCTTATCAGGCTTTGCATCTGCAGCTCCCAGTACGGTGCCTGGCATAACAGTACTAAGAGAAGTTTTACTCAGGGACTGATACAGTATGTAAGGACTCCACCAGCACCAAGATTCTCTGGAAAAAGACACTAAAAATATCTGCAAGGGAAAGGGAAGTAAGAAAAACTGGAGGTAGAGATCTGATTTTACATTCCTATAAGTCACTGTTCCCATATACAATAGTTTAGGAAGGAGAAACGTAATAAATGCATGCGATAAAAAACCATTCGTTATATTCTTATGTACCATTTTAAATTCTCTTGACCTTTAAAAAATACTGGAATGATATGTTCAGTTCTATAGAACCTAACAGAGAGAATATGTACATATTCGGGTAATAATATAATTTAGGGTAAGTTGTTCTAGATTGTTTGTGATAAACCCTTGATGCTTTGAATAAAATAATTTGTTTCTGAAATAGAAGACTTCTGGGATTCTCAAGAGTACATAATTATATCCAAATTATGACTCAAATTTATCAGTCCCTGGAAATTTCATATTATATATATGTACATGTTTGTAAGTATACATATAATTTAATTATATTTATTTTATTTATATTATATATTTATATAATTTATGTATTTAAATATATATAACATACATAAAATATAAATAAACTATATAAAATCATATTTACTATATTTATGTTTAAGTAATATAAATATATAGAGACAGAGGTAAAGAGAATACCACCAAATTTCTTACACCTAAATTGTGTTATTAAAGGCCCATGTTAAAGCTAGAAAATGTGTATTTCACTGACAAAAAATTTTAGGTTTTCCTAACAGAGTCAAAACCTTAATAGCAAAGATTTCACTTCAGTAGCATTTAAGATTTTACACTATATTTTTAACACATCAGACACAGCTACAATTATGTTTATGTCAGAGTTACAGTTTGTCAAGTAGCTTATTAGATTTTTCTAAATGCATGTCTGTGTAAATTTTAGCTTATTAAACAGTTATAAGTTGTCAGTCACTGTAAATGGATTTCGTTGCAAAATACTAATCAGTTAGGGAGTGTTTAAAAAATAGCAGTTAGTTCTCCTTAAGTAGACCTATTTCCACTTAAAATTGACAGAAATAAGGTGGTGATGGGAAAGGAGACAGGTGACTTTGAGCCGGAGACTGGTGTCAAAAAAAAAAAAAGGGGGGGTGTTGAGGAAATTCTGAAATGATCCTTCTGTGAAGAAACAAGAACAACAGACAACAACAACCACACAAGAGAAGGAAAGGCAGTGAAGTAAGTCTCGTGAAGACAGGTGTCTTGAGAGAAAAGGCACAGGAACCTACGGAATGCCACCAGCCCCCGTGAGCCCACACAGGCTTGGTCAGAGACATACTTGCCGCAGGTGACCTTGAACACATTTATACCAAGTGCTGTGATGAGTACTTGGAAGTGGCTTCACCGCCACGGGAGAATGTCCTGGACAGTGGGGTGTCCAATGGGAACGGCAGCTATTTGGAACGAACTAGAGCTCACTGGGGATGTTCCTGCTTGCTGGTGGCACCGCTGCTGGTTTGGAAATGATTTCAGGGGCCCGGTGATGAATTCAATGCTTACATGTATTTCAAGTGTATTGGAAAAGAGAACTAGCACAGTGAAGCCCTCATGTTGTGGATGCCATGACTTTGGATGAAGACGAATTAAAACAAAGCATGTGGAATTAGGATACAAGAGATCTGCAGGCTAAGCCCACACATGACAGGTGTTTTGCTGTCTTAAACTTCTTTGGTGTGAACTCATAAAGGAGCAACTACCCTCAGCTTTGTGACAATGCATTTTTTGGTTTATAAATCAGGAATTGGCTAACATGAATCTAAATCTATCAAGGAAACAGTCTGAAAGTTTGGATCAGGCTGAGGTTGCTTTTTTCTTGGAATGTAGGTGCCACGGAATGAAACCTCAGAACCATCAACACTCATATGCAGCGCAAAATATAGGTTTAAAATTCAAAAATACTTACTTCCCTTTTTTAATTGTGTTCCTGCCAAGCAGGGGATCAAGGACTGGGTCTATTGTTTCCTCCAGATTTTCAACTAAGATGACATCTCCAAAGGCCAAAGCAGTTTCAATGGCATTCAAAAACCTTAAAATCCAATCAGAATAGAGATAACAAAATGTCAATAAGCACAGGGAAAATGTTCCAAATTACTGAAATTTTGCTATTTGCTGTAATGTAGATTTTTTTTTAATGAGACAAACTTAGAGAAAACTGTTTCATAAAGTATTCAACTAGATTACACAGAAATTAATGATGAGATTTTGAGATGAATTACACAGGGATATTTTCCAAGTGAAATTCAACAGTATGAGTAAGTCAATGGGTAAATTAGTTCTTTTGACAATAATCATGGTGAGACAAATGTAACTTATCCAAACATCATAAATTTAAATTCATTTGATAGGTTTTTTGATAAAAAATTTTTTTAAATATATTAAATGTCTTGTAGTTTTGTCAAACATTCATTTTTTAAAAAACCCTTTAGGTTCAGTTGTGGTAAAAGTGGTAAATTACCATTATATTTCACTCTCACTCTCCAAAAATAGTCTCTCCCTATCAAAAATAATTTTCTCCAAGTATCCAGATAAGCGAGGAGTACATTTATCTTAAATTCCTTATTTCATTGTATGTGTGAAAAAGCGAAAGAAGGGTCAAATGAAGTACCATTAAGTCTAAAGCGAAAGAAGGGTCAAATGAAGTACCATTAAGTCTAAAGCGAAAGAAGGGTCAAATGAAGTACCATTAAGTCTAAAGTATTTAATATTAGCTAAACACCAGCTACATACAAGACAACTTCATTCATCAGACAGTACTGTCATGAGGACCCAAAGACAGAAAGTCTCAGGAGACTCAGTTCTCAAAAGCTTTACGTAAAACTTGATGAAGAAATGATCTTCAGGCATTCATGCTGGGACTGGAAGCCATGTTGCAACCCTCCTACAGGCAAAGTATGTATTCAGAAATAGTATTCTAATCACCATTAGGCCTATAAATGCAGGTGACAATTCTTGTGTCAACACATGCCAAATGCCCTAAAGGACTACAGTACATCATGTTTCCATTCTTGGCCTTAGGATGCTGACCGATTTTTCCATTTGGGTGCACTGTTTGCTCTAATCTTCAATGTACTTTCACCTTCAGATTAAGTGGTTGCCACTGAATGTAAATGACCTTTCAACAAAGATACTTTATGTGAAACCTGAGTGAGCAGATAAACAAGGTGGACCAGACTGTCACACTGCATGGCAGCAGAGAGGTCTAGCAAATGCAAGGACTTCCTAGAAATTAGACCCATTTCACAGCAGCTTAACAGAAAGCCAATCCTTTGGATTCCACATACCCTTTCTGGCCCAAGTCTGTGACTTTCAGGTCAGTTCCATACTTATTCTTGATCCACTTAATTCCCTGCTGCTGGGGATCTATCATCAGGGGCCAGCGCTCACAGTGTGTTAGGATAGCGGCGTTTTCGGCTGACATTCTGTCACCAGGCAGCCCTTCATTATTCCAGGTGGCAATCATAGCGTCATCCGTCAACATGGCAATCAAGTCCAGGTCTTCAGTTATTGGGATGGAAACCTGGAAAATCAGGGTTGAATGCAATTAACTGCCAGTGTGGCAGAGCAAATGACTCAGCAGGACAGACAAGAAAACAAGAGACCAAAGCCTGAACGACACACTGAATTCTCTCCAGACTCAACAGCCAAGTGAAATTCTCATTGTGAAATACAATTTGACCTAATAAGTACAATATTTCTACCTCTCAGAATTCTGTCAACTGCAGTATTCAATATCTGGTTTATTATTGCATCTGACTTCAAGTGAAAGGGAGTTTGCCCTCTACATACATCGACAGCTGCTCCAACAAGGTGAGAGGGAATTAGACACCAGAAAAGACTGCAGGCCAACAGAAATGTATTTGCTCAATGGAGTAATCACCCCCAAATAAGCAAGGCTACAATGCACTATCTGGCTCGGGCATTTCATTCTTTAGTACAGGCCAATCCTACAAGAGATGACTTCTCTTTCTCGGATAGGTTAATGGAATGTATTCTGTCTGCAGCAGCTCTATCAGCTTGTTGGCTCTGCCTAGGAACGAGATGGTGGCCTCTCCTGTGAGAGGGAATTGTATTTCCTGTCAGTGTGGAAAGGAGTATTGCAAAGTGGGGAGCTGTCTCCTTTGAGAGACAGAGAAGCCTATTTAAGTATTTAATTGTTCTAATGTTTTTATTTATTTTTGAGAGACAGAGATACAGAGCATGAGCGGGGCAGGGGCAGAGAGAGGGGAATCTGAATCAGGCTCAAGCCTCTGAGCTGTCAGCACAGAGCCCGACGCGGGGCTCTAACTAAAAAACCATGAGATCATGACCTGGGCCGAAGTTGGGCACTCAACCCACTTATACACCCAGGTGCCCCAATTTAAGTTTTAAACTTTATTTACTTATTTTGAGAGAGAAAATGTAAGCTGAGGAGGAGCAGAGAGAGAGGGAAACAAAGAGAATCTCAGTGCAAAGGCTAGTATGGGCCTCAAACTCACAAACCATGAGATCATGACATGAGTTGAAGTTGGACACTTAACCGACTGAGCCACCCAGGTGACATAAGATAACTATTTTAATATCTTGTTTTTTGACATTTATTTATTTTTGAGAGAGAGAGAGAGACAGAGTGTCTCTGGGGAGATTTAGAGAGAGATTTAAACACAGAATCTGAAGCAGGCTCCAGTCTCTGAGCTGTCAACACAGAGCCCGATGCGGGGCTCAAACCCACAAACCATGACATCATGACCTGTGCTGAAGTTGGATGCTCAACCAACTGAGCCACCCTGGCACCCTCTGCAAGAAATCTTTTTTAAAGAATAAGGATCATTCTTTATAAAAGCTGACTTTACAAAACACAAGATTATAGAAAAGAGTCTGTTAAGGAATTTATTCATTTGGTCATCAATCACCAAATATTTACAGAGCACCTCCTACATAAAAAAGACTGTCTGGAGACACTGCAATGAGCAAGATGAATAAGAAGCTAGTCCCATGGCTGGGTGGAGGGCTAACATGGAAACATGCCCCCAGAATACAGGGCAGTAAGAGCCCTATTTGGAGCAGGCTGGGGGGTGGGGGGTTGTAGCAACAGAAGCAGGAGTCTGGCTTACTGGTTGACCATGGATTTTCAGCAAAGAAGATGTCAGAGGAATTCCTCCAGGAGAGCTAGGATACCATTTGATATCAATACATATAGGAAAAGTAGCATAATATTCCTACTGTCTCTGACCACAATGTTACCTTAGAAATAAATCAAACTTGATCTTCTAGTGAGATGAGCAACAAGCCTTAGTACTGACACAAGATTTTCTTAAAGATACAAGAAAATTGATATCTTTTACAATAAGCTATTAGCAAGGGATCCGTGGCTTTAACTCCTACTTAACGCAAACAACTTGGAGCAACTCAAAGCTTGAAATAACTTTAATTTCTGAGCTACAAGTGGTAACGGAAGGTATACATGTAGGTCTTGTGTCCGAATTTGGTAATTTTAATCGTTTGAGCACCTACTGTGCACACAGTTAAGTGCAGGGGATCAAAGAGAACTCCCCCACTTTTTTAAGGGTCAGTTTAATTAGTAGGGGAAATAAAGCAGGTAACTCACAATTAAGAGTATCATAAGTGGGGTGCCTGGGTGGCTCAGTTGGTGAGCGTCCGATTTCAGTTCAGGTCATGATCTCATGACAGGCTCTGAGCTGTCAGCATGGAGCCTAACCTGGGGCTCAAACTCACAAACCAGATCATGACCTGAGACGAAGTCAGATGCTTAACTGACTGAGCCACCCAGGCACCCCTGTATTTTCCTTTTAATTCACTTTATTCTTCAGAATTCCTTGAAGAAATCTGCAGAAAGGAAAATGAGTATGGAAACCAAATGCAAAAATGGAGCCCTTTATGTCTCAAGTCAGCTTTGTAAGTCCAGAAGGCCCCATCTACTGTTTCATTAAGTAGCATCAACCTCAGTGTGAGCCCGGATGCAACCATGAAATGAGGTGGGGATAAACAAAAACAGAGCCTCCCCTCTACAGAGAAGAAGCTTCTACTCAAGAGAAAGAGAAGGCTGCCATGAGCCAACTCAAACTAATCCTAACACCAAATGTGTTTCAGAAACCTCTGAAACTAACCAAGTGGCAGATTCCAAAGGAAAAAAGGCAACTTCCTGATGAGATGACACATTCATTTCCCAAAGGAAACCTTTTGCACTGTCCATGGGAATGCAAACTGGTGCAGCCACTGTGGATAGCAGTATGGAGAGCCCCCCAAAAATTAAAAATGAAATTACCATATGACCCAGTGATTGCACGACTGGCTATTTACCCACAAAATATAAAAACACTAATCCACCCATATGTTGGCTGCAGCATTACTTACAATAGTCAAATTATGGAAGCAGCCATACTTTGGAAGAAGAAGTAGTATGCACACACACACACACACATACACACACAATGGAGTATTACTCAGCCATAAAAAAGAATGAAATCTTGTCATTTGCAACAACATTGATGGAGCCAGAGCGTGTAATGTTAAGTCAGTCAGAGAAAGACAAATATTATATGATTTCACTCATATGTAGAATTTAAGAAATAAAACAAATAAAGGAAAAAAGAGACAAAGCAAAAAACCAGACATTTAAATACAGAGAACAGACTGACAGTTAGCAGCGGGGAGGTGGGGGGAAGAAGGGGGAAATAGGAGGATTCAAGAGTACACTTATTATGCTGAGCACCAGGTGACGTATGGAAGTGCTGAGTCACCACGTCGTACTTGGGAAACTAGTACTAATTGTATGTCAATTATAGTGCAATGCAAGTAAAACAAAAACACACAGGTTGCTGAATTAAAAAACAAAAACAGAGGGCACCTTGGTGGCTCAGACGGTTAAGCGTCCGACTTTGGCTCAGGTCATGATCTCATGGTTTGTGGGTTCGAGCCCCACATTGGGCTCTGTGCTGACAGCTAGCTCAGAGCCTGGAGCCTGTTTCAGATTCTGTGTCTCACTCTCTCTGCTCCCCTGCTCACACTGTCTCTATCTCTCTCTCAGAAATAAATAAAACATTAAAAAAATAAAAAATAAATAAAAACAGAAACACACCACTCACATTTCTGATAGGATGGTGACAAAACAACTAATATTTAAAAGGCCTTAAAGGGCTTACAAAATTTTTTCATATACATTCAATCTTTTCAATGTCTCCTGTAACTTACAAGAGTTCTGCCAAGTAGCTGTCTCTGGTTGTTTGCTTGTTTACGCTTAGGGCACTGAGGCTTAGAAAGGCTACCACCACTAAAAACTCCATGTATTTGTTCTGTCTACAGCTCCTAGGTCACACCAATGAGGAGAGTGTAAATGTCTCCATGATCTTGTCCCTGTCTCCACCTGTGTGCCCAGAGGACAATACCTCTGGATGCAAACAATTCTGGCTAACAATTTTACTTTGACCCATGGGCCATGTATGCCCGTTATCCCTGTCTTGTTCAGTCACCACCCTCTGAGCCATCCTCTGGATGAAAACCATGTTGAATAATAGTTTAATTTGGACCCTCAAGGCCACGTACACTCACTGTCCCTGTCCTTTCAGTCACCACTCTAGTGCTGTTCCTTCCCCACCAGTCTCCAGACTCACACCCCCATGCTGCACATTCTGCAACCCCTCCGACATGCCCTTTAGGATCCTGGTCCTATTTGGACCAAATAACCTTGCCCCCACTACCTGCTCATCTTCACCAAAACACCAGCTCTCACCTAGGCAGTGGTTCTCAACCCTAGACTGCATACTGGAAATCAGGAGAGCTTTCCACAGCTGCCAACAGCAGCCAGCCATCACTAGGGATTCCACTTGAATTGACATTGCTTTAAAAGTTCACTTCCACATCATCTCAACATGAGGCTGGGGTGCAAGAATGACTCCCCCATGGACTCAATTCACTCGATGGTTTTCTCAGTAGACTTTTTTAACACCCTCAACACTCAAAACCTGTGTGTGGGAAAGAGTTGTCATCCCTTATTTTCCTATAGATCATTCCAAGACCACTGCTCTTTCATTCTTCGATAAAAAAAATGCTGCCTTTGAGTCCAGTTATACAATCTTCTATGTATCTCCTCATATTAATTATTAAGGATATAGCTATTGGTCCCTCTCAACTTTCCAAGTTTTACTATCTAGCTGTGACGACCTCAGTACACACGGAGATGACAAATCCACTCTTGAGCCTTGACATCCTTCATGCCAAAGCTCTACATTTCCATTCCACTCCAGCATTCTGGAAATGCCCCCATGCCCCATGATGTTGACATGTTTTTGTAAGGTATTATACATCTCCTTCCAAAGATGACTAATGCTGTCCCAGACCTTCCAATCCTCTGAAATTATTTCATGATTGAAATCTAACCTCCTAATATCCACTTCTTTCTCTCCCCTTTAAACATTACATTTCCTCTAACGAACAGTATTAAGATATCTAGTCCTTTACCCACTATACATTTTTTATGGTGGTAAAATAAAATAAAATGTGTCATTTTAACCATTGTTAAGTGTAGAGTTCAATGGCATTAACTATGTTCACACTGCTGTGCAGCCATCACCACCATCCGTCTCCACAATTTTGTCATCTTTCCCAAGTGCAACTCCATATGCATTTAACTCTGACTCCCCAGCCCCTTCTCCCTCCTGCCCCGCCAGCTACCATCGTACTTCGTTTCTATGCAATCTGACTACTTTAGACATTTCATTAAAGTAGAGTCATGCAAAATTCAACCCTTTATGACTGGATTATTTCACTCAGCACGATGTCTGCAAAGTCCATCCATGCTGTAGCAGGTATCAGAAGTTCCTTTCTAAGCCTGCTGTATGTATATTCCACATTGTATCTATTCATCGACTGAAAGACACTAGGATCACTTCTACCTTTTGCCTACTGTGAATCACGCTATGAACAAATATACAAATATTTGTTTGAGTCCTTGCTTGTACTTCTTTTAGGTATTTATATAACCAAAAGTGGAATTGTAGAATCATATGGTGATTCTAGACTTAATTTTTTCAAAAACTCTACCATATTTCTAACCACAAATTTCTGGCTACACTCACATCTCTACCCAGCCTATGCAGCACCCTTCCATGCCTTTGCTGTTCTTCTGCCTGCCCCATGACTGGATAGGTTCCTTCGCTTCCTTCTGGCTTAACTGCCCTGGCCGGGTTCAACGTCTTCTGTCCTCTCCTTTTGCTCTTACATTGTGAGTATTGCTGATGAAAGCTTTCTGACCGTGACTACCATTAAATCTTTTCCAAATTCATCTTTGGTTTCTTAAAGTTGCTTGGCAACAATCGACATCTACTGCTGCCCTCAGTGGGCATTTTTGATGTTTTCACTACTTTCCTCACACACGTTCTCCTGATTCTGATTCGCTCATCTTTGGCCAGCTGGCACCGCATTTTCCCAGTTTCCCTCAAAGGAGGGAGACCAGCAGGTGTGGCTGCACCAACTATCCATTAGTATCTGCCCCTGACTACCTTTGTCTCCTTCCCTCCTCCGTCTGAGTCCAAGGAGTCTTGCTTCTCCTATCTGAGGGTCATTCTACTGACATCTGTCTTGGAAACCATCCCCTCCCAATTTCTAGTGGCTAAGGCCTCTTCACCTTTTTACCCTCCACAACTCCTTTTCCATTTCTTCTCCTGAAGTATGGAAACATCCTCTTGCCCCTTTTGCACTTTACACATAGTTCCAGGTCTCTAACTAGGCACTCTGCTTACCTCCTCTCCATCACAGGCAAATTCCTTCAAGGATAGTCTGTCTTTTCCATCTATTTCCACACCTCCCACTTACTGTGTCACAGTTACACCTCTGAGGTCATAAAATGTCATCATATTTCCATATATGATGACACCTTCAGTTCTTAGTTCTTTCACTTGTCTCTGTGGCTTTGGCATTACTGACCATTCCCAGGTTTATACTCCTGCTTCCCACGGCACCACCTTTGCCTGAAGTGTTCTCCAGCCTTTGCTCCATCTTCATCTTTCTCCACTTCCCTTTTTCATGTCAGCACTGAGTCAGTTCATTTTATTCTAAAGCCCCCCCTATATGAATTCACCCCAACGTATTCATCCTTCACTCCCAAATCTGACTCTCCAACCAATAACACTCCTGTCCAGCTCCCTACTGGTCACTGACACTTGAATGTGATATCATGTTCCTAGAACCTTCATCATTTCTCCCAAACCAATTTTAATCTCAGGGACTGGCACGTGCACATACTCACTTTCTCCCCATCACTCCCCTGCTTTCCATGTCCACTGTTACCACTTTGCTCAGCTCACCACCTTCTGGATCACCACCGTTATGGCATTAACAGTCTGTCCCCTTCTGAGTCACTATTCCTTCTGTGCCCAGTGTGAGCTTTCCAATGTGTAAACCTAATCAGAGACCTACTTAAAGTCCTTCAATGACTCTGGATCTTTAGGATAAAGTTCATACTGTTTCTTAGTTTATAATATGAAGGTTATTATATGGCTCCTTACTAATTCTGTAACATTCATCTGTATTTTCCAGTCTATAATGGTACATCAGCTTATCTATATTTTTTAAAACTCATTTAACATCCTAATACTTAAATCACCTGCAAGTCTTTTCATCTGCCAGGAAGCTGGGAAGGAGAGCACTAACTGTAGTTTTGCCCAAAAGGTTGCTTAGTTGTGTTATCACATTTGCTCAAAAATCCATTACTTCCCCCATTGAGATGCAATGTACATTTAAGCATATATTCTTTTATTTAAAAGTAGCTATTGATAGTCTGGTAGCTCCCCAAAGGATTAAACACAGAGTTACTGTGCACTGTAAAAAAAAGAAAAATCTCACTCCTATGTATATACCAAAGAGAAATGAAACATATCCACACAAAAAAATCTCTATACAAGTAACTTGAATGTTCATAGCAATATTTTCCATAATAACCAACAAGTAGAAGCAACCCATACGCCCATCACCTGATGAATGTGTAAAAGCAATGAAATCCTGGTACAGACTATGCATCATGGATGGAAAACATGCTAAGTGAAAGGAGTGAGGGACAAAATACCGTATCTTGTAGGAGTTCGTTCACATGAAATGTTCAGAAGAGGCAAATCTAAAGAGACATAAAACAGACTGGTGATTCTCTGGGCCTGGAGAGAATGGGGTGATTAAAGCTGATGGATATGGTTTTTTTTCCAGGGCTGATGACCATGTTCTAGAATTGACCATGATGATGGCTGTACAACTCTGTGGATACACTAAACAGCACTGAAATGAGTATTTTAAATAGGTGGGCAACTTACATCTTAGTGAAAAGATACACTCAGCATCTACAATGTTCCAGGTACCACATAAGGTTAACAAAATAAACAAAATCCTTGTTTCCCTGGATCTTACACTGTAGCTGAGGGAGGGAAAAGCTATTAACCAAACCAAAGGAGTAAATGAAATAACATATTAGAAAGTGGTAAGTACTGGGAAAAAAGAGACTGGAATGAGGCATACTGAAGGATGGACCTATAATCTTATTTAGAATCTGAAAATGGTGTCTGAACAAAGACCTGATGGATGGAAATGAGCCATTTATATTATACCTAGGTAGGTAGGTAGGTAGATAGATAGGGAAAACACCTAGTGCAAAGGGCCTGAGGTCAGAGCATATCTGGTATATTCAGTATGACTGAAGCAGAGCAGTGAGGAAAACAATAATAGGAAGCAGGATAAAGAGAGAAAGGGGCAAAATCACAGAGGGTTTTATAAGGCTTTATAGGGCTTCTAGCTTTTGCTCTGAGTGCAGTGAGGAGTTAATCTGACTTGATCTTTTAAAGAATCACACTGGCTGTTAATGGAGATCAGATTTTATTTTATTTTAATTTATTTTATTTTTTATGGATTTTTAAATTTTTTAATTTTTTAATAGTTTATTGTCAAGTTGATTTCCATATAACACCCAGTGCTCATCTCCACAAGTGCCCTCCTCCATGCCCATCACTCCCTTCCCCTCCCCTCACCCCATCTGCCCTCAGTTTGTGCTCGGCATTCAAGAGTCTCTCATGGTTTGCCTCCCTCCCTCTCTCCAACTATTTTTCCCCTTCTTCTCCCTTATAGTCCTCCGTTAAGTTCCTCCCAATCCTCCTTTATGTGCAAACCTATGGTAGCTGCCCTCTGCTTGACTTATTTTGCTCAGCATAACACCCTCAAGTTCCATCCATGTTGCTACACATGGCCAGATTTCATTCTTTCACATTGCCATTTAGTATTCCATTGTATAGATAAACCACATCTTCTTGATACATTCTTCCATTGATGGACACTTAGTCTCTTTCCATGTTTTGGCTATTGTTGAAAGTGCCGCTATGAACATTGGGGTCCATGTGCCCCTATGTATCATTACTCCTGTATCCCTTGGGTAAATTCCTAGCAGTGCTATTGCTGGGTCATAGGGGAGTTCTAGTGTTCATTTTCTGAGAAACCTCCACACTGTTTTCCAGAGGGGCTGCCCCAGTTTACATTTCCACCAACAGTGTAGGAGGGTGCCCGTTTCTCCATATCCTCGCCAGCATCTAGAGTTCTCTGATTTGCTCATTTTAGCCACTCTGACTGGCGTGAGGTGGTATCTCAGAGTGGTTTTGATTTGTATTTCCCTGATGAGGAGGGAAACTGAGCATCGTTTCCTGTGTCTGTTGGCCACCTGGATGTCCTCTTTGGAGAAGTGTCTGTTCATATCTTCTGCCCATTTCTTCACTGGACTGTTTGTTTTTCAGGTTTGGAGTGTGTTGAGTTCCTGATACATTTTGGATACTAGCCCTTTATCTGATATGTCATTTGCAACTATCTTTTCCCATTCCGTCGGCTGGCTATTAGTTTTATGGATTGTTTCCTCTGTTGTGCAGAAGTTTTTAATCTTGATGAGGTGCTAATAGTTCATTTTTGCTCTTGATTCCCTTGCCTTTGGGGATGTGTCAAGTAAGAAATTGCTGCAGTAGAGGTCAAGGAGGTTGTTTCCTGCTTTCTCCTCTAGGGTTTTGATGGTTTCCTGTCTCACGTTCAGGTCCATTATCCATTATGAGTTTATTTTTGTGTATGGTGTGACAAAATGATCTAGTTTCATCCTTCTGCATGTTGCTGTCCAGTTCTCCCAGCACCATCTGTTAAAGAGGCTGTCTTTTTTCCATTGGATACTCTTTCCCACTTTGTCAAAGTTTAGTTGGCTGTACACTTTTGGGTCCAAATCTGAGTTCTCAATTCTATTCCATTGGCCTGTGTGTCTGTTTTTGTGCCAATACCATACTGTCTTGATGACGACAGCTTTGTAGGAGAGGCTAAAGTCTGGGATGGTGATGCCTCCCGTTTTGGTTTTCTTCTTCAATATTACTTTGGCTATTCGGGGTCTTTGTGGTCCCATACAAATTTTAGGATACTTTGATCTAGTTTTGAGAAGAATGCTGGTGCAATTTTGATTCGGATTGCATTGAATGTGTAGAGTGCTTTGGGTAGTAATGACACTTTAACTATATTTATTCTTCCAATCTATGAGCATGGAATGATTTTCCATTTTTTTGTCTTCTTCAATTTCCTTCATAAGTTTTCTATAGTTTTCATCATACAGATCTCTTGTATCCTTGGTTAGGTTTATTCCGAGGTATTTTACGGTTTTTTGTGCAATTGTGAATGGGATCAGCTTCTTGATTTCTTTCTGTTGCTTCATTGTTGGTATATAAAAATGCAACCAATTTCTGCATGTTGATTTTGTACCCTGTCACTTTGCTGAATTCATGGATCAGCTCTAGTAGGCCTCTGGTGGAATCTCTCGGGTTTTCTATGTAGAGTATCATGTCATTTGCGAAAAGTGAAAGTTTGACTTCTTTGCCAATTCTGATGCCTTTGATTTCCTTTTGTTGTCTGATGGCTGATGCTACGACTTCCAGCACTATGTTAAACAACAGTGGTGAGGGTGGACATCCCTGTCGTGTTCCTGATCTCAGAGGGAAAGCTCTAAAGTCTTCCCCAGTGAGGATGATGTTAGCTGAGGACTTCTCATAGATGGCTTTTATGATGTTTAGTAAGTTCCTTCTAACCCGACTTTCTCAAGGGTCTTTATTAAGAAGGGGTGCTGTATTTTGTCAAATGCTTTTTCTGCATGTATTGACAGGGTCATATGGTTTTTATCTTTTCTTTTATTGATGTGATGTATCACACTGATTGATTTGCCACTATTGAACCAGCCCTGTAATCCAGGAATGAATCCTACTTGATCTTGGTGGATAATTCTTTATATGTGCTGTTGGATTTGATTTACAAGTATCTTGTTGAGGATTTTTGCATCTGTATTCATCAAGGATATTGGCCTGTTTTTTTTTTTTTTTCTGGATCTCTGTCTGGCTTGGGAATCAAACTGATGCTGGCTTCATAAAATGAGTCTAGAAGTTTTCCTTCAGTTTCTATTGTTTGGAATAGCTTGAGAAGAATAGGTATTAATTCTATTTAAACTATCTGGTAGAATTCCCCCAGGAAGCCATCTGGCCCAGGGCTCTTATTCGTTGGGAGATTTTTGATAACTGATTCGATTTCCTCACTAGTTGGGTCTGTTCAGAGTTTCTATCTCTCCCTATGTGAATTTTGGTTTTGAGTGTGTGCTTAGGAATTTGTCCATTTCTTCTAAGTTTTCCATTTTGTTGGCATATAATTTTTCATAGTATTCCCTGAATATTATGAAGTACATAGTATGAATACATAGTAATTGCTTGTGTTTCTGAGGGGTTGATTGTAATAAGTCATTTTCATTCATGATTTTGTCTATTTGAGTGCTCTCTCTTTTCTTTTTGAGAAGCCTGGCTAGAGGTTTGCCAATTTTGTTTATTTTTTCAAAAAACCAACTCTTGGTTTCAATGATCTGTTCAACTGTTTCTTTGGTTTCTATATTGTTTATTTCTGCCTTGATTTTTATTATTTCTCTTCTCCTGCTGGGTTTGGGGTGCTCTTGTTGCTCTGCCTCTAGTTCCTTTAGGTGCACTGTTAGATTTTGCACTTGCGTTTTCTCTAATTTCTTGAAATAGGCCTGGAGTGCAATGTACTTTCCTCTTAGGACTGCCTTTGCCGCATCCCATAGAGTTTGCATTGTTGTATTTTCATTTTCGTTTGTTTCATATATTTTTAAATTTCTTCTCTAATTGCCTGAATGGACCAATCATTCTTAAGTAGGATGTAATTTAACCTCAATGTATTTGAAGATTTTCCAAACTTCTTCCTGTGATTGATTTCAAGTTTCATAGCATTGTGATCTGAAAGTGTGCATGGTATGTGTTGAGATCAGATTTTATAGAGAAACAATCATGTAGCAAAAGGGAAACGAGTTAGGAGGTTTTGGCAATAATCCAAGAGAGGGATAATGGCTTGGCCCTAGATAGGAGCAGTGAAGGTGGTGAAAACTGGTCAGATTCTGAATGTATTTTGAAGGTATAGCCTGTAGAATTTCCTGGATGGACTGGATATGAGTGCCAGAGGGAAGAGTCACGGTAAGGTGACTCCAAGGATTTTGGCCCAAAAGAAGGGTGGAGCGGCCATTAAACAAGTTGGTAGTGCTTGGGAGGAGAGGTTTTGGGGGAAGATGGTCAGAATTTCAGTTTGGATGCACTATAGGTGAGACATCTTTCTGACACAGAAGTGAAGATGCCAGGGTCTGGGCCACAGACAAACTTATGCAAATTACTTGTGTAGAAGTGACATTTAAGGCCTGGTTCGAGAAGCAACTCCAAGATTAAAGGTCAGGCATTTCAACATTAAGCATGGGGAGAAGATGAAAAATTTAATGAAGTCTGAGAAGAATTGATCAGTGAGGTAGGAGGAAGGTGGGGGAGGGGAGGTCTTGGAATCTAGTAAAGAAGGTGCTGATGGAAGGATGGAGTAATCAATCATATCAAAAGTAGCCAAGAGTCAAGTAGGAAGAGGATGGAAAACAAAGCACTAGTCTTGGCAATATGGAAGCAAAACTTCACAAGAGGAGTTTTGGTAGAGAGCTGTGGACAAAAGCCTGTCCAAAGTGACTCAGAAAATGGAAGATGTGCCTACACTGAATCTAGATTAGTCTCTAAAGTGATTACAGTAAATTAGAGCAGAAAAATGGTGGAGTAGCTGGAGAGGCAGGAAGGGTTCAAGAGAAATTTGCTGGTGTATTAAAAAAAATGTTTTTAATGTTTATTTACTTTTTGAGAGAGAGAGAGAAACAGAGCTTGAGCAGGGGAGGGGCAGAGAGAAAGGGAGACACAGAATCCAAAGCAGGGTCCAGGCTCCAACAGTCATCATAGTGCCTAATGATAGGCTTGAACTCATGAATCACAAGCTAAGGTTGGACGGTTAACTGACTGAGCCACCCAGGTACCCCTGATGCATTTTTTACATGAGAGAAATAACTATATAGTCAATGCTGGTGGACGTGATCTAGTAATGAAATAGTAGACAGGGAAAAATTCATGAGACAAGAGAACCACTCTAGAATTATCCTTGAGGAAGGGAAAAGGGATGGAAAGTAGTGTAAACTCATATGATCTTTAGGATAATATGTCAGCTGTTTATCTTACAGCATCAGGAAGGAAGACAGTGTAAGAGTACAATATTTGTAGGTGACAGATATGTGTGTGGGAGTGAATACACCATAACACACTAAATATGTCAAATATCTCTCAATATCCTTGATTGCTTCTGAACTCTATGCTACTTTTCTATTTCCCCTGAGGAACCAACTTGTTGTGATTATTTTATTTTATTTTTTTAAATATTTTTATTTATTTCTAGGAGAGAGAGACAGAGTGAGCAGGGGAGGGTCAGAGAGAGAGGGCGTCACAGACTGAAACAGGCTCCAGGATCTGAGCTGGCCGTCAGCACAGAGCCCGACGCGGGGCTTGAACCCACGAACCGCGAGATCATGACCCAAGCGAAAGTCGGACGCTTAACCGACTAAGCCACCCAGGCGCCCCTTGTTGTGATTATTTTAGTTTTAGAACATATTTTACTATCTTGAAGGACAAGTGCTTTCTTACTGTTCTAGTCCAATATTATCTTGGTGTTCTCAAAAACAAATCCTTCTGACACACCTTAGAATCACTGGGTCAAGTAAAATTTTAATTCCTGGAGTTCTGATTTGAAATAATTAAACTGATTCACTAAATTGGGGATAATGGATCCATTTAGAATATAAAGTCTTCATTTCTAGGAATATATTAAGGATGGTTGACTTGATGTATAAAAGGGTTCCTTCCAAGGTCACCTTAAATAGGTCAACAGGTCATTAATAAATTACATGTTTGGTTTGTAGGTTTTAAAACATCATAAAAACAGGAGTGCCTGGCTGGCTCAGTTAGAAAAGATGTAACTCTGAGTCTCAGGGTTGTGAGTTCAAGCCCCAGGTTGGGCATGGAGACTACTGCAAAAACATTTTTTAATAAATAAATAAAAAAATCACAAAACCCACAGTCACTTGTTGACTGGTAAACTTACAAACCATTTGACTCCCCAAGATATCTGACACAAACTAACGAGTCAGACCCAATTAGAAGACAGTTACGTACAGACAAGTGGAGCTCTAGAAATGAGCCCTAAATGAGAAGAAGTAACAACAGATGCTTCTTGAGAGGACAGGACAAACCCTTTCAAAAAAAAATTACTTAAAAAATTAACATTAAGCAATTTGAGCTCCTCTTGGGACCCTGGCATAGGTTCACACAGGTGTCATGGTCTTTCCCACATTGCTGTGATGGAGTCTAGAAGGAGTAAAAGATAACTAGCTCAATAACTGGAACCCTCTTTCCATGAGGACAAACGTGTCCCACTTGATACAAAAATACAGATTCAAAGGGGTACATGCACCCTGAAGTTTACATCATTATCAACACTAGCCAGAGTATGGAGCCCATAGGGCCACTGACTGATGAATGGATAAAGAAAAGAGGTGTATATATGCAATGGAATCTTACTCAGCCATCAAAAGGAATGAAATCTTACCATCTGCAACAACATGGATAGAGCTAGGATGTATTGTGCTAAGCGAAAAGTCAATCAATTACCAGTGCAGAACATTAATATACAGAGAGATGTAGGATATCTTAAGGGCTTCGATTAACTCAGATGACACACTGGTGCACTAACTTTGCTTGTGGGTTTGAATTTTTATATTTAGGCTGAGCTATTTTTAATACTAATATACAAAGTGCAGACCTTTAATCTGCAAATAGTTACGAAAAAAAGGTCTTTAACAACCCATAATGTCAGGAAGAAAAGTTTCATGCTATACAGTAACAATAACCCAAATCTGACTTCAGTTATCAGTTTAGTTAAAAGCAGGTTTCCAGCTCTACCAGTATAGTGCATTAAAAAAAAAAATTTATTGGGACACCTGGGTGGCTGGCTGGGTTGAGTGTCTGACTCCTGATTTTGGCTCAGGTCATGATCACAAGTTCATGGGATGGACTTAAAATTCTCTCTCCCTCTGCCCCTCCCCTGCTCATACTCGCTCTCTGTCTAAAATAAAAAATTTTTAAAGTAATTTATTACTTTTCCTCTCTCTGTTGAAAACACCATTGAAACAAGAAACACTACAACACACAAGAAGCATTCTCGTCATACTAGAAATCCCAGTCAGTCATGACAGAGGCAGAAATGAACCTGGTATACAAACTGTTTTTGTTTTTATTAAGTCTATTTATTGATTTTACGAATGAAATAGAGAGTAAGATACCATGAACAGGAAAGGGCAAAGGGGGGGAGAGAATATTCCAAGGAGGCTCCATGCTATTAGCAAGGAGCCTAATGTGGGGCTTGAACATATGAACAGTGGAATCATGACCTGAGCTGAAATCAAGAGTTGGATGCTGAACCGACTGAGCCACCCAGGCACCCCACACACTGTTGTTTTCCACTGAAATTTCAAAATGAGACTTCCAAAGGCTGACAAGGAATGGAAGTGACTTACCTTGTGCTGAAGAAAGGGAACCCACTTGCAGTCTACCAGCTCTTGGCGATACTGTTTTGTAAAGGATCCAATGTAAGACACAAATGCTGCTGTAAGGAGAACATCTCCACACAGAGTCTTCTCTTGAGCTTCAAATGATTTAATAGACTGACCCCAGCGGGTCTTCTCTGACTGAAAGATAACATTACTCAGATGTAACCACAGGGTGAACACTGATTCAACAAATGCTTAATGTAATCACAGCACTGCTCAGTTTTAGTCTACATCATACTGGACAGACTTTAAAAGGCACAGAACTGAACTGGACAGCATGGCTATCCTCATCCTTCTTACATTTGAAACCCATCATTATGAAGGGGCTCTTATGCTCTCTTCAGCGCAGTTTACTGCAATATGCCATTAGAACTTTCCTATCTCCTTCCTGATGGATGATCTAACGCTTTAATGGTGACTAACCTCTTTTTCAAAAGCTGATAGTCACTGTCTCATCTCTCTGAGAGTGGAGCATCAAGAGCTTTGGCCAAGACAGAGTGATATCAGGATTTTTAATGGCAGCTTCACTGCTCTGTATTCCTTCCGCTCTGCAGCAAGAGTTCTACACAGCCCTAGACGAACATTATTTTATTTTTATTCAGTTTTTTAAATGGTTATTTTGTCTCTGAGACAGAATGGGCAGGGGACACAGAGATAGAATCTGAAACAGGCTCCAGGCTCTGAGCTGTCAGAACAGAGCCCAACACCAGGCTCAAACCCAGGAATCATGAGATCATGACGTGAGCTAAAGTCGGATGGTTAACCGGCTGAGCCACCCAAGTGTTACCAGAAAAACATTATTTTAAACATACTGGCTATCAGCTACTTACAGACAAAGGAAAATAATAAACACCAATCATATTCATTAATTAAAATGGAAAGCTTATAGAGCCACGTATCCTGGATGCTATTAATTATAGTGCTGGTAGTTGAAATACTTGGGTTATTTCTCTAATAAAATCACTCTATCACTGGAAGAACCTATAGTCTACATAAAAAAATAATGGAAATCAGGAGGATCTCACTAGCTGTGAAGAAACTGTGCTTCAAAGGATTCTGTTCAAGTCCTTCTATCTCATTGGATGACCATTTAAAATCTGCTTTCCAGGTTACGTATGGGGAGGTCTTAATATTGGATTTGCATAAAACTGCAATAAGCGTCTTTGGATTGATGGAACTGAAGGATAGTTCACTAATTCACTCTGTTTCAATGCAGGATAAAATTGGTATCACATCCTAAGCACATGTAAGTTAACAGGAACTAAAAAAAAAACCCAGCAATATGATAGTACAAGCAAAGAAGAACCCTGTGGAATTTAGCTTTGCTTGTCAAAGAGAGAATGCTGAACACAGAAAGCAAAGATGATGTATGTCAGAACAGACTGGAATGCCAGTCCCCTGTAAGCCATCATACTATCCATAACACAGAGGTCATGAAATTAGCAAGTGAGAATGGTAATCAAAGCTATTTTAAGATTATCTCCTTGCTTTGCTTGATAAAGATCATCCCAAGTTAGCCATATAAACACTAAGGGACTTCAATTCTCTAGCCCTCTTCATAGAATTCATTACTTAGCTTCCTCAGCTACAGATCATACATCCATTAATTTCGAAGAGAAATTTCTCATTTGCCTTTCCTCCATCTTTGTTGTCTTTGGATAGTAAATGATAAACAATAAAGTGCACCCACCTCATTCTCCAAAACAGCTTTGAAATTTGAAGATTTACTAAACATAGACTTATTGGCTATTGAAGTCGTCAATAATTTCGCCATACCACCCACACAACATAAATCATTACTGACATTGGCTAACAAGGGTTTAAGAGTTGGAACATGTCCTATAATAAATTTCTAGACAGTTAAAAATCACTATAATTTTATTCTAATGCATTATAGATTGCCTGTAATGTCATCCTGGCTGGGGTGACCCATTTCTAATTTTGAACAGCTGTTCAGCTCAGGAGTTAGTTAATGATTAAATATAAATTGCCTGATTTATTAGTCTGAATGGTTGAGACTATAGCTTCCAGGTCAATGCTATATAGACAAAATCATCAGTCTTGATGCTTTTCAGAAGTTAACTGTCTCCTGTTCTAGTCAGAAAGAATTTGTCCTCAAAGGAAAAGGTCTGACATCTTCAATTAATCCTTAAAAAATGTGTGTGTGTGTATACAAATATATATGTAATTTGTTTTTCGGGTAGCTAACATTATTTTACCTTCTCTCCTCTCCTCCTTTAAATCATCCTAAGTAAAGCTTTTGGAAGCCATAGCTATGTGTTAGAGGTACATGGTAGATCCCAATAGTTTATTCCTATAGTATATTTGGTCATCCTTTGTTTACTACAAGAAAACAGTCTAATTAACTAGCACTTCTTCATTTTCTTAGGTCCCTCACAAATAGTAAACATTTCAAACTACTTAAATCATATCACTTTCAATAAAAGCAGGTATAAACTACACTAGTAGCAGTGGAATTTCTCAACTGATGTAAGAACAAATCTTCAAAGGGGTACAGAATTTTTTTAAAAAACAAAAGCCTCCTCAAACTCAACCATTCAGGGGCACCTGGGTGGCTCAGTTGGTTGAATGTCCGAATTCAGCCGAAGTCATGATCTTGTAATTTGTGGGTCCAAGCCCCACAATGGGCTCTGTGTTGACAGCTCAGAGCCTGGAGCCTGTTTCTCCCTCTCTCTCTGCCCCTCCCCAACTTGTGCTCTGTCTTGGTCTCTTTCTCAAAAACAAACAAACATTAATTTAAAAAAGACCTCAACCATCCACTCACTGAGCAAATATCTATGGGTGCCTATGATGTGTCAAGGATTATTCTGTTTGGGATCAAGAAGTGCAGAAAACAGATGTTGTTTTTGTTCTTGAGGAGCTTCTATTCTAGTTAGGGAAAAAAGACCCTCCCCAAAAGTATATACGTTCACAAATGTATGTTTTTAAGTGTATCATGTGGTGATAAATGCTATGAAAAAATAAAGCCAACTGGAAAGAGGGCTATGAAATGGGGTGTATGTGTGGGTGGCTGTGTGTACACACAGAGTGAAATCATGTCATAAAGAGAACTTTTAGCAGCAACCTGAAGAAAGTAAGGGAGCCAGCGACGTCATTGTTTGGACATGTGTAAGTCACGTGGAGGAAGAAGGCAGAGGCCACAGGTCTAAGAGTGACTGACAGTACAAAGGGGGGGCAAGGGGGCCAGCAAAGGTGGAGCTGGCGGGCAGGTGACGGATGTGAGGACGGAGGAGCATTTGGGAGTCAGATCACATGGGGCCTTGTAGGCTGGGACTTGGACTCTATTTTGAGCTAGAAAATTAGTTATTGGAGAATTCTAAGGGAGGGAAGACATGAATAAACTTAATTTTTAAATTACTCAGCAGCAATGAGGAGAGTGGACTTTGCGGGGCAGTGGTGAACACTGGGGCAGTACTCCAGGGGAGAAAGTGGTAGACAGGACCAGCTCAAGCGAGAAGGCTACAATTGGGAATGCACTTCACAGGTAAAGTCAAAACAATATGCCGATGGACTGCTTATGGGTCACCACAAAGAGAACAAAAACTTAAGAGCGAGTCCAAAACTTTTGGCTATAACCACTGGAAGAAAGGATCTGCAATTACTGAGATGGAATGGACAGAGTGGATTTTGCAGGATGGACTGTGAATTTATGTACGATGAATTATGAGTGTTAGAGGGCTGATGGGTTTAAATTTGTAGTAAATTTAAATTAGATTTTTTAGGGGAGCCTGGGTGGCTTAGTCGGTTAAGCGTCCGACTTTGGCTTAGGTCATGATCTCGTGGTTCGTGGGTTCCAGCCCCGCGTCGGGCTCTGTGCTGACTGCCAGCTCAGAGCCTGGAGCCTGTTTCAGTCTGTGACTCCCTCTCTCTCTGACCCTCCCCTGCTCACGCTGTCTCTCTCTCTCTCTCCTAGAAATAAATAAAACATTTTAAAAAAAATAAATTAGATTTTTAAAGTCTACTCTAAAAGTTAGGCACCTGCCTAAACCTAACCCACTCTAACACACATCTACCTTCTTTGTTGCTAGGAGAATTCTGATTTTTAAGAGTGGTGACGGCTCCAGCCCTACAAGATGAACTGTGATTGGCATAGCCAATCATGATAATGCCATTTTCTGTTTTCCTGGCCGCCTTTACACCTAGATGCAGTCAATCTAGTTCTGGCTAAAGAAGCTTAAGTAGCTGTTTGCCAGATGGGTTTCTAGGAAAACTCAGGTTTTCATATAACAAGAGAACAATCCAGCTGCTCCAGATGATTTTCTGTCTCCCCTGAATCCAGAGGTGTGGCATCCATCTGTGACCATGCTGCAGAATGCCTGACCATGAGGAACCACATGCTGCATGTGGAGAAGGAGGAAGGACAAGAGATTTGAAGTCTGATCTCTAATTCCCTGAAACAAACTGATCATGGTCTACCCCTGCTGATTTTGCAACATGTGAAAAATAAATTCCCATTTGTTCAAGCCACTGTAAATCAACTTTTCTATCGCCTTCAGCTAAATGCACCACTAGTAGTTCAGCTATGTACTTTCAGGAAGTGCTTAAATAAAAAGAACAGCTTTAGTGAGGCTTAATTCACATACTGTGAAATTTACCCTGTCAAGTACATATTTGAGTGGTTTTTAGTATAGTCACAGACCTGTATGATCATGCCCACTGATTTGAAAATGTGTCTCTCACATGATGGACAAACTATACTTATTTGTAGTCACTCCACACCCTGCCCCCTTGTCCAGCATCTGGCAACTGGTAACATGTGGCCTCTGTTGCTCTGCCCACTCTAGACATTTCACACACATGGAGTCACACAACGTGTGGCATTTTGTGTCTGTCTTCCTTCACTTAATTTTCATTTATTTGGTATTTTCAAGGTTCATCCGCGTTGTAATATGTATCATCCTTCAATCCTATCTACGGTCAAATAATATTCTATCGTATGAAGAATATACTACACATGGGAGGACAAATAAAATCTGTGGCTTCCTGAGGACAGGGCTTAGGTTTTTCTATCACTCGTGTTCAAACAGGAGACATTTAAGAAGAACTGTTGTAAAAATTTTTATTTAATAGAGTAACTATTAATATTAGTAGGTCAGTCACTTGTAAAGAGAGGTCACAGAAAAAACCAACCAACCCACTCTGCAGGCTTAGTTTTTAACATGTTCTGCTGGTAGAACTCAAGGGCAAGTGTCTATGAAAAGGATTAGACAACAATTCCATTGCAGTTATCTAACACACCTGTTTATAACAGATCTTAGGAAAATCATGGAGTTTATGGCTATATACTAAAAAATACAAAGAATCCATCACTTCTTTCTTTCAATCCATTGGAACTACAGTATTAAATGATGATTTTTTCCCTTCATTATTGATTCCATGTCTATTTAGTTATTATCTATTTAGTTATTATTGACAGCAAATAAACCCTGCCCTCCCCCCCAAAAAGGAGGTGATCTGAATATTTTAGATAGAGTTTAGGGAAAAAAGGCCAACTTGCCTCAAGTTCCTTGACAAGCTTGTTAGCTAGTTCAATAGTTTTGTTCGTTTGGTTCACCTCTTCTTGACATTGAACTTTCTTGGCTATTGCTTTTTCAAAGGAAGCGGTGAGTCTGCTCAGATTTCGATCCAAATCCTAGGTAAGAGTCACAATTAGCTTTGGAGCCATTTTTAGGTGAAATGGAAAGAGCATAGTTGTCTTAAAAATCTATGACCTTTAGGTTAGTGAAACCAACCTCCCTGCCTCCTTGATCTCTGCCCTTTTAGGGAAGAAAAAGGATTAGTGATAATAAACACCTCAGTGCCACTGTAGATGATGAGTTCACCATGTGGTCTTTTCTTCACTAAGCAGAGTGCACACAATGACTGCAGAGGGTGGACAAGCCCTTCAGACTCAAACCCACCCTAGGTGCTCTGTTCCCTCTCCCTTGTGCCTAGCTAAGCTTATCCTCCAGTACCACCTTTAATAATGATAACGGTCATCTTTTGGTTCTCCACCTCTTGACTCTTTTCTTATTTCTCATTGGTCCATAACTCAGGCAATCAAGAGTGGTGGTAACGATTGAGCCCCCACTAAACCTCAGCAACCTGACCTAACATGGGACAATCAGATTTTATCTTTTGGAAATGGGATTGAAACTCAGAGGTATGTCAATGTCTTTAGCATCAAAAGACCTGGAAAGATTTGTACATTTTGGAGGGCTTCATTTGGAGAGGGACCATCTTTCACCAGAGGCATAGGGAAACAGCTGAAACTCTTCTGGAGAGAGAAAGAATGAAAAGGGCAGTGATATGAGAAGTAACACAGCCCTAGAGAGACATCAAAAACATTCAGGGCAACTTCCTGTTTCCTGGATTTCTTTCCTCCTAAGGCCAAGTCATACTGTTTTTTCTCAGAGTTCCAGAAGTCATTCTGATCTTCTTTTTGTTTTAAGGTTTTCTAAGTAGGATTCTGTTATTGATAGGCATGAAACATGTTGACTAATCTTTCGGTACTTGGGAGAGTCCTTACTATAGCATCTTGCTATCTGCCAAGTTCTAAAAATCCCAAATAAGATTTAGAGCATTGCTTTTTTAAGTAAGTGGGAAGTTCCAAGAGGCTTTACAAAACAAACCTGTAGAACATTCAGCATTCATAATTTAGAGATTGGTTATATTTGTCAATGACCCAGGTATCATTATTTCATTTATTATCATTAAAGCAGCACCTCTTCAAGAAAACGATGTGTATGTCATATTTAAAATGCAAAATAGTATCAAATATATAAGAACACATCACCGTTTAGCAATCAAATTAAAAAAGCGAATATTTAAATGTCTATTTTAGGTTATTACAAGTACCTGTGGTCTTATAAAATACAGAAGCACACATGAGCTCTGGCATCCCACACCTGTGTTCATATTTGGACTCCATTACCAGCTGAGCAGCATCAAGGAAGACTGCTTACTTAGCCTTTCTATGCCTCAGTTTGGGCAGGTTTAGGTGCAGTGTTCCTAATACTGGGGGTACCTGGGATTGGGATCTCTATGCAAACCCACTGTGTGGACAACACCAGCTCATCCCCTGTGCATGCGTCCCTTGGGAACTGGGGGACCAGAGGACTGACGCACTATGTCCATGCTGCTGGCAGTGCTGTGGATCAAAGACTGCTCTGGTCTCTGACCCACATGCATCAGGTCTTCTGCCCCCCTCCATAAAACCAATTTGCTACCTTGCACATAAGGTAAAATCTTGGTTCCTTCAATGTTCTTGACAGGCCCGGGCTTCTCAGCTTCCAGAAGTAAATGGAGAAAGAAAGGATGGACTCAGCTCACAAGCTACCCTAAACTAGTGCTTTGAAAACTTGGTGGGCCTGAGAACCCTCTGGAAGGTTTGATAAACCCACACTCCAGGGTTCCCCTACCAGAGTTTCTCATTCAGTAGGTCTGGGGGGGATGGCGGTCTGAGAATCATTTTTCTAACGAGTTGCCAGGTGACACTTATGCTGCTGGTCTCGGGAACACACTTGGAGAACCAGGGCCCTAAAGATGAGGACTTCAGATTTCCTTCATGGCCATCATTAGGTCCTGTATGTTTGATAGATGCAATGGCCTTTCTTCCACTCTAGCTCAGCTATTTCTTTTTTGGTCAACCTTCCATAAAGGGCATGTGTTAATCTTAAACTAGAGATCCAGAGTGACAAGAACAAATACATACAGACCAGCACTGATAGGTATGAACTGCCATCACAGCACAGACACTGAGAACAGACACTTCCCTACTTTGCTAGGTGAGAAAGCAATGGGAGATGCAAATCAGGGGGAGAGGAAGCCCAGGAGGGAGGAAAACTCAGAGGCTTCAGGAAAGAAAGGCAAAGCTGGCAAAAAGTGTAATTTCACTTGGGCTCAAACATTTATCTAACCTGTGCCAACAGACAGAAACTACCCAGAGGTACTTTGTCCTTGCCATGACCAGCTATGGTGTCTTCACAGAAAATTGAACCTTGGTGGAAACTGTAGAAATTCTGTTGCATTAGTAACTACTCTTTGGAAATCCATTTGTGGTAGAGGGATAGTGAGGACCCATTCTTCATCAAGACATTTCAATTATTACTCTATCTTTTCTCTGTGTCTGCAAACTTAGCTCTATGGTTTATTGATACATGAGTCTCTCCTTAGACTGTGGGTCTCTGAAAACAACTGACATGAACAATTCTATTGAGCCAGTTGCAGGCTTACTAATCCTTACAAAGGATTACTAATTCTGCAACGACAGCAAGTCTGATGTTTAGAATCACAGGTGGCTGTCTTGATATCCTCATCACTTTTTCCATGAACATTACATGGCTTACAATTTACATGGCACTATTAACGGTTGATGGTAATTTTTTTTAAAGGCTTTAGTCAAGTTGACAGAGTTTTGACCAATGAAGATAATGTTTATAAAATTAGCATGTTTATCTGAAATTTACCTCAATTGAGAGTTGTTGATTGGTTTTTCTTCTAATAGTCACCCAGTGCTAATTGAATGGTATGTTTGGTGCTTTCATAGGAATGTGTGTGGACTGAACACAAAGGAGAGGATGAGCAAGTCCTGTGGGCAGGGGGTGATAGTCAGGAAGAGAAAGAGTCTTGACAGAGAAAGGGGTGTTAATTACTGTGGGAGGTGCTAAAATTTTCCATATTTTAAGACGAAAACTTTGGGGTTATTAACCATCTTGTGAAAATAACTAATAAGAAAAAAAGGTATCTTTTATTCAAAAGTCAAAGTTTCAAGAGTTGCTAGTCAGACAAGATTTAAATTCAGTGGCGGGGAGGGGGGGCACCTACATGGCTCAGTCAGTTGAGCATCCAACTCTTGATTTTGGTTCAGGTCATGATCACATGGTTTGTGGGATTGAGCCCCGCGTCAGGCTCTGCACTGTCAGTGCTGAGGCTGCTTGGGATTTTCTCTCTCTCTCCCTCCCTCTGCCTCTCTCCCACTTGCTCTACCAAAATAAATAAACAAACATTTAAAAAATTTCAATTCTGTAGCATGAGAGGCAAAGAAAGCCTTTGCTCACCTTTACAAGTTCATTCCTCATCACTCTGTTCTATTCCCAATCTTCCTGAAATTGCTTATCTTAGTGGTCTGGCCTGTTGAGGTTCCTCTAGAGTGTACCAGCTGCTTCTTCCCTCTTTTTATTTTTATTATTATTTTTTTTTTTGGCCAGGAATACCTTTCCTGACCTAGTTATCCCTGCGATTCCTATGAAACTTTTGAAGCCATGTCAAGTACACCTTCATTATGAAATATTCTCTAATTTCTCCAGGCTGAATAATCCTGTGATGCTGCTGTCACAATGTATATATAGTCACATAGCCAATTCCTTTCTTCTTGCTTGTAACATTGGCCTGGAATGACTGGTTGTGTATTTGTGAAAATATTGACAATGACTACGTTTATGGCTAATATTCTCTAAGCATTTACTGTGTGGCTAGTACCATGCTAAATTCTTAATAGGAATTACTCCTGTGTAACCCTTTCAATTCTACCTAAGAAGCACATGCCATGACACAGCCTACTGCACAGATGAGAGAACAGAAGCTAGGAGGGTGAACTAATTAGTGCAGGGTAGAAGAGTAGAGGACATGGCCAGGATATAAATCCAGGCATTCTGGCTCCAAAATCCTTGCATTTGTTTTTTTTGTTTTGTTTTGTTTTTTTCAGAGAGAGGGATTGTGGGGCACAGGGGGGAGAGAGAGAGAGAGAGAGAGAGAGAGAGAGAGAGAGAGAATCCCAAGCAGGCTCCATGCCACAACCCTGGGATCATGACCTGAGCCAAAATCAAGAGTCAGATGTTCAACTGACTGAGCCACCCAGGCGCTCTTGGAATCCTTGCCTTTAATTGCCATGTGCTATGCTCCTCCTCCTCCTCCAACAGGAAAGGTTGTTAAGTGCAGAAACCATGAAAGTTTCTACTTTTCCAGGTCAGTGTCTAGCACAGAGCAGATAAGAAATATCTACTGAAGGAGTATGTAAATAAATGTATCAACGAAAGCTCCAAGCTCCAATTCCTTTCTTCTTGCTTGGACTCAGATGGGGCCTTGTCAAAGCAGGGAAGTAACATCTCCTGGAAACTTCTTCAGTGTTAACATTTTGCACTCACCTCAAGCTTTTTCCTGATAGCCTCGAGTTTTTCAGTAGCTGCAGCCAATTCGAAGTTGGCTTGGGCTAATGCTTGCCGTTTGGGCTCCACATCACAGTAGACCTGAAAATCCACATGGGTTTTAACTCAAGAGGTAATAAAAGAGGACGTGTGATTATTCAATCTTACATTTGCTAGAAGTTTTGTAATCCAAGTTTCTATTTCCCCCTAGCAATTTGTTTCTTATTTCTTAGCAATGGCACTACGTATTTCTTAGCAATAAAACAAAAATCTATACAGCCTTCCAAGGTCTGTTGGGTTGTCCAAGATGTAGTCATTTATTCTGGACATGAGAGTTATAGATCCTTGCCTACAATGTTGTATACATCAGACATTAAGATACTACAGTATGTTTGTCCTACAAACTGGAGATAATCTTCACATCATTAGAAACTGCAGAGGGCAGGAACTACAGCTCAAGTTGGAACCAAGTTTTGATCTTAAAGCAGAGCAGAAGTGTAGAGAAATTCTCTGAACCCAGGGAGGAATCATAAGAGATACCTCACGATATTAACGGTGCTATCACTTTCTTTTCTAAGTTGTTGGCCACCACCAGAGGGTATCATTTGAATGGGTGGTTTGAGAATTTTGGGGGGACCACTTTTTTCCCTGTTGGGAAAAGAGGAAGGAAATGAAATTTTATTTTCTCTTCTATGGCCAAACAACATAGGATATAGCCACAGTCTAGCTCCATGCTCATCTTTTACCTACAATATAAGGAAAGCACAGGGGTCAGACTTTTTTTTTTTTAATATTTATTTATTTGGGGGCACTTGGGTGGCTCAGTCAGTTAAGCGTCCAACTTCGGCTCAGGTCATGATCTCACGGTTCGTGGCTTCGAGCCCTACGTCGGGCTCTGTGCTGACAGCTCAGAGACTAAAGCCTGTTTCAGATTCTATGTCTCCCTCTCTCTCAGACCCTCCCCTGCTCATGCTGTCTCTCTCTCTCTCTCTCTCTCAGAAATAAATAAAAAACATTTAAAAAAATTTAAAAAAATTAATATTTATTTATTTTGGAGAAAGTGCAAGTGAGGGAGGGGCAGAGAGGGCGGGACAGAGGATCTGAAGCGGGCTCCGTGCTGACAGGCTAACAGCAGCAAGCGCAATATGGGGCTTGAACCCACAAACCAGAAGATCATGACTTGAGCTGAAGTCGGACGCTCAACTTACTGAGCCACCTAGGTGTCCCAAGAGTCAGACATGGATGGAGGCCATATGTCAACTGCAATCCATCTAAACTCTTGTTTTATACAGGCTTCCACTAAAGACACAGATGAGCAGGATCTTATTCCCATGGGTTATAAAGGCTATCACCTGGTTTTATGAAAATCACTTTGGGGACCACCTGGGTGGCTTAGCCATTTAGTGTCCAACTCTTAATTTCGGCTCAGGTCATGATCTCAGGATTGAGGAATCCAAGCCCCGCATCAGGCTCTGTGCTGACAGGGAAGGCCCTGCATGGGATTCTGTCTCCCTCTCGCTCTCTGCCCCTTTCCTGCTTGCTCTCTCTCTCAAAATAAATAAACTTAAAAAAAATCACTTTGGGAATGCCTTTGATTTTATTTGGCATTTCCTCAGTAATTCTATGTTTGAATATAATATATAACCTTCTAAGAAAAAATAAGGCAGTTCTTCAGAGTTCAGAGCATGTGTTGTTCCCTTGTTACATACAGTATTCTGCCAAGTGCTAGGAAGACAGGCAGCAGACACTAAGTGTCTGATAAATAAAAGACTAACTGAAAGGATACTTTATCTCTATGATGCCTGAAAAGAGAAGCTTTATATTAGACCATAACACAGTCACAAGTGTATTTCTGATTAAAATACTAAAGCAAAAAAAGGGAGGGGGACTATTTACTCATCTCATTAAGTCTACAACGGTGTAAATTTTTGTAGTGAGAGCAGGGATTAAGTTTAAACACAAATTGAGACCTGCGGTTGTTTCAAGTCAATGCAAAATTAGTATTTTAACATAAATAAATATAATTAATCCAGCCATCAAGTTTTCATCTAATCAAATCACTTGCTATTTGATCTAAAGTAGTTGATCACTCTGCCCTACAAAAGATCAGTTCAAACATTTCAAAGATCTTCCTCTATAGAATTCTGTTTAAGAATTCTGTTTAAGACACTTTCAGGTCTCATTCGTAGAATTTTATCTTATTCAGGTAATTAAATTTCAAATGATATTGCTTTTATTTTTTTTCCCAATGTAGAAATTAACATCTTTATGGTTTTTGTGAATAACACCTGTGAACCACCAGATAGAGACTGATACCTCGTAGAACTTAACGATGTTGATGACCCAGGCACAGAGACCCGCTGCTGCAAAAGATTTGGTCCGAATCAGATTTGGATTGAACTCTGGGTCTTTCAAATACTGCTCATTTACCACTTTTAGACAGTTCTCTGGAATGTGCTCTTTGTCATAGTTAATTAACGCTTGCAAAAAATCATCAACCTGTAAAGCAAAAAGACTTCTTGCAACGAACCCATTTCGGCTGCAGAGGAAATTCCAAGATCAAAAGTTAAAATCAGCTTTTAGGACTCACATTACAAAGGCAAAATTGGCAAGCTTTACTTATCCTACTGGTTGACTTTTTCAGTCTTTAGAGTATGAAATGAGCAGTAGCAATGGACACTTTTTAAATCTCTTCTATCCCAGGGTAAAATACACAGGAGGCATTCACATTTTGAAGAAAAGACAGAAAAGAAAAAGAAAAACACATACCAAAAAGCCCCTCTGCCTCACCTTGAACATTTTTCCAGCATAAGAAATCCATGTAATTTTCTCCCTCCTACACGTAACTGCTTTCATAATTTCGCAAATAATTAGCATCCTTCCACGTGCTGCTCGTCTTGACTTAGGTCTGCTATAACCCCAAGCTAGCCTCTAACTTGGCAAACAAAAATTCTAAGTCTAGAGAATGCACAGCTTACACTTGATAAGGACAAAGATGATTTCCTCCGGTTTGAACAGCTTTTGCTTTCAAATATGACCACGATACTAAGAACAGAAAGTGTAGGGATTTTCATCTTGCCAAGCTGTCTGATACCTTTCCCATGAAGACTCTAGCTGCTTTCCAACTTCGGTCTTTAGGCACTCTGCCCCGGGGAGCCAGGAGGACCATCACAGCAGCCGTAACGTTGGTAACAGCGTTGGGCGGGTTGGGAAAGGCTTTCAGCTCAGTGAGATTGCCCTGAAGAAAAGCACACACACACTGAAGACCAGGGGAGGTCTGGGGAAGAGCTGTCAGGTTATCAAGCTGGTCTGCCCTCGCCATGTCACACCAGTCTCGGCCTGGAAGTTTTTGCCACCCAGTGATTCCATCTTGGGGCCCCAGGAGGTTCACTTTTCCCTGGACGCTTTTCTGATACTACGGAAACAGCACTGGTCTTTTTTGCTTCCAAAACCTTCTCCCTCTGATATACCAGCCCCTCAGAGCCTTGCTCCCTGAGCCCAGGCAGTTTGATAAACAAAGTTTTGAAGGTGTTTATGGGTTCTATCCCATCTACGTAATATGTCTACATTTTAACCAGGGCCTCCCAGAAACATCCCCCCTTGGTCCAGAGTCTCTTGGTTTTGTTTCTTCTGCACAAGAAAACTCTTCTGTTACGCTATGACACCTCTCAACTGGAAAAATACCTATACAGGCTGAACATACTCTTAAACTCCTCTGGTCAAAATTTTAATTGACCCCAAGGACAACACTAAGGGTGTAACCTACAAGTGTTACGGCAAATACTCTGGGACAGGAATTCATATCTATGAGTAGTATATATAAGTTCATGATACAGTATTAAAAAAAAAAGTATTTCCTGTGACATTTCATAAGCTACCTAATATACTCTTGTTTCCAAAACCCTATCAAATGTTCATCCTGATTCTTCTCCATTACCCCAAACTGCCTATTTACTTGGGAAATGACTGCAAAGAATGGAAAGGATGTGGAAATGAAGACAAAATCAAAACTTAAAATGTTCTAGTAGTAACTGGAAGCTGCCTAGCCTTCTTCATAATTTGCAAATATCTTCATCCTTTTAATAAATGCAGTGAGATTTACATTTAAGTGACATTAAATTATTTTGTCTGAGTGAATGGTAATATATGTGGAGACAGTTTCAAATACAGAAAAGCAAAGAAGAAAATACATATGCCAGTGGTGAGAAAAATATATAAAATTCCATTACTAAGAGATCATGAGTTCCTACTGTCTCTTATTTTTTCCAGTTTTCAATGCACAAGCATGTTCTTACAAAAAAAAATCATATTGTATATGCTATTTTATAATCTGCTTTATTCACTTAATAGATCACGGACATTTTCTCAGGTCACTAATTACTACCCAACAGTATTTTAATGGCACCAGAGTACTTGAATACATAAAAGTCAATTTTCTATCATGGTATATTTATATTCTTTCAAAGTTTTCAGTTTTATGCTAACATTATAAGAAATATCCACATAGATAATAACTCTGTGCTCACAGACAATTGCTTTCCCCCAAAAAAGAAAAAACAACGTAGAAAAAGTGGGTGCATATTTTTTTGAAAGGTAGTTCAAGTGTGGATCCTCCGCTCTTTGTAGTTGAATCTTAAGAATGGCAGTCCTGGTAATCTCCTGGGATTCTCCCTGGAGGCCTAGTAGAACCCAGTATAAAACTAGCTGCAGGCCCCTAAAATAACGCTGCCCACAATTCTACTTTTCCTCACAATACCCATCAGACTATCACAGGTGATTTTCTCTTAAGGGAATTCGAATGCTCAGCGAGGTTTTAGTAATGACTTGAAGCCAGAAAAAAAACGAAGTGGGCCACACCCAGGCATCTTTGTTCCTAGTGCGCTGTTCTCTTCATGAGGGTCACTCATTAACGCCATTTTTTAGGTCCAGAAGAAATAAAGAATCCTCACTTAGTTCTTAAAGCAACACATAATATAACAAGCGGATTGGGGCCAAATCCAGTTGCTAACAATAGAACTGCCTGTCACGAAAGTCTATGTCCCGTGGTATTGCAAGTATTCAAAACGAGACTTGCCTGTCGGGGTGTGCCACGACAGACTTCTGGATGGGAGAGGAAGTCACACTATTAATGATGACCTCAAACATCTGTTCCAACTTCAATGTTTTATGGGACTCACTTTCCTTTTTAAAAACTCTTTGGTTGCACAGAATTCACTCTGAGTTGAATTATTCAAATTCTGAGAACCTTGAAATACTATTTGGAGGAATCCCGCAAGCCATGTGATCATGTTTACCCTGTTGAGCGTGTTGAGCGCAGCTGTTGCGGCCACCAGAGCGGGTTCTGCCTTGAGTAAGTCGACTTCACACTCTCTCTGTTTCTGGGACACTTCAGTCTGAATGGCTGTCACCTAATCAGAGAGGAAAGCACACAAACCCACAAACACAAATCATCACCTTAAATATCACTACTGAAGAATGTCGGCTGACTCGAGGTGCTGTTCAATAGTTCATTTGTTTTTCTTTTGAAAAGGTAAGGAATGTGCCCTCAAGATGAATTTCTCTCAGGCTCAAAGTGTGCGCACACAGCTTTGTATATGCATGAAATACAGTGGCAAATCCCAATGCAAACGTACTCAGGTATTGAAGTGCTCCAAGAAGAGCTTTGACTAATCTAATTATAAGGTGCTGCTAATAATAAATTCAGGACAGGGATCGCTGTGCTCTTCAATTTTCTTTTTCTGAGTGTCCTGGATACGTGGAAATCCAGGCTGGCTCAATAACACTGACAGAAACTACTCTTGCTAGAAATCCCTAATTTTTGTTTACATTTGCCTGAAAGCCATGTTGGCTACTCTTTAAGAATAAATGTGAGGCTTTTTCTCTTCAACCGACTAGAAGATACAGTGATTTTTGGGTATGCTTAACCACAGATATAATTTATTTATTTATTTATTTTTTTATTTTTTTACAAATAGTTTATTGTCAAATTAGTTTCCACGTAACACTCAATGCTCATCCCCAAAGTGCCCTCCTCCATGCCCATCCCCCCTCCCCCCCACATCCATCAGTCCTCAGTTTTTGACAGCATTCAAGAGTCTCTCATGGTTTGCCTCTCTCCCTTTCCCCCACCATTTCCGCCCTTCTTCTCCCCCTTATTCCTCCGTCAAGTTCCTCCTAATCCTCCTATACGTGCAAACATATGATATAATTTTTATGAAGTCTAATTACTGGTTTCTCTAAGGACCTGGTAAGAAACTCTAGCTACAATCGCCCAGTTTTGTCTTTGGCCACACGACGATGACACTGATGTCCACACCTCTGTTGAAGTTCCAGTGACCTTCTTCACGTGCCAAAGAGGGTGTGGCATCAGTCTCCTGACATGAACACATAGGTTAAGCATACGAGGAAGCCATGCCAGTCAACTTGAACCGAAACCATGTGTGAAGCTCTCAAATTATTATCCTCCTCACCCTCTTATTAGACATAACAGAATTCGAATGGGAAGAGTAAATTTTTGATCCTCAGCAGAAACTGGAATTTCAAAGCTGTGGCATTAGGCACAGGGATTCAGTCACCACGGGGGATGGCTCTTTCAGTGACGGTGACTAGGACATGTAACATGTGAACAAAAGTGCATTTCTTCAGATGTGTTTGGAATGAACAGATTTAACTATACCATAAAATTAAACAGTGCTTACAACAAATTATGTTGTCTACTACAGCCTTACTGGCAGTAATTACCATTCTTCTGATTAACCATTATTTTGCTGTATACTGCACCTTTTATGAACATAACTGATTCAGGGAAGAGATGGGATCTCCTGCCAATACGTACCCAGCTACTGCTGATGTAAATAAGACAACTCTGCATGCTTATTGAGAAGTACTCCAAAACCACAACCCTCAAAACTGCCAGGAAGGGCCAATGAAAATTCTTAGAATATGACATTTTTGGTGTTGTAGACAAGACCATTGCAGATCAAAGGGAGAGCAGAGGTGAGTGAGTTAACCTCTCAGGGTTATTTACCTTCTATGAGAATATGATCTATAAATGCTGTTTGTTACCATTTATAATAGCACCATTTAAAATATGTGAACTTTAGAAACTTAACAGAATACCATGGGGGAAGGGAAGAGGAAAGACAATTTCAAACAGAAAGGGAGGCAAAACATAATAGACTCTTAAATACAGGGAACAAACTGAGGGTTGATCTGAGGGGGAGTGGGGGAAAGGGGAAAATGGGTGATAGGCAATGAGGAGGGTACTTACTGGGATAAGCACTGGGTGTTGTATGTAAGCAATGAATCATGGGAACCTACCCCCAAAGCCAAGAGCACACTGTATACACTGTATGTTAGCTAACTTGACAACAAATATATTTTTTTAAAAAATAGCCAAACTGTAGAGAGCCCAAATGTCCATTTGAGTGACAAATGGATAAAGGAGATGTGGTATATTTATACAGTGGAATATTATTCAGCCATCAAAAAGAAAAATTTTGCCATTTGCAATGACGTAGGTACAGCTAACATGGATTAGACTAAGCAAAATAAGTCAATCATAGAGAGACAAATATCCTATGATTTCACTCATGGTGAAATTAAGAAAAAAAACAGATGAACATATAGAGCTAAAATGGATTAGACTAAGCAAAATCAGTCAAGCAGAAAAAGACAAATATCCTATGATTTCACTCATGGTGAATTTAAGAAAAAAAAAAACAGATGAACATACAGTAAAAAGAGGAGAAAGGGAAACAAAGCACAAGACACTGTTAATAATACAGAACAAACTGAGGGTTGATGGAGGGAGGTCAGTGGGAGATGGACTAAATAGGTGATGGGTATTAAGGAGGGTACTTGTTATGATGAGCACTGGGTGTTCTATGTAATTGATGAATCACTGAAATCTACTCCTGAAACCAATATTGCCCTATATGTTGACCAACCAAAATTTTTTAAAAAGTAAAAACATAATAATAAAATTGGTCTCCATATTAGAGATTTTTAGTATTCGTAGAGTATTTTTTTTTAAGTTTGTTTATTTATTTTGAGAGAGAAAGAGAGGAGGGTGGAGGAGCAGAAAGGGAGAGATAGAGAATCCCAAGCACTTACAGTGTGGAGCCCTATTCCACGAACCACGAGATTGTGACCTGAGCTAAAATCTAGAGTTGGAGGCTTACCTGACTGACCCACCCAACTGGGAGTTGCTATTCTTCTCCTTCTGACTCCCTTACAGTTCATGGAGTATTATTCCTTTGGGTAATTTTTATAATCAGAGCAATCTTTTTAAAAAAAAAATTTTTTTTTTGTTGTATTTATTTCTAAGAGAGAGAGAGACAGCATGAGCAGGGGAGGGTCAGAGAGAGAGGGAGACACAAAATCGGAAACAGGCTCCAGGCTCTGAGCTGGCAGTCAGCAGAGAGCCCGACGTAGGGCTCGAACCCATGAACCGTGATGTCATGACCTGAGCTGAAGTTGGATGCTTAACTGACTGAACCACCCATGGTTCATATGCCCCTATAATCAGAGCAATCTTGAATATTAATAAAAAACCCACAAATGGAAATTTAAAAAAACAATGCTACGTTCATCAGCTTTTACTCATTCCCAACATCTTCTGCACATTTTTGTTTATATTCCACATGTCACAATCACCATTACTGCAGGAACCAACCCCCATGGGGACTGGATCCTGGTGACCAGTGCTACAGTGATGACACTCTGAAGTTCCGAACTTAGAACTTAAGTTACAACTTAATTCTTGCTGTCTATTCACATTCTAAGGTACAAGTACAATAATTTATCTATTTCAGGTGCACTGACACTGGAACAGTGAAAATACTGTGTATCTTAGTGACCTGGGGAGCCTCACTGTCCAACTGCCTGCACCCCATGGCTCTGTGACAGTGCTCAGTAAGGTTCAACTTGAGGAAGGAGGGAAGAGTGACACAGATCACTTGAAATGTGGGCTTTCTCTTGACTACTGTCTGTTAAAGCAGAATTCTGGAGATACTCCCAGTCTTGGGTACACAGAACTTTTCTTCCTTTAGCCAAAAGCTCCTCGTAAATGGTTAATGAAATTTAATGGTGGTCACATGGAGAGAATGGAATAGTAAGAATGGCTTATTAGAGCTGATGTCTACCCAAAACCGTTTATGGCAAAGCCCTAACCCTAGTATCTCAGAATATGATTGTATTTGGAGACAGGCCCTTTAAAGAGGTGATTAAGTTAAAAATGAGCCCGTTAGGGTGGACCCTAGCGCGGTTTAACTGGTGTCCTTATAAAAAGAGGAAATCCGAATAGGCACAAGAGACACCGCGGATGTGTACACAGAGGGCAGACCACATAAAGACATAGTGAGAACGTGGCCATGTGCAAACCAAGGGGAGAAACCAAGCCTGTCAACATCCTGATCTTGAACATCCAGCATCCAGAATTTTGAGAAAAGAAATTTCTGTTGGTTAAGCCATGCAGTCTATGATATCTTGTTTTGGAAGTCCTAGGAATCTAATAAACTGCTCTTATTTGTATTCAGAGTATAAGAAATCCCAGACAGTCCTTCAAAACCCAGCCATGCCCACATTTGGAAAAGAAACACATACAAAAACTGAAGACCATTGAAAATCAAGGAAGATGGTTACTTTTTTTTTTTTTAAGGTGGAGTGAAAGTATATTACAAAATAATTCACAAAAATATGTTAGAAAATTTACAAAGATTATTTAAAAATATTTAAGTTAGTTTATCTAGTGTAGTATTGGTTCATGAGTAGAACACATTGACTCATCACTTATATATAACACCTATTGCTCATCACAACAAGTGCCCTTAATGCCTATCACCCATTTAGCCCATCCTCCCTCCACCTCTCCTGCAGCAACCCTAAGTTTGTTCTCTGTATTTAAGAGTCCTTATGATTTGCCTCCCTCTCTCTTTTTATCTTATTTTTCCTTCCCTCCCCCTATGTGCATGTGGAAACTAATTTGACAATAAACTATTTGTAAAAAAAAAAAAAAAGATGTGATATAGATATAGACATTGATATAGGTATAGATGATATAGATATATAATGGAATATTATTTGGCAATCAAAAAGAATGAAATTTTGCCATTTGCAACAACATGGATGGAACTAGAGTATATTATGCTAAGTGAAATAAGTCAGAGAAAATATGATTTCACTCATATGTGGAATTTAGAAAACACAACAGGAAGATGGTTACTTTTAAAGAGATTATATTAGCCCTGCGATTTAGAAGGTAATTTAACTCATGAGGGTTGCACTCGACAAAGAAAGTGGTGTCAAAGAGTTCAGAGGATCCTTGGAATTTGGAACTGGTAAGTCAGGCAAAGATGGAAGAACTAATTTTCATTGGCTTCATGGACCTGGGATTACTTGAAGTCTCTGCTGGTAATATCATCAGGTTGAAAGGCTCTTGATTACTTTATGAATCTCAAGGAACAATTTTAACCTGCTGCTCTACAGGGGCTATCAAGACACACAGAAAAGCAGTCAATATTTGCTTAGTTATATTAAATATGGCAATGTACTTTTGGATAACTTCTCATGTGGTAAGACTTGACATTCCTATTTTATAGGATCAGTGTCCATATGTACACATTTAATAACTAGATAGACTCTAGCACACTGCTGAACAAAATGTGAGCTCACAGCACATACTCGATTAGTTCCATGACTCTCTCTATATGGTTTAACTACACATAGATCTCCTTCCATGACCAACCAGTTTAAAATAGTTCTTTCCAACATCACCTCAATTTGATTTTTATCTTAGACCTTATCACTAACCCAAAATCTCTTGTCACGTGTCTGCTGCCAGTCTTTTCCATTATAATGTAAACTACCTGAAGGTGCCTTGTATGTCATATATGCTCAAGAGCCTAGAACAGTGACAGGCAAAAATAGCTGCTCAGTTAGTATTTGCTATTGATAATTAAATTAAGCATCATGGGTAAGATGAAACTATTTTTAATTCTTGGTATAGATTAGATAATAGAATGGTCTCTTTCTCATGTTTGAAGAACTTCATAAAACAACCAGTCTGATGAGTTCTCATTTGCTAAGGCATTTTTTTCCTTCCTTGTAAGGATGATTTTGCCTTAAGAATTCACATACAAAATGTGAAAAATACCTCTGGGGTATTTTAAGGATCTCTAAAAGCTATCTCCAGAGATAGATTATAATATAACAAGTACTAGAACATCACTTATTCGCGCAATGCTTGAAAAATACCCCTTGGGTGGGAACGGCTTATGATAATCACTTCATACATGATACTTAATTGCTTAACATAATATAGTTCACTTTTAAGGACATCCTCTGCTTATCTGAAACTCAACGGAAACACTTACTACCAAATTAGGAATTATATGCCCATTGGCCATGCCAAATGTAGCATACAACTTTAAAAACAAGTATTAAAAGAAACAACTACTCAGCATTTTCATGTTCAATGTACATTTCAACTCTTTAGTTGTGCAAGCTATAAGTAAACATGCTCAATACCTATTAGAAAATAGGGGGGAAACCCCAACTCAATTGTCTATGAATGAATGGCAACGCCGCTGGAAAAACTTAAGTATTTCTGGCATCATAAAACACTAAGATAATGACATCAAAGCTACTGATTCAAAAGCTATAAGCGTGTTCATAATTTACATTTTTTATCAACTAATCCCTGATTATAATCTTTTGTCTCAAAGGAGAGAATTTATCTCATATTCAATTTTTAAACAAATCAGATATACAAGAATACCTTCAATTCGTGGCCCCATGTGTGGTAAAAGAAGAAGACAAAGAAGTTGTATTTATTTCAAACAGCCAGAAGCCCAGGTACTAAGGAAGCAGAATCCATATGATCTTAAGAATAATTGTTTGCAACACTAAAATGTAATACAAAATGGCAGGTTCTTGGCCAAATCAAAAAGAACAAATTTAGCTTAGAATTTAATAATAAACGCAAGTTGTATTATTAAAAGGAAAAATTTGAAAAACCATCTTGCAAAGTGACGGAATGGGCTTTGTTAACAATTGAGTTGTTCAATTTGCCTAAAAACTGAAAACCTTTAGAAACCTCAGAGGTGACTTCATGACCTTTACTGTATTACAAATAGGCCTGATGTTCAAGATCCACATCCATTATATGCTTGAATGAGCTCAGTATTTATTGTTCTTTCATATCATTAAAAGAGCTAAAAGGGTGGGAAAATGCATAATGTAAAGAAAGGTCAAGTGGTAATCATGGTGTGAAATGCTGTTACATGTGTAACTATAATAATTCTTTAGATTTTATGCTCCCTGGAGAGGAAGTTGTTCAAAATTGTTCACCTACAAAGGTTTATTTTGTGCTAAATATAGCTCAGCACTCTAAATGGTGGAATTAGCCTGACCTTTCGCTCCTCAGCATCGGCAATGGCCTTTTCCCGGCTCACTTTCTCCGTCTGGAGCCCGATCTTTGTGATCAGAGCTTCGGCATCATGATTTCTCAGTTGCAACTCAGCTTCTTGAGAGGCAAGTCTGGCTTTCAGATCTCCCACCTGAAGGAAAAGTCACTATGTGCAAGTAACTCGCGTTGGGAACAACAAATATCAGATATAGCTTATTTTTTTAAATGAGTTCACAGATCCCTATGAGTCTGCATTTTTTATCTCTTTTTCCCGTGTTCTGACTTTAGCCCCATGTGCAAAGATACAGCCCCATCGCACCCCGCCCCCCGCCCCCCCCACTCCTGGACAGGTAAAAACAGAACAGTGTTTTCTGAAAAATGCAATTTTTGTTAGCACCAACTAGAAATTTACCTTCTCCACTCTGTGCAATTAGGGGAACATCAACAGCTGTCCCCACCATAGTACCTGCTGCTCAAGCACATGTCACTTATGTCTCTGGCTTTTCTGGTCCTGTGAAGCTCAGGCTCAAGGCAGCAGAGACCACAGGAAGTCCTGCTTGGAGGCAAGTTGGAGGAATGCGCTCTCCAGCAGAGCATCAGAAAGGCTCAGAGAAGGTGAGACACAGGTATTCCTGGGCCACTGTGAGACTTACTTCGATGGAAATGCCTACAGACAGGTCTTCTCTCTTTCCACAAGATAAGAAATGGTCCTCTTAGTTTCTTCTACCTCATAGAGCATTCAATGTAACACCTATTACAGAAAGGCAAACTACAGATGCCTTGTGGGGATAGGGAGGGGTGTGGTCAAAGCCCAGTGGGTATCCTAGATGGGTATTGCTCCTCTTGGCCTCACTCAACTCTTGAGGAACTCAAGTCTTTCTGAGGCGTCAACAAATTAATCTTCTCTCAAGAATGATTCTGCTCTTTTCACTGGTATTTCGTGAGGTTCACGAGGCACCATTAGGTTCCTAAGTTTGAGAATCACGTAATGGAAAGCAGAAGTCAAGTCCTGGAAGCAGCTTTAAGTATAATGATAATTAACTCTTCATTCCATTTATTTTCCAGAAGTAGGCTACTATATTTTAAAAAATCAAAGAAGCAAAGAATAATCATAATCACTTATTTTGACTCAATTGCTAAAAGTATTCGAGGGGTTCCATCCTGTGGAACCACACCTCACTACTATATCCAAGGACTCTTAAAACCTCTGCCTAAATGGCACCATTACTACTATTACTGTTCCCTGTGCTATTTATTATAGTTTAAGCTAAAACAGAAGTTTCAGCTCCTCTGTGAACTCAGAGTAATAATGCACAGTGACATTTGCTTGTCTGTCCTTTTTAGCCATGTGAAATTAGTCATAGGTTAGGTTATAATCCAAAGAATCATCCAAGAGACCAGGAGGAAACTGTTATTTCATGCCCTGATTTCAGTTTTGGAGGGAACTGTTAGGTCTGAAGCATCTAGTGACTCAAGCCCTGGAAGTGAGGCCTCACTAAGCTATCTGTGATGATGTAAGCTGACAGCTAGAGAGGGGATGTGTGGCTCTAATGGGAATTTATGGCTTTATCGCAATGAATAAACAGTGCTGAGGTTTAGACACATATTTCAAACGGCACGGATATTCACCTCTGTGCAATTACTTCAGGCAGAGCTTTACAGGACACAAGCTCCAACATGAAGGAACTCTGCTCCACACACAGCCTCATCTTACATAATAAGGCTTTCCAAATGCCCCCCTAAAAAAGTATGCTTCTTTTCTAAAACAGACAGACTTCTAAAACTCTTAGGGAGCTACGAAATATTCCAGTCACTCCTCTGATATTATTAAGAGCATGATAGGTACAAATACCTATTGAAAAAAAATCTTCAGTAGTCCTTCAATTAAGACTCCATGTGTCTTCTTCTTAGACTTTCCACCTGTTGTTTCCAGCCAAGAGGAAATAAAGAGACTCAAGCATCCTTGAACTTGGCACCATAAAGAGCCAGTCCTTTTCTTTCTTCCTCTCCCTCAACCTCTTCTTTTTCCCAGCTCGAGGCTTATTTCTAGCCTGGGTATAAAAGGGCCATGCAGCACACGTGAGGAGAAAACTGGCCCAGTCTCCTGAACAGCCTATGAGTCCGTCTGACCTGATGACAATACTCTGAAGAAGCCTACTCGAACTCCCGGCCTTGAGGAAACCAATAGGGAGAGTCTTTCTCTCTCCAACTCCAGAGCCTAGATAGCTCAGAGAAAGTGGGACCAGTCTCCAAAATCTCCACTATTTCTTATTCTAATTTTTTTAGAATAAGAGGCAGCGTGGGGAGCTTTAAAATCTCAATACCTGAACTCCAACTCCAGCCTCACGGTTTCTGTGGTAGGTTCTGTCTCATCTATGAAATTACAGTAGTGACACTTACTTCATATACTCGTCATTTTCAACAATGAGATGAGAGGACAGATGGACAGACCCATACATGGTTAACATCAAAAATGTGCTAATTCTCTCCTAATTTATTCCTAGAGGTTAAAGGTACCATCCATCAAGGTATCAGGGGCCTACGACTGAAGGTGAAGGCTACACTGGACACTTTCAACTAAGAGAGATGGAGGCCAAAAGGAGACGAGACACCAAGGTCAGAGGAAAACAGCAACACTCAGAGACCTCAATCTGAACAAACCACATCATGTCATCAGACAGGAAATAATGCCCTCCCTGGGGGGCTGAGAATCTAAAACCCAAGGGGATCCTACTTCCACTCTAGTGTGACAGAATTCCTAACTATAAACCCAGGGCACCAAAGCAGGAAGATCTAAGAGGGGAGTGAGCTGGACCTGCTCCTCAACATCTGTTCACTGCCCTGTCCTGAGTCAGGCCAACCAGGGAAGGATCTCTGCAAACCAGCATGATAAAATAACTGGCCCACCCCATTGTAGACATAGCGTCAACACTGTTTTTTTGGTGTGTGTCATTCAACTGTAAATTTAAACAGTAAGCATCTTATATAAACAGACTGAAATGCTGCATCGAAAGTATGTATTATTTAATTTTAAGAGCAGACATTTAACAGAGCAGTAACACACCCTGGTCATACCTGAGAGGCTGTGGTTTTCAGCTTTTGGATGCCATTCACCAAGTGCTCTTTCTTCTGGGATACTTCTTGTTGTTTCTTCTTCAACAGATTCTTGAACAGTGATATTTGTTCTAGAAAACTCTTTGGGGTGGTATAGTTGTGTCTTCTCTCATTCTGGTAATACCTGGTACTCATTTCATTCACACTAGTGTGTACATGGGCCATGAAGAGGCTAATAGAATCTTTGTCCAGGGGCTGAAAACATACACACTGTAATTCATATGAAATTCTCTCAAGTTAAAACAAAGATGTAATTTAAAAAAAAGAATCAGCAAAATTATGTAGTATTTTTTTTCCCCAAAGCCAGAACAAATACAGTAGAGTCTGGGAAAACAGTCTTTAAGAGATATCTACAGGATTAGAGAGATAACAATAAAGCCTTCAGCTTTGCCAAGTAGGGCAAAGGATTTTTGTGCACTCCACATACCAGACCCATAAGCCAACATATAATACAAACACAGCTTTTCCCAACTTGATAGATAACACAAACACAGCTTTTCCCAACTTGATTTTTATCTATTAAGTGTGTGAAAGAAAATAATGGAGAAACTGAGACACAGTACTCTAAAAAGTATTTTTGGTGTTGCTTTCAAACTACACTGTAGCAGTCACACACACACACACACACAACACACACACACCTCTCAAGCTGACAAATATGGTTTTATAAGAACCCATGGGAAAAGAAACAGGATGGGAAGGTATAAAACTCACTGCTTCTGGGAAAAAAAATACCATTTCTATTTTCGTTTGGAAAAAACAAGAAAAAACAAAAGAAAATGAGTAACTTCTCTCAAAAGATTTACTACAGGAACCCCCCCCCCCCCCACTGTACTATTCTTTCTGTTTTGTCCTCTATGACTTCTGAAGTAGTTAACTTTTTAATTTGTGGAGTCACATCTCCCTCATTTTAATGATTATTTATTGCATTCTGTACAAGATGAACCAGGTTCAATTAATCAAGGGAAGCCTAAAAATCAATTAATATGAATTAAATGAGCTACACCAACTCTTAGGAAAGTCACACATAATTTACCAAAGTGTTGTCAATAATGCTCAGACATCTTTGGGAAAATTGCACACAAGTGGCTGGTGATGCAGTTAAACGTTTCAAACCTGTGCCATTAATATTACAACCCGGGTGTGCAAGGAGACAGGCCGGTTCCTGGTGCTGAACAGCAACTGCTCCTGGGCAGCGTCTAACAGCCTCTCAGCATCATGGCAAATCCGTGAGTGGGTTTCCAATACGTACATCCATGTCACTGCTAACCGGTATAATGTTCTGCTTTTTAAAACCAGAGTCAAATACAGAATGATGCAAACCCTGAATATTCTTCACCCTCTAAATCTGAGCTATGTGCACATTACGAAATTAGCAGGCCCAGAATCTAAACTTGCAGGGAAGTTATAGAACTCTGTATAAATAAGATCCTCTGAGGGATTTTTTTTTTTTTTAAAGCGCTTCACTGCAACATAAACATGGAGAGGAATTCATTCCTGTCCTATCTTGTTTGAATGAACTACATGAGCACATGTCCTTCTACAATGTAAATCCTTCCCCAGCCAAGTCCGACCTCCTCACGTGGGGTGCGCCTTGCAGTGGGGAGGACCTGGCCGCTGCCCAGCCATGATCCTTATGAGGAAGCTCCTAGGCTGCCCTGAAAAGCTCCCTCTGAGGACACTTTTCATTTGTAAATCTGCGATGGAAGAAGTGGTTTCCGGTAGAGCTGGAAGTGGCCCGAGACAACTTGTCTCATTGGGGCAAAATAACTATTGTTATCGGGCTTAACAAAATGGCACAGCATGGGAGACTTGCAGAGCCCGGGAGCAGCTGGTTGTAATTCACACTGTTTTTCAGAAAACTCTAATCGTTCCAGAACAGACCTCTTTGATGACTGGTCTTCCCTGCATTCTCAATTTGTCACTTTCTCTTATGATAAGGTCAGTAGTGACAGCACTTCCTGACATTAACAGCTGTGGCTTTTAAAAGGGTCATTGTAGAACTACTAATTGCAGTAATTTCATTAGCATAAATTATTTATTCTGCCATTCATTTATCTCCAGTTTTCTTTTTTTGGGGGGGGGTAGGGAGGGTATGGCTGCCGATGCGGCTGCAGAGAAGGCAATGCGATGCTGTATTTTTCGTTGTTAGAGACACAAGTGAGGAATATCACTCCTGCTACATTTGGCTCCTAATGAAAACCAGTTGATCCCATTCTCTAGTCATTTAGCAGCCCATCACAGGAAAGCAAAAATACAAATAAGCAGACTGCCAGCAGCAAATGGTTTGTTAAAACCAAGGTTTCTCTGTTAAGAAGCCCTGGAAAACAACGCTGCATCCAACGCACCATCAAATATACACATGAAACTGCTTTTTCCTCACATTTAGGCAGAGGGTGGATTTTTAGTTTCTCAGCTGGCTTAGTGTGAAGGCTGAGATAAATATGCTACTTGGGGTGAACGTTCTCAAGTGGGAACAGCCGTTGCCAAACCGAGTATCGGCACCACCCGACTCTTAGAGCAAATGCCCTGTAGGTCCCCGTTGGTGAAAATGACGGAAGCAAAAGTAAAATGGAAATCAATACTGGAAGTCAACTCCAAATCAAATATTCTAAGAATTTTACACCTTCCCAAGAGCATCTGGTCCCAAGACTACACTGGTCTGTACTTTTTAATTCAAACTTTCGAGAGCATCGCCTTCAAGGAAAAGGAGGAGGGACAAAAAAGAATGGAAATGAAAAGGAGGGAATTATTTTTTAAGTTAACCTTGAAATCTTTTGTAACATGTGATATCATTATACCTCCTGTCCACCTTGAAAGTTTTCCTCGGAAATTATTTCTAGGTTAATTTTTTTACAGCTTTATTGAGGCATAAATGATGTACTAAAAATGTACATATTTAACATCAGTTATATTTTAATGATTCAAAACTGCTGGGTTTTGAAATCTATTATTTGTACTTTTTAGCTCCTTTGGGGACAGTTAATAATAGAGACTAATTAGATACTGGGGCTGTAAAATTGGTTTATTAAATAAATTTAATCGTATATAAAATGAGCAGTACTGCATTTAAACGCCTCTCCTGAGCTCCTCATAGTGCTGATTTCCTCTGAGGAAAAAAGATTTTGGAGGCAGCCGGGGAGGCCTGTTTTGAATCCTACGATGTGGGTTGGATTTGCAGGTCCGTACAGTGACAAATGATTGCGCTCCCTGTACTGCCCCCGGCTCTCAAAATCAAAGTTTAGACTTGTGGCGCTCCTTTTTAGTCTGTTTCTGTTCCTCCTTTCCTTGTATTCCTTTTTCAGAATAGTCTAACGTTTCTGCAATAGTGCAGAGCAGGATTTAAAAATATGGGGTTCTGGTGTCACAGTGCTGAGGGCGCCCTAACCTGCTGAGTGATGTTGGGCGATGGCCTCCAGCCCCTCACCTGGGCAATGGGGAAGCCAGGGGTCCCTCCTTCGAAGGCTGGTGAGTAGTGGTAGTGGGTATGTCTGTCACTGGTGATGGTAACAGGGCACCAGTGTTGGTTCTATTAAGATTAATCCACTAGACAGAGCAGCCCCAAGTGTTAAATGCAGCACCCAAGTTTTCTAAATCACATACTAGTGTCTTGTTCTTTGGGGTTTTTTGTTTTGTTTTGTTTTGTTTTGTTTTGTTTTGTTTTGTTTTACTTTGTCTGCAAAATACATTGCCTGCTGTCTCTCTGGTCCTGTTTTTAAATTTTTGTCTCTAATTTTAGGGACTAATTTCCAAGGCCAAAGGTAACACGGGTCCAGCACAAGCCAAATCTTCAGGGAGTTTCCCATCACTGAAAAGGTAGTGTCAACGGTTCCCTGACACAACATGAAAAGAGATAAACAACTAAGGACTATGAGGGTGAGAAGGTAAACCGGAGCCCAGCTATGCCTCCCAGAAACAGACATGGCAGATGACGGAGCTGGTTCTGGGAAAGCTAGCACTACAGGAAAGCCAGAGAACTATAGTTTGGAGGGAGCGATGCTTAACAGCATGACCATATCCTCGGATAGCTATAATAAGTAGACCCCAGTTTTGCGGTAGAAGGTATTCCTAAAGTTTACCTAACTGTAAAAACTCTGGAAAGTGGCATTCTACCGGTTTTTGCAATGCTGTTCTTAAATCAATTAACATGCACAGAGAAAGAAATGCATGATGAATAGTGTATTAGTGCACATGCACAACGGAGAAGCAGGCTGAAGAACGTGAAGGATGTCAACAATCATGTGGGCCTTTTCTCATTTGTCTGAATAGAGGCTTAAGCCAGTTAGAGATTTAGGCAGATTCCGGATAATTTTGACTGCATCTGCTTCTGTCTTGATCTTTTAAAATGGCTTTAGTACTCCTTGAGAGGAGGAGATTTTCCCCCAATTCAATGAATTTCTATAGCACTTTCAACTTTTAAAATTTGTAGTGAACCACCCTCATTTATATTTCAAAGAAAAAAAACTGTGCTGAAAGTCAGTAAGAAAAACACCGCTAACATACCTGTCACTAACAAAATGTTGTTTGCTACTCTTCATGCTGTCCCCTACCATTTTCAGAAGGAACCCAAGAATCAATGAAGAAGCCAGTTTTTACGTATAGCAGTGAAATAACTTTCCTCTTTGAGGGCACATTTTCCACGACTAGATTGGCAAATGGTAGTAAAATATGCCATTCCTTTATTACCAGACACTGTGACAAGTTCTGGATTGAAGAGGTAGAGGCGGGTGGAATGAAGTCATTCCCTGAAAAAGCTGATGGTACTGACCTTATGGAATAATTCAGCTGTATCCCATCAAAAGGAAGGAGAATTTTAACTTGCCAGTTGGCCAATATGCCCAGAAAGGATGGGCTCCTCCATCGTGCTCAGATCTTTCTGAGAATGGAGACCCCTCCCAATGCAAATCTCACTCCTCCTCAGTGAGGGTGCTCATCTTTCCATTTCCAGTCAGTAACTCCTGCCTTCATCAGGCCCAGCTCTCAAGTATGTCTATTATTCACTTTGACTCAAAAACCAACAATAGTACTCATCTTTTAACAACCGTTTCCCCCGCCTTTTTTCATGACTGTTCCTAACTGTGACCCATGTACTTTTTGGTAAGGACCTCTCCCAACTACCTCCTCACAGCATGTGCAACCCCGTTCGCAGGGTTACCCAGCACGTCTTCCTTCTCTGCCTCCTCACACCGTTTCCTTCCCCATCTGTACTTCCAAACCTGAGGAGTGAGGAGTGTATGTTGACACAAAGCCTTCAGATAAATACCCAGTGATCCTTAAGGGCCAAACTATTTTAGTCATCTGACAGCTGTGGTTCAGCTCAATACCAGGTAGCAGGAAAGTAACACAAACCTTTACTTAGATGCAGACAGCCGATACCCCTGGGTGCTAAGTGTGTGCAGACTGAAAAGTCTATGTCGACACACAAAAAACCCACTTGCCTTTAATGAATCCTTTATCTCTGGCTAGAGGGGTTACTGTGGATAACTATCTTATACTCAGCAAATAAAGTCAATAATTAAGAAGCACCTAAATTATGCTGATACCTTTCAGTCATAATGATCAAAATTAAAATGAAGAAAATGATCAAATTAGTGCCCATTCAAAAAATTTAAAAGCTGTTTCTGACCTCTGCAGAAAAGGCACCACACATTTTTAGAAGAAGATAGACACGTTGCACTCTGAATTATAATTACTGCTCGTAAGCAACAAATTGGGAAGGTGGGAAAATTAAATAGGCACACTCAACTGAAATGAAACCCTCTGGCTGATCTGTTTTTAGTCATAAACAGAAATGGTTAAGTGCTTTTAAAATTCCTACTTGACAATCAGCATCCTATAGGAGGCGTCACGATACCACGAGACAGTGCTCGGCACCTGCCGGGAGCCCTCTGCACTTAACATGATGCAAGTCCCGCCTCATCCAGCAGATGTCAATGGTCACTGGCGTATCAAAGCTCCTTCAGCGGTAACTGTTTCTGAAGTGGCGCCTAACCTTGCAGGAGAAAGCCTGCATCATGAGAGCCAAGACAAGGAACTTAAAAAAAGCACTGTGCCAAACACCAAGTAAAACCGTGCTACTAGCTTTGGGTTCCTCCCATTTGGGAAGTTAAGATTAAGAAACGAAGTACACTGGTTTTTTTCTTTTTAGCAAACCAGTGTGATAACATGAACTGTATAAAAGAGAATTTTGCTACTAAAAGATACACGCTGATTCTCCAATAAATTGGTATTTTTGAACTCTTCTTATAATTATTAGGAGACCAAACAATGCCCTATGTAATTCTACTAATACAGTGAACCTAGCAAGAGCTTGAAAATTTTGTGGTTAGTAACTGTCACTATTGTTTGTCATGTTTACTGGTTTTTCAGATTTCAAAATACCAAATATTTCTGGCAGACTTTATCTAATGCTAGTGTTTGTCTCCATTAAATGGGGTTCTTTCGGCTCTTTAAGAAAACACTGTAAATGGTGAAAGCAGTGTTTCAGACAGAAATTAACCACTCTAGGGAGTGTCTACCATTCCACTTGCTGTGCCTGAGAACAAACTTACATATATTTCCCCAAATGTTCTTAGTGCTATGCAGTGCCCTCTGACCAATGGACAAAAGTGAAAATCACTTTTAAAAAATCCAACTATAGAAGCCTGCCTGGGTGGCTCAGTCTGTTAAGCATCTGACTCTTGGTTTAGGCTCAGGTCATGATCTCACAGTTCCTGGGTCTGACCTTGCATCGGGCTCGGCACTAACAGTATGGAGCCTGCCTGGGATTCTCTCTATCCCTCTCTTTGCTCCTCACCTGCTTGGTCACCCTCTTTCAAAATAAATAAACTTAAAAAAAAACAAAACCCAACTATACATTATTATTCACTCTTTACCCAGAAAGACAGTTGCTGCTGTTGTTTTAAAGGTCCAGGTGAGTGCATTCAACGTTAAGGGTAAGTGTAGAGACAGGTCAAAGAAAAATCATTCTGGATGTGGAAAAAAGAGTGAAATAGAAGAGATCATTTTTCCTATTTACAGAAATGTTTTAAGTGTGAAAAAAGGAGAGAGGAAGTATTTGAATCTCACAAAGGCTTTATCATATACACGTTTTTAAATTTTAAGTTTATTTTTGAGAGAGTGAGTGGAACAGGGACAAAGAGAAATGGAGACAGCGTATCTGAAGCAGACCATGCACTGAAAGCAGAGAGCCTGATCTGGGGCTTGAATCCATGAACTGCGAGAACTTGGCCTGGGCCGAAGGTAGCTGGTTATCTGCCTGAGCCACCCAGGTGCCCCTATCGTATGCATGTTTTTGATGCTGACAGTTCTTCCTTGACACTCCAGCACTTAAGTAGAATAACGGACATTTTAGAAAAGGCAATAAACTGTACTACAATAAAGCTATCTATAAAAATAAGAAATAAGCAACAACGCTAGCTGCATACAAATAATTAAATATGTAAGTATGTCCAGATTTCTAACCATCCAGCCACCAAATATATAATGTTCAACAAAATGTGAATGGATTCTTTGGAAAAGTGGCAAGCTCTTGGGAATAAGTGAGGCCACAGTGGGCTGTGTCTGTTTCCAAGCAAGTTTCAGATGGAAACAGACAACATCTCTTCCATAGCCCCGATTCTATTTTTGGCTGAGATATTTTAGCCTTACCGCTCAGTGGAATCTGAAGACAAGCCTCCTTGGGCAACAATATTCACGATTACCACCCTTCCAAACTATCTTATCAGAAAGGCACTATGTATCAATAAAACTTCATTTCCAGGAAGTCTAAATGATACCTTCATATTTACATGGCTTTTTCCCTCTGAAATGGGAAGTATACTTGAAGTGCTTTTTGTTTGGTTTTTAGTTTCATGCAACCATTTAAAAATGTAATAACAAGATGTACAAATTTCATTATGGTCAAATGACAAATGTAATTTATAAAACATAAACCTATAAGACAAAAGAAGCAGATACATTATTTTATTTCATCACTGCAGATTTCATGGGGATGCTTTTTTCACCCATCAATAATGTAAGAGAAAAATCACAATTAATTACCTTACTTTGTTAAGATCAAGCATTCCATGATTATGAGTGGCTACTTTTCTCTTGGGGTGTTTATTTGTGGACTTAAAGGATTCATATTCAGCAAACATATTATGATTCAAGAAACTAATGACCCTGGCTTTCCTGGTGAGTCAGTGTAAGTAAGAACACAGTTGTGTGCTATGAGCACACCTTTGTGCACAGACATCTCAACCTGGTACCAAGAGGTCAATCACCATATTCCATAGAATGCAAACAAGAAAGATGATTTTACCATCTTAAACAGAAGGCTTAACTTTTTCTGTAGGATGTGCATTTTGGAAATTACTTATTTACTGAGGACTTTTGGTCAGAATGAGTCAATGAGTGAGTGAGTGAGTGAGTGTGAGAGAGAGAAAGAGAGAGAGAGACCGAGAGATTCAGAGATGACATGGCATTACCTCAATTCCCTTGGTTTCCTCAATGAACCTCCTGCTGACTGAGACCAGAGCCTCCTGTGGCCACGCATGAAACCAGTCAATAGCCGTGCAGTTAACTATGGCTGGGAACTTCCGAGCTCTCCCTCTCAGTGTGTGACCAACAGGAGAGAAACACAGAATGATCTGTGGAGACATGGGGGCAGGGCAGAAAGAGGAGAGTGATGAGTGAGCCAAGAATTACACTGCAATCCTAGACAATGAAAGCAAGGAGCGCAGCCAAGCATGACATCCAACTGTCCTAAAGCACTACAGAGTGGCAGGCAACATTAACCTGCTTGCTAATCAAGGGATAAACCTGTCCTGAGTGGCTGCCCCAACAAATATACAGCAACACTGCTCAGTACTTTCCTCAAAAGTGGTCCCTCTCCTTTTAAACATTTATGGTAATTATCATCAACAGTGAGAAATTTATTCTTTCCTATTACACAAGAAACATTATAGCCGTAAAAAATAAATATCCAAACCAAATCACCATGATAAAATACCAATATCTTCATCTTCTGCCTCCTTCCGTTCTGTAATCATCAGATTCAATAAAACTTTGTAATTTACTTAAAAACAATATTGAATGTTTACTTTGTTTTCATTTAAAATATATCCACTTGCATTCTTCACATTGTTAGAGGAGTAAAAAATTCAGTTTATACATGCTCCTGATGAGACAATTTTAAGTTTCCAGTTTAAATCTAAAGCTCTATTTAAGTATTCAATGATTTAAGGGTTAATTTGTACGTGGCTATGTTTCCATAGTCTCTGTGGTGACACAGGGATTCGACCTGGCACTGGTGCCTGAGGTTGGCTGTGATCGTGTCCACAGCTCAGGGAGGGGGAGTAGGAAGGACTTCTGGAGTCAGGTGGGTCTGACTGTCCCTCTGGGCATCTCTGAGTGTGACATGGCTCTCAGATGAGACGCCTTGTGTGAAGGTCTAGCATGAGGAAGGTGTACAGGGAGTACTTCTTTCATCTACTCCCTCCTCTCCTCAGTTCCTGTGGACGTGAGGGCACCAGCTGGGCTAGGCCTGAGGAGGACAGTCCTGGTTTCGTCTTCTCTAGAAATGGCATGGACTTGATAGAAAACAAAGCTTGCAACTCTCCCAACTAAGTCTCTAACACTCGGAGATCAAGCAACTAATGCATTCATTTTTCAAATGATAGGACTTTTTTTGTACAGCATTTCAAAAATTCACATCACCAAAATCTCCAGCATATAGGAAGCCATATAATATCTTATTAACAGCTATCTTTACTAAGTTTGTTTTATATACTGTGGCTCTTGAAAAACTCACAACCAGATAAATCCTAATATTTAAAATGTTTAACAATGCATAAGCCGTCTGATCATATATTCATTATATACAAGAGCCTCGTTACAAATTAAATAACTGTTCTAACATTGCATATACTAAGTTAACAGAACCAGTTTACATTCCTGCCAACAGCTTACAAGGGTTCTCTTTTATCCATATCCCTACCAGCATTTGCTACTTCTTATCTTTTTGAAGACAGCCATTCTAAAAGGTATGAGGTGAAAAATTATCAAAAGCATTTTCACTGAGCTAGAATTAACAATCCTAATATTTGAAAGGAAAACAGAAGACCCTGAATAGCCAAAGCAATCTTGAAAAAGAAACAAAAAGCTGAAGGCATCACAATTCTGGACTTCAAGTTATACTACAAAGCTGTAATGATCAAAACAATATGGTACTGGTACCTAAACAGATGCACAGATCAACAGAATAAAAAAAGCCTAGAAACGAACCCACAACTATGTAGTCAATTAATCTTCAATAAAACAGTAAAGATTATCCAATGGAAAACTCTCTCTTCAACAAATGGTTTTGGGAAAACTGATAGCCACATGCAAAAGAAAGGAACTGAATCACTTTCTTGCACCACACACAAATATATATTCAAAATGGATGAAAAACCTAAATGTGAGACCTGTAACCATAAAAACCTAGGGAACATAGGCAATAAACTCTTTGACACTGGCCATAGCAACTTTTTTCTAGATATGTCTCCCAAGGCAAGGAAACAAAAGCAAAAATAAATGATTGAGACTTCATGAAGATAAAAAGCTTCTGCAAAGTGAAGGAAGCAATCGACAAACTACAAGGCAACCTATGAAATGGGAAAAGATACTTGCAAATGATATATCCCATAAAAAGTACTGAAAATATATAAAGAATTGATACAACTCAGCACCCAAAACACAAATAATCCAATTAAAAAACAGGCAAAGGACATGAATGGACATTTTTCCAAAGAAACATCCAGAAGTCAAAATACACATGAAGAGATGCTCAACCGCACTTATCATCATGGAAATACAAATTAAAACTACAATGATTTATCACTTCACACATAGCAGAATAACTAAAGTCAACAACATAAAAAACAACAGATGTTGGTGAGGATGTGGAAAAAGAGGAATGCCTTTCACTGTTGGTGGGAATGCCAACTGGTAGCGCCACTCTGGAAAACAGTATGGAGGTTCCTCAAAGTTAAAAAATAACTACTCTGTAATCTGGCAATTGCACTAGGTATTTATCCAAAGAATCCAAAATTAGTAATTTACATAATAACATGCACCCTGATGTTTACAGCAGCATTATATACAATAGCCAAATTATGGAAGCAGCCCAATGTCTTTCAACTCATGAATGGTTAGAAGAAATTGTGTGTGTGTGTGTGTGTGTTTGCATGCAATGGAATATTACTCAACCATGAAAACGAATGAAATCTTGCCATTTGCAACAATATGGATGTAACCAGAGAGTATTACACTAGGTGAAACTTAAGTCAGAGAAAGTCAAAACCAGAGTTTCACTCATATGTGGAATTTAAGAAACAAAACAAATGAGCAAAGGCGGGGGGCAGGGAAGAGGCAAGGGAAGAAACAGATTCTTTTTTTTATTTTTAAGTTTTTATTTATTTTGAAAGAGAAGGAAAAAGAATATGAGCAGGGGAGGAGCAGAGAGAGAGAGAAAGAGAGAATCTCAAGCAGTCTCTGCACTGACAGTGCAGAGCCTGATACAGGGCTCTATCCCATGAACGGCAAGACTGTGACTGAGCCCAAATCAAGAGTCAGATCCTTAACCAAATGAGCCATCCGGGTGCCCTGAAACAGATTCTTACCCATAGAGAATAAACTGATGGTTACCAGAAGCAGGGGTGGGGTTGGTGTAGAGATGGGTTAAATAGGTGATGGGGATTAAGGAGTGATGAGCACTGGGTAATGTATGGAGGTGCTGAATCACTCTAACGTATATTTGAAACTAATATTACACTGCATGGTAACTGGAATTTAAATAAAAACTTAAACAAAAAAAGGAAAGGTGTGAGATGATACCTTGTCATTTTGATTTGCATCTCCCTGATAATGAGTGATAGCGAGTACCTTTTTTTTAAGTATCTGCTGGTCATTTGTACATCTTCTTTAAAAAAAAATGTGAATTCAGGTCCTTTGCCCATTTTTTAATTGGGTTATTGGTTTTTTGCTATTGAGTTTTATGAATTCTGTGTATATTTTGGATATTAATCCCTGTGGAATGCATGATTGGCAAATGCCTTCTCCCATTCATTAGGGTGCCTTTCTTTTGCTGATGGTTTCTTCTGCTGAACAGAAGCTTTTTATTTTGATATAGTCCCACTTGTTCATTTATTTTGTTGCCTTTATGTTTAATGTCACATCCAAAAAATCACCACCAACACTTCCTGCAAAGGAGCTTACACCCTATGTTTTCTACTAGGAGTTAGAGATTCGGGTCTTACATGTAAGTCTTGAATCCATTTGTGTTGATTTTTGTTATGATTTAACTTAGGGGTCCAATTTCATTTTTTGCACGTGGCCGTCCAGTTTTTCCAACATTGAGGAAAGAGACTATCCTTTTCCCATTGTATAGTTGTAGCTTCTTTGTTAAAAATTAATTAACCACATAAGCATGGGCTTATTTCTGTGCTCTTCACAGATTTATGTGTCTGTTTTTTGTTTTATGCCAATACCATACTGTTTTGATTACTAGAGCTCTACAATATGGTATAAAATCACAAGTATGATGCCTCTAGCTTTTATCTTTTTCAAGATTGCTTTCACTATTTGGGATCATTCTTGGTTCTATACAAATTAAAGGATTTTAATTTCTATTTCTGTCAAAAATACCACTGGAATTGTGGTAGAATAGCACTGAATTTGTAAATCATTTTGGGTAATACACTATAATAATATTAATTCTTCTAATCCACAAGCACAGAATATATTTCAGTTTCTGTCTTCTACAAAATTTCTGTTTTAAAAAACAGAATTTCTGTTTTAAAAAATTGTTTTAAAAAATTTTTAATGTTTTATTTATTTTTGAGAGAAAGATAGAGACAGCATGAGCAGGGGATGGTTAGAGAGAGGGAGACACAGAATCTGAAGGCAGGCGACAAGCTCTGAGCTAGCTGTCAGCACAGAGCCCAATGCGGGGGCTCGAACCCATGAACCGTGAGATCATGACTTGAGCGAAGTCAGACACTTAACCGACTGAGCCACCCATGAGCCCCTGTCTTCAATTTTTTTTCATTATCATCTTACAGCTTTCAGTCCAGAGATTTTTCATCTCCTTAAATTTGTTCCTTACTATTTTTTTAAATGTCATCTGAGATTGTTTTACTTTCTGATAGTTTGTTATTAGTATATTGAAATGTAATAGATTTTTATGTACTGATTTTGTATCATGCAACATTACTGACTTACTAGTTCTAAAAGCTTTTTTTTGGTTGAGTCTTTAGTGTTTTCTATATGTAAGATCATGCCATCTACAAATAGAGACATTTTTACTTTTCTGATTTGGATGCTTTTGTTTCTTTTCTTATCTAATTATTCTGACAGACACTACCACTACTATAATGAATATAAGTGGTAAGAGTGGGCATCCTTCTCTTAGTTCTAGATCTTAGAGGAAAATATTTCAGGTTTTCACCACTGGGTATGATGTTAGTCGTGGGCTCCTAATATATGGCCTTTATCATGTTGAGGTATGTTCCCCATATTCTCACTTTGTTGAATTTTTATTGTAAATGAATACTTTGTCAAATGCTTTTTCTACATCTGTTGAGATGAACATATGACTTCTATTCTTCATTTTGTTAATGTGATGTGTCATACTGATGTGTGGACGTTGAACCAGCCTTGAAACCCTGGAGTAAATACCACCTTCATGGTGTATCATCCTTTAATTTAGTTTGCTTCAACTGTGTTGAGAATTTTTATATCTTTGTATCAGGGACACCGACCTATAATTTTCTTTTCTTGTGACATTCTTGTCTGGTTTTGCTGTCAGTCTAATTGCTGGTCTTGTAAAATAAGTGTTCCCACTTCTTCAATTTTTTAGAAGAATCTAAGAAATATTAGTATTAGCTCTTATTTAAATAGTTGGTGGAGTTCACCAGTGAAGCTGTCTGGTCCTATATAACTTACCTTTGAAATAATTTCAATCTAGTATGATATGCATATGTCAGGAGCAATTGGTTAAGATCTAATGTAGTCCAATGGAAACTATAGAGGCTAAGGATGCATAAGCAGCAATTCACATGATGGAAACACACACTGCAATGTCAGCAACTTGAACTCTCAGCTAACTCCGTTCATCAGCATCAATGGTTGATTAGTCAGCAGCATGAATACTGGATTTTCTTTTCTTCATTTATTTGAGAGAGAGTGAGAGTGCACGTGAGAGTGGGTAAGAGGCAGACAGAGAGGGAGAGAGAGAATCCAAAGCAGGGTCTTTGCTGATAGCACAGAGCCTGATGCAGGGCTCAAACTCACAAACTATGGGATCATGACTTGAGCTGAAATTAAGAGTTGGATGCTTTAAAAAAAAAAAAAAAAAAAAAAGAGTCAACACTTAAAAGATTGAGTCACCCAGGTACACCCAGATATCTTGAGCGCTACTGATGAAATGAGTAATGTTCAAGATATCTGAAGAAAATAAAAATATTATACTTCCATCTCCACCACTGTATGAACAAAAGAGGAAAATTTAGATATTGAAATATTCCAACAATAATACCATTGGCTTTTTGGGCTTTGATTTTGACCAGTTCTATGCTAAAGAGCTTACAGAAAGATTCTTTTTATGTGGTTCTAGCTGAATTCCACCATGACAACACTGCCACAACTGCTACAAAACATCCTTCTAGTGAGAGCTAGTCAGTTTCCTACAAGAAAAGAGCTAAGACTGCAATAAGCTTACAGAGCTGGTTTTAAAACTTTAAGGCCTGTTTTAAGTTATGTGCTACACACGTATAGGAGGATTAGGAGTAACTTGACGGAGGACCAAGGGGGAGAAGAAGGGGGGAAATGGTGGGGGAAAGGGAGAGAGGCAAACCATGAGAGACTCTTGAATGCTGACAAAAACTGAGGACTGATGGATGTGGGGGGGAGGGGGGATGGGCATAGACGAGGACACTTATGGGGATGAGCACTGAGTGTTATGTGGAAACTAATTTGACAATAAACTATTTGTAAAAAAAAAAAAAAAAAAAAAGTTATGTGCTACACATAAACTCTAAATGTACCTGAGTTCAGTCTGAGACTTTCTTTCCTTAATATGCACCTTGAGTTGGGATACTGGGGCACAACGGCCCCCCACCCTGGAACAGGTGGCATCTACCTATAAGTAGGGAGATGTGCCTGAACCTCGCTGAAACATATACCTCCTCCCAAATAGTCCCTGACAATGCAAATGACCAAACCAGCTTAAGTTAGTTCCCAGCAGTGGACTAAAAGAAAAGTGGGCTAAGAAAATAAAGTCAAAAATGCCTCAGACAGCTGTGCTCTTTTCTAAAAGCAAATTCTCACAAGTAAAAAGCAAACCCTGAAATCACCATCTATGTATTTCTCACAGCTCTAACATGTGGACATCAGAAACTTGCTTTTGGAATCCATCCCATAGAATTTTCTATACCTTTCTTCCCCCTACACACGTGTTATGACTCGTGTACAAGAACCCATTTTTCACTGTGCTTTGTAATACATTTCAATTTCTTTCAGATAAGATCCCATCGTAAGCACATATTTATTTATATCTCACTAACAGGACTCAGTCCATTTCCTCTTGTAATGGAAATTTGAATTGCTACCATCACTCTGCATTTTTTTTCCAGGTGATATATTGTCAGAGAGAAGTAACCCTCCCACATATTTACTTCAAAAGCTTCTATCCATAACTTATGTTTACATTTATCCTCAAAAGTCTAAGCATTTTTCAAGAATGATAAGATCTGAATCTTACTGAGAGAATCCTCTTAGGAATGAAAGTTGAGCACACAAACTCTTCCCTTGTTTGACTCTTTCAGTATCATTTTATCACCCTTGTATCTTCCCTGTATCAGCCCCTAATAGCCTTTTAATTTCAATTACCTTCATGAAATCCAAAAGTATCTTCAACGTGCGCACATTCAATACATTCTTATGTTTTATTTTCTTTTTAGATCAAACACAATGAACCTATCACACAACAATTTACTTGTAACTATTGGTCAGCACCAACTGTTAAGAGGTAATATTTTCATTCATAGCAGCACTCTCAACAATAGCTAAAACATGGAAAGAGCCTAACTGTCCATCAACGGATGAATGGATCAAGAAGATGTGGTTTATCTATACCATGGAATACTACATGGCAATGAGAAACAATGAAATCTGGCCATGTGTAGCAACATGGATGGACCTTGAGGGGGTTATGCTGAGCGAAATAAGTCAGGCAGAGAAGGACAAATATCATATGTTTGCACGTATAGGAGGATTAGGAGGAACTTGACGGAGGAACAAGGGGGAGAAGAAGGGCAGAAATGGTGGGGGGAAAGGAGAGAGGCAAACCATGAGAGACTCTTGAATGCTGACAAAAACTGAGGACTGATGGATGTGGGGGGGAGGGGGGATGGGCATGGAGGAGGGCACTTTGGGGATGAGCACTGGGTGTTATATGGAAACCAACTTGACAATAAACTATTTGTAAAAAAAAAAAAAAAGAAGAAGAAGAAGAAGAAGAAGAAGAAGAAAAAAAAGAAAAGAAAAAGAAATGCATACTGATAGGGGCACCTGCTCAGTTGGTTGAACATCAGACTTTGGCTCAGGTCATGATCTCACGGTTCATGAGTTCAAGCCCCTGCATCCAGCTCTCTGTGGTCAGCACGGAGTCCCCTTCAGATCCTCTGTCCCCTTCTTTCTCTACCACTCACATGCTCATGCTCTCTCAAAAATGAATAAACATTAAAAAAAAAAAAAAAAAAAAAAAAGAGGTAATATTTTCATCGGGGAATTTTAGTTTTTCAAAAAAACCAAACTCCTCAATTCAGAAAGAAATTGTATATGGAATCCCAGTAAAGCACAAGGAGCAAATTCACTCCTGAGGAGTGAAGACAGTAGGCACTCTGCGCCCTACTATATACTATCTACTCCCTACTATGTATTCCCACCTGCAGAAGTGTATTCCCTCATCACTGCTGCCCTGCTTGATTCCAGGGCCTGAACTGCCCACACAATACTTTGCAGACCAGTATGTAGCCTCACAGCCTCTTTGTATACTACACACTAACCCCATAGTGTTCTGTTTTTATTTTTTCAAATAGTCAGATGCCTAATTACCTACTGATTGGACCCATATTTGAACCACATCATGCAAAGTTTGTGGCTTATGATTGGCGCTGCTCTGCTAGCATGGCAGTCAGCATTTCTGCTGACCCCGGTGCTAAGTGCACACACACGTGCAGGCGCAGAACAAGCCCGTCTCGGGCTGGCAAACCCCACGACCAAAGGTCAGCAGAGCTTTGTGAAGCACATCAACATGTTCTCCAAGATGAAAAGTTCATTTGATTTAAATGACTAAGTCCTTCTGTCTTGGATTAAACACCATTTTTACACCAAGTTCAAAGTTTCTTTTATAATATACAATAAGGGAGAGGATGTCTACCCCTTCTTTGAGATACTTTCCTTACCTCTCATGCATATAGTTGTAATTGCATACATGGTTCCTGTGACTTGGGGTTCACGCCTGTCCTTCCAATGACAGGTGGGCAGGCACTGGCTCTTGCTCACTATTCTATGCCCAGGGACCAGCATATCACAGGCACTCAGTCAACACTTGCTGAGGCCCCGCATATAGATGAAAGAGTCAACAGAAGGCAAGGTGAAAAATTCTGAGCAAAATGAAATTTTGGTATCTGCATCCTAGTTTGTTCTGAAGCCTGTCTGTTTTAGGAGATTTCAAGGAAAGTGAATCTCATATGCAAAATACAAGGTCACACTTTCCTCTCCTTCTGAAGTTCTTTTCCTTCTTCTTGTGTAAATCCTATTAAGGAATGCAAGGGTAGGAGCTAGTGTCCTCTACTCAGAGGGGTGTGGTCCCGATCAGGAGAACACTGCTGGCAGGGCAGAGGCTGGCAGAGCCTGGGGTCGGCACTGGGCCAGCTGGCTGTCAGAGCCAGCAGTGCTCCTCATCAGCTCAAATGTCAGAAGACAGCACTTCTCAGTGATAAAACCACCCTAGGTGGTCATCCCCATGAAGGAAAGGAAGCTGAGGGCTCTGCCTGCAAACCACATGGAGATGAGACTTTCTCATCATGTAAGGCTAAAGCTTTGCAACATCTTATTTTCTACGGGATAGATGAGTATTTGAGCTTTTTACACAAGATCACAGATATCTCATGAAAATTACTTAGGTGAAGACAGAGGCTTGTGGTTTATGCAATGTGCTTCCATCTTCCTCTGCGGCTTTAATGGCAGTGTTGCTGGACATCTCTGCTGAGACTGCTGGGTTCCCTAGACGTGCTGCAGCGTGAGCCAAAACCTCACCGCCCACACTGTCTGTTGCCAAAGCCAACATATGAACTGCACTCTGTTCTTTCTTTCTTTTTTTTTTTTTTGATGTTTTATTTATTTTTGAGACAGAGAGAGAGAGACAGCATGAGCAGGGGAGGGTCAGAGAGAGAGAGGGAGACACAGAATCCAAGGCAGGCTCCAGGCTCTGAGCTAGCTGTCAGCACAGAGCCCGACATGGGGCTTGAACCCATGGACTGTGAGATCATGACCTGAGCCTAAGTCAGACACTTAACTGAAAGAACCACCCAGGCACCCCTGAACTGCACTCTACTCTATCCAAGAAGGGAGAAAGAACAAGAACAAAAAAACCTCAACTGGGACCTCAAGAAAAATACTATGAATTGATGAAAACTTTCAAAAGCATGCAGCAGATTTAAAGGAAGGTAATTCCACTGGAGCATATAAGAACCCGAAAAAAGGGAGAAAGATTCATTTCACACTCTTCAAAATCTAGAAGTAACATTATAAAAACCCATAATAAGATTGGGGCCCCTGGGTGGCAGAGTCAGTGAAGTGTCTGACCTGGGCTCAGGTTATGATCTCACAGCTCGTGGGTTCGAGCCCTGCATTGGGCTCTGTGCTGACAGCTCAGAACATGGAGCCTGCTTCGGATTCTGTGTCTCCTTCTCTCTCTGCCTGTCCCTGACTCACACTCTCTTTTTCAAAAATAAACATTGAAAAATATCATTTTAAAAACCATAATAAGAGAATAGGCCAAGATAAAGGGACAGGATAAAACAAGATTTATGAAAGAACATATATGATAAAACACAACACCTCTTTCTAAAAACATTAATAGTATCTTAAGCCTACATTTAATCCAATACTTGATGATGGAAAACTTAATAAAAAATAAGACAAAGATGCTACTGTCTTCACTTAAAAGCTTTAAAAGGTGTGCGAAAATTATGACTATTGTAATACACAGAAAAGAGGTAACCAATACAAAGGACTAGGGCACCTGGGTAGCTCCATTGAATGAGTGTCCGACTCTTATAATGGGCTCAGGTCATGATTCCAGGGTTGTGAGATCAAGCCCCATATGGGGCTATGCTCTCAGTGTGGAGCCTGGTTGATTGGTTAAGAGTCTCTCACTCTATTTCGCTCTTTCTCTCCCTTTGTCTCTCCCTCTGCCCCTCTCATGCTTGTGTGTGCTCTCTCTCTCCAAAATTAAACAAATATATAAAAGAGGAATAAAAATTCCAAGGTGATGTAACAACCCTCTTAGCAAACTCTTAAGTACAAAATATAAAACCTACTGGAGCATTCAATGAACTGGCTGGTACAATAAACAAAGAAGCTTCTTTCCCTTCCTCCCTCCCTTCCATGGCATTCTTATCTGCCCACCACGATCCGTTAGGAAATTTGGCAAGAGCAGAAAATACTATAAAATATTAAGAAACAACTTAAGAAATGTGTAAAACATACGAAGATAGCAGCTGCTTTACTAAAAGTCAATGAAGATATTTTGAGGAAACGACATGATGTACCACATTCCCAGAGAGGGTCATTATGAAGATATTTACTCCTCCCACATTCATTAACAAAATTTAGGCAGGTCTAGTAATTCCCAACATGAGTGCAGCTTAACCAAGTGAGTCTAAAGTTCCTATGTAATAAAAAAAGGCTAAGAACCTCAAACAACATTTTTTTTTTTTACAAATAGTTTATTGTCAAATTAGTTTCCACATAACACTCAGTGCTCATCCCCAAAGTGCCCTCCTCCATGCCCCCCTCCCCCCCATATCCATCAGTCCTCAGGTTTTGTCAGCATTCAAGATTCTCTCATGGTTTGCCTCTCTCCCTTTCCCCCACCATCTCCCCCCTTCTTCTCCCCCTTGGTCCTCCGTCAAGTTCCTCCTAATCCTCCTATACGTGCAAACATATGATATTTGTCCTTCTCTGCCTCAAACAACATTTTTAAGAAGAGAATATTCATAACTCACACACTGTTGGGGAAGAAAACATAAGTTATAAATTATATTTAAAAACACAGTGAACGAATGGAAACATTTAATATTGCAGATGTATCCATCACCCTCAGTTAGCCTATATATTCTCATAAGATTTTTTAAAATGTTAAGCTGATTCCACAGTTCATCTGGTAAAGGTATAAATAGCTAAGCAAACAAAGAAAAAGAAGATATTGCTCTACTAGATTCCAGAATATAATACAAAGCTACAATAAGCAATGCAGTGTGTTATTAAAAAAATTTTTTAACATGTATTTATTTTTGAGAGACAGAGAGAGAGGCAGACAGACGGACAGACAGACAGTGTGAGTTGGGAAGGGGCAGAGAAAGAGGGAGACAGAGAATCCAGAGCAGGCTCCAAGTTCTGAGCTGTCAGCATAGAGCCCGACGTGGGGCTCAAACTCACAAACCATCAGATCATTACTTGAGCAGAAGTTGGATGCTTAACCGACTGAGCCACTCAGGTACCCCAGCAGTGTGATAATGATGTAGGCAGAGATGAACAGATTTATGGAGCATAACAGAGTCAGAAAATAGAATACCACATATGTAAACATTTAGTATAATGAGACAGCTAGCATTTCAAATCAATGATGAAAGATTACATAATAAATGGTGTTTGGAGAATTTAGGGGTGGTGAGAGTAGAAAAGTCACCTGGCATGGTATTCAACAATCTAGCGCTAACCATTAGAAGTATTTTAAGTCCATTTAAATAGAATTCAGAAGATTATTTTCATAAACACGAATAGGGAAATGCTTCCTAAAAAAGCCTCAACAAACAAAATCATGTAAGAAAAATTAAGTATTTTTTAACAATAGAAAACAGAAGTCATTGTAAACAAAGGAAGGATTATGATGAACTTTCAGAAACACTGGCAACATGTAAAATAGGTAAGAACATCATGGACATCTGAATACTATCCAGATATGGAGAGGATTCCTAGCAATCAGTAAAAAACTATAACAAATCATTAGGAAAATTGGTAAAGTGTATACTTGAATAAAGGTGTTATACAAATAGATATCTAGAATAAAGTATGTTTTGGTGAAGTATTTCACTCCAAATTCTTGGTATTATTTTTTTTTATATGAGCCTTCTAATAAAAAAGGCAAAAAGGAATGTAAGGAAAATAGTGACAGACGTGTAAACCATCAGTTCAGAACATGTTCTTTGCATGTGTTTATATACATACAGAAAACTGGAAGGAGAGATACCAATATGTTTTCAGTAGTCATCTCCAGGCAATATAATTCAGCCTATTTTTTTTCTTCATATGGTTCTGTATTTTTTTAATTCTCTACAATGAACATCTATTCTTCTATTATCAGAAATTACCTTCTAATTCTCTAAAAATACAAATCACATTAGTGTGTACACACACACACACACACACACACACACACACACACACCTCGATAGATACATAACAAGACAGGTATCCAGAGTCTTAGGAAACAATCAGGGGCTGTTACATACATTAAGCATTCCCTTCCCTATGGCCTCAGATGGCCAAGAAGGAAGACAAGAAAGAGAAGTTTTGGGGCTAATTAAACTCAACTGGAGAGAAGATAAACGTACCATACTCCAGTTACAAGATGAGAATTACATATGAAAAGATGCACATAGAGGGCATCTGGGTGGCTCAGTCTGTTGAGCATCCGACTTCTGCTCAGGTCATGATCTCACAGTTTGGGAGTTCGAGCCCGCTGTCAGGGTCTGTGCTGACAGTGGGGAGCCCACTTGGGATTCTGTTTCCCTCTCTCTCTCTGCCCTCCTCCCCTCAATGGTCTCTCAAAAATAAATGAACATTTTAAAAAGATTAAAAAGAAAAGATGTACGTATGCAAACATGAAAGAGACGAAGCATTTAGCATTTATTCATCGGCTTAGTGCAGGCAATCCAAGGGCTCACATCTGAGCGTCATTAATGGGAAGTGCCCTGGGGATTCAGAAGTCACATTCTGCACGCCAACAGATTCTCGCCGCCCTTGCGCTCCAAATGGGTACTGGCTTTGGGTGGTGAGCATGGGTAATGGGGTGGCAACTTCACATCATTTAGCCTGACCTGCCAGGTGTGCTCACCAACCCTGTAACACATTTAGCTTCCCAGGTCGCCCGGCCAGGAACGTATGCAAGGCAAGTATCAGCTCATTGGGAATCTGAGTCGTTAGTTAGTACCTGCTGGTGAGAATCACAACATATGAAACTACCACATGGCAAGCCACAATTCTTTAAAAATCCAAGGATATGAGGGTAGTATTTATGGATTAAAGCGAAAGAACCTAAAATGTGAACATTTTTATGCCACATTATTTCTTCCTCAGCCTAAGATGCTCATCACAACTCCCTCTCGTGATGCAGCAAATGGAGTGACAAGGTCAACAGAATGAAGAGTATTTGAGGGAAATATCCTATTCCTCCTTAGCATTAAAAAAAACCAAAACACCTCTTACTCATTTTAGTAGAAAAGAGATAGATTATTCAATTAGGGATCTTGTGGCCGTGGAGGGAAAATAATCCATATCTAACTCCAAAATAAATACTAGCTTAGGGAGAGGTCAACAGTGAAGAAAGGCCTCTGAAAAGAGATGAACACACAACTGGGGCCAGCTCTGGGAATGCTGAAGTGGAGTGGAAGCAAACAGGTGAAGGGAAAGATGGATGAATTTAAAATGTAAAAATGTTAAAACTTCTGTACATCAATCTGTACTGTACAAGTATTAACAAGTTCTCAGAGCAAAACCATATAATTATCTCAGCAGATGCTGAAAAGTAACTTAACAGATACTTCCTTGACAAGATATATATTCTGAATCAAAAGCCAACAAAAGACTTAATAGTCAAACATGAGAAACGTCCTTATTAACATCAAACCAAGACAAAATTTCCACTACCATCATAATTATTTAACATTCAGTAAATTTAACAATGCAGTGAGGGAGGAAAGTAGATAAACAGAATATTAAAAGACAAAGTTTACCTGCAGGCTGTATGATATCAACCAACTACCAGAGAGGCTGGTTATAAAAATAGTGGGTTATGCAATTTAAAAATCAATAGCTCTCCTATATATATAAACAATACACCATCAGAACACCATGTGGAAGAAATATTCCCTCTATAAAAGACAAGACTTTATATCATAAAGATAAAATTCTCCCTAAGAGCACAATTACAATCAAAATTAAAATGGAATATGTTTAGAATGTGACAAAATGATTCTGTTGTTTTTCCAGACATACAGATGTGTGAGAACAAAGAAAACAGAAACATGAATGGTGAGATGTTGAATATAAAAATGTGTAATAAAACCTTAATAATTTACACAGTACAAGGCTGGGTTCAGTAGTACAGAGATTTATCAAGTGAACAGGGGCACCTGAGTGGGTCAGTCAGTTAAGCACCCAACTCTTGATTTCGGCTCAGGTCATGATCTCACAGCTCATGAGTTTAGGCCCCAAGTTGGACTCTGTACTGACAGTGTGGAGCCTGCTTGGGATTCTCTGTCTCCCTCACTCTCTGTCCCTCCCCTGCTCACTCTTTCTCTCTCAAAATAAGCATTTAAAAAGGCTTAAAAATAGAAAGGATCTAGAAACAGACCCAATATGACATACAATAAAGATATTACTTTAAATCATATTCCTTTAAATCAGTAAGGAAGGAATACATGGTGTTAAGAGACAGTGATATCTTTTTGGGAAAAAAAAATAACCTGAAACCTCTCAGCTCACTCTTTACCATTTATGGTAATAAATAGATTTTAGATGTAGTAAAATTTTTTTTTAAAGTATGTTTATTTCTTTCAAGGGACAGTGCACACATGCACAGGAAGAGGGAGAGAGAATCTCAAGCAGGCCGGGAGCTGTCACTGTGGAGCCTGACACGGGGCTTTAACCCATTAACCATGAGATAATGACCTGAACCAAAATCAAGAGCTGGACACCCAACCAAACTGAACCACCCAGAAGCCCCTCTAGGTATATTTAAGTTTTAAACATAAAACATAAAGGTATTGGAATGATGGATTTTGCTGCTATTTCAAAATCCACTTCTAATTTTATTCATAAAGGCCATGTGACAAGATCAAAAATTCACTTCCCCAGACTCCCAGGTAGGTACAAATGGCAGGTGACACACTTGTGACAGGGTCTTGGGGGAAGCCTTGGTTTCCTATTCAGAGAGCTCTCATGTTGCCTTCCCCCTCCTTCTTCCTGTCTACTCATGTGGTGGTCACAAAGCAGGAGCCATTAGGAAGAGCCCTGGCAGAAAGGAAATATGATAAAGCACAGGTCTCTACATTTTGGGTTATTCTCTTCTTTGCTGTCCAGCTGACGTCTAACTGCTTCTAGTGAAAAGCTTTACAATCTTGGAGAGAAAAACTTTCCTAGATTCACAAGCAACTCCAAATCCATAAGAGAAAACACTGACTCATCTAATAAACTTTTTAAAACTTTAAAGTTATAAACAAATACACATGCACTGTATGTATTTTTAAGTGACAAACGATAATTGAAAACACATACGAAATACATATACAAGACTAATTGCTTTGTATACACAGACCTCTTATAAACAAAACCACATGTAAGTCAATGGAAATGTGGGCCCTTTATAGCTTAGCCTCAGAAGTTACTCAGTATGTCTGCTGTCCCATACTTGTAAGCCTACTCTGATTCAAGAAGAAAGGAATTACAACCTACCTGTGTGAGTAGGAAGCACATCAAAGAACTGGCAGATGTATTTTAAAACCACTATAAGTTATAAGTAATGGGCCACCTGGGTGGTTCAGTCAGTTAAGCATCAACTCTTGGTTTCAATTCAGGTCATGGTCTCACAGTTCATCAATTCGAGCCCCGCGTCAGGATCTGCATTGACAGCACAGGGCCTGCTTGGGATTCTCTTCCTCCCCGCCTCTCTCTCTCTGCCCCTTTCTATCTCAAAATATATAAATAAACTAAAAAAAATAAAAATAAAACAAAACACTGTAAGTGGTAACTACTGAATATACCAATTCTCCTAGGAATTTATCCTATGGATGAAAGTAAAGTTGTGTATAAAAGACATACGTAAAGAATGCTAACTTTAACATTATTTTTAACAATGGTTCTTAAAATTTCAGTATGCCTCAGCATTACCCAGAGGGCTTATTAAAACATACATTGTGCATCCCATGCAGAGTTTCTGATTCAAGAGATTTGGAGTGGGACTGGAGAAGCTGCTCTATTTTTTTTTTTTTTTTTTTTGAGAGAAAGACAGAGAGAGCATGCACAAATTGGGAAGGACAGAGGAATACAGAGAATCCTAAGCAGGCTCCATTCTCACAGAGCCAGACATGGGGCTTGATCCCATGACCCTGGGATCATGACTTCAGCTGAAATCAAGAGTTGGATGCTTAAGTGACTGAGCCACTCAGGTACTCCATGAAGTATGAACTGGGGAGGCGCAGAGAGAGGGAGAGGAAGAGGGAGAGGGAGGAGGGAGGGAGGGAGGGGGAGGGAGGGAGGGAGGGAGGGAGGGAGAGAGAGAGAGAGAGAGAGAGAGAGAGAGAGAGAGAGAGAGAGAATCCCCCAAGTAGGCTCCACGCTGTCAGTGCAGAGCTTGATGTCGGACTTGATCCCAGAACTCTGGGATCATGACCTGAGCCAAAATCGAGTCGGAGGCACAATGGACTGAGCCAGCCAGGCACCCCAAATTTGCATTTTTAGAAAGTTTCTAGGTAATGCTGATATTGTTGCTCTAAGAACAGACTTTGATAGTGATTTATAACATTACCAACTCAAATTCTATTATTGTACTTGTTTTTCCATTTCATCAAGAATACGTGATCCAAAATATCCACCATGGAAAAGGGAGAAATCTCTGGCCTTGTTATGACCTGGCAAAAATATTCTTAGTAACATTTTGACGGGGAGAAAACGCTTTGGGCAAGTGAACCGTAAATTCTGATCTAACGTCAGCCCACAACTGCTTGGTAAGATTAATGTGGAATTTAAAAGAGCAGGGCAGAAGAGAAGTTTACAGTCTCTCCAAAGAGAGGTATATTCATGACTGCCACACTGCCCCACTCCCTTTCCTTAGGTGCTCTGGGCTCTACTGAGTCCTGAAGCCTGTTACTTGCTTCATAGGCCTGGCACACTAGAAGTAACAGCCAAGTGGAAAGTGGCTAGGTTACTAACCGTTTCTATACCAGGAAGCCAGATTTCCCTTAAATTGGCTTCCTGCCATGAATTTGGAGGTATTTCTTATAATACTTGATCTTACAGCTGGCAGTATTTGGTTACATTACATCCCTATGAGTGACACTGAAGCACAGAGCGGTCGGGAGGGAACCTCTGTTGAGACTCTGATCATCTGGTTAATACACCTAAACTGCTTGCCGTGAAGTACTGACATAATTCAGTTCCTTAATTCAAGCCTCTCCCACTACTCCCTGCATGATGTACAACCCCTTACCTCATCCTAATTTACTCCCCAGCCTGGAGATGCACCTCCTTCCCCCCCAGACAAACCCTATGTTCCTGTTATTCAGGGCAATCTTGGGTTTCTCCAAAGGTCTACTGGACAGTCCAACCTTATGCTTACAGAAATGTTATGTCCTCTCCCTGAAGGCTCTTCCCTACCCAATGCTGCCCCATGGATTTCAATTCACGCCTGAGGCATGGCACGACCCTTCTTCCAGAAGAGCCCACTGCAGGGAACGATGCTGGGCTTGCCTGTAACCCACGGCACTGTGCACATCAGTCCCGTACTACAGTTATCTGTGAGGGCTCTTGCTTCCTCGAGCAGTGTCAGCTCCTCAAGGGCAAAGACCACATCCAGTTCAGTCGAGCAGCGCACAGTCTGCTCAGTGCAATGCTTTATACACGCTCAGTATAAGGGAAACCTTCAGAAGGTATACTCCAGACACCGGTGTGTAAAAATGCCAATGTCCTTTAGAACCGAATGGCTGAAATTCAAACTCATGGTACCTGCCCTGAAGGAGAAGCATGTCAGAGTACCAACAGGAGGTTTGAAATATTGTGCAGGGAAACAAGGGTTTCTTACTTTGAGCTGTAGCTGCACCCTGGACAGAAAGAATTTCCAGCAGTTTTCTCTGGAGTCCACCATGCCTAGACCACGAATTTCATTACGAACTCCAGAAATTATGTTGTCTACATCTTCATCACTGAACAGATCCGGGATTTCTCCTGCTCCTCCCCCCAAAAGAGTGAGTAGAATTACTGAAAAGCAGTCACAATTTCAATTTTAGATAAGACATTTTAATGTTAGGATTGCTTTATAATACAAAGTTCAGTTTAAATGATAAAGAGTTGGAAAACAGAAATGCCACTTTTTTAGTATTTACAAGCCACACCACACACAGAGGACGAGCTATGGGGGCACACTCACTGAGCTCATATACGTAGGAATAACATTTACTACCTCCCTGAAGGCTCCTCCAAGCACCTTACAACCGTAAGCAGACTAAGCAAGCAATACACCTCAAATTAGTTAGGTTTATAGGTTTCTCCCCAAAGACTGTCCCAGCAAACCCCTCAAAGACAAATTATCTCTCCTTAAAGTTCACTGGAACTACAGATAATTTGTCACTGGGGAAGATCTTTCAAGGAATGTGTTGGTTTAATCACCTGATGCCAGCAAGTCATTAATCAGCACGAGAAAGCTCTCATCTAGAACCTGGGCATCTGTCAGCAGGAACACAGTGGGCATGTTCTTGGCTCCAGTTCTGATGTACAAATTGGCAAGATCTACCTGTAAGGAAAGGAGGCCATCATTCATGCGTTGTTGTGATGCTGGTGTGGCACTGGAACTGTGTGTGTGAGGGCAAACGCTGTGTAACAACAGAGAGAGAGATGCGTGCTGTACTTTCCCCTTGTTTACCTATGTGTTCTTTCCCTGCGATGATCCCACACGGGGGGCCACAGCATGACATCAACCTCCATCTCTGGCAATATAATGGTGGGCATCGTTTCTGGGGCTTAATGGAGCATAGGGATGAAAAGCGGCGGCCCACTTTGGGGATGAGCACTGAGTGTTATGTAGAAACTAATTTGACAATAAACTATTTGTAAAAAAAAAAAAAAAAAAAAAAGAAAAGCGGCAGCCGATGGACAACTCCCTCCTAATAGTCCAAAAATGAATTTGGCGATGCCTTTGCAATGCAGTAAAAGGAAGAATCTGCTTATTTCAACAACCGTCTATTTCAGTGAAAACAGTTTGTTTGGTTATGTATTTACTTCTGCTTAGAAATACTGAAAGCATGTGATTTGTTTTCCCTTTTTGGTTGAAAATGGCCACATTTCACCCACACATCACTTGCCACAAACTCTGAGTATTATTTTGTAAGTAATGTTGTGATTAGAAAGCCAAATTTAAAGAAAAATATTAATGTTTATTTATTTTTGAGAGAGAGACAGAGATAGTGTGGCAGAGAGAAAGGGAGACACAGAATCTGAAGCAGGCTCTAGGTTCTGAGATGTCAGCACAGAGCCTGACGTGTGACTTAAACTCATGGACTGTGAGATCATGACCTGAGCTGAAGTCGGATGCTTAAGCAACTGAGCCACCCAGGTGCCCCAAAACCTTTTTTTTTTTTTAATTTAAATTTTAGTTGGCCAACACACAGTGCATACTGTTTTCAGGGGGAGAATTCAGTGGTTCATCACTTATGTGCAAGGTCCAGTGCTCATCACACCAAGTTAAAAGACCAAATTTTAGAAAGCACGTGATTTCCTGTCAACATATTCCTGTCACATTTTCTTTTCATGATTCATTCAAAATGGAAGAAATCTACTTGCACTTGTGAAGTCAGTTTTTCTCCCCTTCCATCATACAGGAATACTAATAGAGTTGATCAACAGGTGTGGTCAATATAAAGGAAAACCCATGTTGGTTATAAGCACTTTTTTAATTAGAAACATTTATTTATTTTGAGAGAGATAGAGTCAGAGAGAGAGGGAGAGAGAGAATCCCAAGTATGCTCCATGCTTTCAGCCCAGAGCTCGATGAAGGGCTTGATCCCACAACCATGAGATCATGATGTGAGCTGAAATCAAGAGTTGGACGCTAAACTGACTGAGCCCCCCAGGTGCCCCTAAAAGCAAGTATTTCATGAAGTATTTCCTGAGACAGGTCTATAGGCTTATAGGCTTATATATACCTATGAACATTTATAGGATTTTACTATTACTATATTTACCACAGAGAAGAAGAAAAAGACCAAGTTAACTAAATCAGCGGAAAGCTTTCCCCCTCGTGGTTGGGGAAGCATTGGCCAAACCTGGGAGTCAGAGCTGACACGGGCACGCTACCAGCTCCTGCTTCATCTGCCAGGCCAGAAGGCAGAGGGACCGCCTACCCCCCTTACTCACCCGGAGTTCGTGGATTCCAAAGCCTTGGGTCAGGGTGATCTGGAAGACCTCAAGGCTGCAAATGTACGCCGCCAGGCGGGACAAGCTCTTCTTGCCACTGCCACCCACTCCGATCAAGAGCGCGTGACCCTGAGGGGTGCGAAGGATTCGGCTGATGCGGCACCTGGAGAGAGACAGCACACTCAAGGCTAAAGAGCTTAGGGACTAGGTCTGCTTTACTTCTTAGAAGCATTTCTACATGCTAAATCTGGATTTTTATTTTAAACCTTAAGTCCTCTACTCATCTGCTTCTGCATCCAAGATGCTCCCTGGGTGTGCTCTCACCCTGGAGGCTGAACAAACTGTCCTGTGCTAACCACATCTGGGAACACTGCTTTCTTACTGTCCGTACACAAGGCCTTTTCCTGAAGCACCAAGTTTTTTCGATTAGCAAAAAAGACCCCAACTTTACACCAGGATCCAAGTCCAGCAACTTGTGCCAGAAACTTCCGCTATAGAATTATGTTGCAAAGAAGAGATTTGTTTAGATCAACAACCATCTCGCAGGTGATAGACTTCATGCAGATTAAACACCTGTCTCTACGATTCTTTCTTCCTTTGCACTAAAGCTCCATCTATCCTTGGGCCCTCTAGAAAAGTTATTGAAACCTTTCAGATCATTGAGTTACATCTCTGGCAAGGCCAACGAGTCCCTTGTTCTGTATTATTGAGGAGATTCTGAAGGATTAAGCTACTGATATTAGCCCCACATTTTACAGTTAGGAATAAGTTGGCTTTAACATCATCTTGGTTGAAGAAATATGTCACAATCATGTTATAAATATTAAGTACAGCAAAAATCCAAAATATAAGTATACAGACAACCACATGCAAAAAATCAGATATCATCATGTCAGCTCTAGGTTGAATGTCAACTTCCAGCCTTGAATGAAATGAATGTCAACTTCCAGCCTTGAATGATTCACCTAGATGGTTTTTTACAAAAGCGCTTTCTGATAAAACAAAGCTGGGATCACTTATGCACTTCTCCACTGAAAGCCTGCAGTATCTAAAAAGACAGGTTATCTTTACAGGCTCAGCCCTTCCTTTGGGTTTTACTTTACACGATCACACAACAAAAACACCTCAGGAAAGCTGTAAAATTACTCTAATGCAAGTGTGGCCCCAAGTTACAAAGCGGTTTCCCTTTCATTTTAACATACGCTTCGACATTTGTACCTCCCCAGATTCTTAAGCAAAGTTCCTTTCTACAAGCCCTCCAGGACGTGCTCTAACCCTGAGTCACTCAGCACACTGCCTGATCAAAGAAACAGCCTTCCTTTTTAGGCCACTGAGAAGCCCAGGTTGAGGGATTTCGTGCAAAGAGTTTCTCCTTCAGAGGCAGCAAGAGATCTCTTTCACCTGACCAATAACATACAAACACAGTGTATCCCAGCCAAACCGGGAACAGCGTTACTAATACTTCAGTTAGCACCATGGTCAGATTCTAACTAAAACGTTTGCATAATCAGAGAATTGCAACCACAAAGGGATCAATCAGCCAGTCAATACTTAACACGCTTATAACTAATGATGGGGAGGCCTCTGAAGTTCTTCTTGGGCACTTGGCCTATAAACATTATCAAGAGCAACTTCTAACAGTTAGATTCTCCACCTTTCGTTGTATGTATTCCAAATTCCTTCTTCCCATACTTCCTTCTTTCTGGATTTATTTTTAAGCATGATTTCATTATTTTAATCTCTGCTGGAAAGATTGTTGGAATCTTTCACTTTGGAAAAGCCAGTTTTATCTATTAAATGGTGTCCCCTCAGATTCGTATATTCAAGTTCTAACCCCCAGTACACCAGAATGTAAGCTTATTGAAATTAGGGTCACTGAGGAAGTATTTGGTTATGTTCTATAGCAAGGTGGGCCCCTTATTCAATCCAACTGGTATCCTCATAAAAAGGAGAAATTTGGATGCAGACATGCACAGAGGGAGAATGCCACGTGAGGACTGGAGTCAAGCAGCCATAAGCCAAGAAACTCCCAGAAGCTAGGAGGGAATTCTGGAACAGATTCCTTCCTAGGCCCTTGAGAAGGAGCATGGCCCTCTGTCACCTCAATTTCAGGCTTCTGGCCTCTACTGTGAGACAATAAATGTCTGTTTTTCTAAACCACCCATATGTGGCATTTTGTTACATCAATGCTAGCAAATGACTAGAGCCAGCGACCAACGATGGTGACTAGGAAAAAGGCACTGGACGTAAAGGTGTACCCAGCTCCCTACACAAGCAGTGGCAATGACAAGCTGAGACTATTCCCAAATGATGTCATTCCCATGCTAAAATCTGCTGAAAAGCTTCTCACTGCAATTCGAATAAAATTGGAACTCCTTCCTCTGGTTATAAGAAAACACCCGGCACCACTAAGACCCACCCACTCCTGCCTCTCCATCCATGTCATGCACTGCTTTCCCCACTTTTTCTCCATGCTGCAGCCATGACGACCCCTTTTCTGGTTCTGAACCTTCAACCTTGGGGCCACACAAAATATGCCCTTCTCTAGAATGTTCTTCCTGCATATCTTTCTATGCTTAGCTCCTGCTTACCATTTGATCTCACGTTAAAGGTCACCTCCTCACAGAGTTCCCCAGACCCTTTGTGGGAATGTGCATAGTTCTTGGAATCGATCTGCTTCCTAGCATGACACATCACTTTCTGACATTTTTCTTGCTTATTTGTTCATGTCACCATAAATGTCCATGAGCATCACTAAAATTAAGCTCAACTAGACTAAGAACTAGACTATCTTGTTTAATCTCACAGCAAAGGAGCTATGGATGGTTGCATGATCTGTGCACTGCCCATGGTAGCCAGTCTAGGAGGTGAGAGAGAGAGAGAGCCTTGTCAGCCAAACTCTACACCAGGACAGAGGCATCTAATTTTCTGCCAAGGAAACATGCCCCTTTCCTTTTCTAACTCGTACCAGAGTAGTGTTTCTTGTTTCTGCCCCTTAGGAAACTTATGGCTTTGCACAAGTCCCATGCCTTCCTCTTTCTTAGTTTTCTTACCTAACAGGGCTGCAGTAAAATGAAATTATGGCTATGACCACATGTCAGAAAGTAGTGTACTGACATAAGACGCTCTTAAGATTGTGACCTTAGAGAGACACAGTTTTATACTGGATGGCAAATGAGAGAAAAGAACTACCAGCTCAGAGTATTGAGTATGACCTATGGAAAAACAACTGTAGAGACCTGGCCATTTTTATGTTGTGAAAAAACATCATGACGTGTCAACTCACACATGATGCATGGCGTCCTCAAATAGAACCAGGTTCATGGCAGCATTCAGTTCATTGTGGCTGTCCAAGGCTTCCGTAAGAACCATCCGCAGTACCTCCCAGTCCTTCACCGGCAGGTAACAGGGATCTTGCCCACCATGAGCAAAGTGGCAATAGACAAGGGGCTGTTGAAGCAGCGCATGACCGTTTACACCCTGCGGGAGGAGGAAAAGACAAGAATAGTCACAGTGGCCCGTCAATGGAAAAGCGTGCTGTCAGTCCGTGAGCAGGCGGCACAATGTTCCCAAGTACAGGCAGAGTACATTCCAGAATCACAACCGTTTCCAGCAAGGTAAGCATCCGCACCATTCATTCACATCCGTATCTAACTCCGCCCTGACACCAGTTCGTGCCAGAGCAAATGGTCACCTCGGACAGTCCACACACTTACTTCGAAGTATTTGTAAGCAGTTTCCAGCATTTTTTTCTGAAACAGATCACAATCCTTAGGGTCTACCAGTTTGTCTCCATAAACACGTGAGGATTCATGAAGCCAAAGGCATATTAAATCATTTGGACATTTTAAACATTCAGGAGAAGCAAATAAAATCCCCTACAAGGAAAAAAATGGGAAAAATTAAAACTCAGAAACTGATGACATTCCAAAATAGTATTTTCCTTTAACACTTTAACTGTATACTAAACTTAGCAATTTATTAAATTAAAACAATTACTATCAATAGAATTATTATAATAGTAGTTTTACTTCCTGGTAAGTAACATCTTAAAAATTCACTAGCGTTATACCCAGCTTTGGAAGGTGGCTATGATTGGATTTCAAACGCCAGCCCCAGAAATGAATACCTCATCTGAGGACTCACATCTTTTAAGTCCTTCAACAAATAAAGTTTCCCCAAAATGTTTTACCAACAGCTAACATGAATGTCACAGGATCAATTATTTTGTATTCTAAAACTTTCTGCTATCAGTTCATCTAACTCTTCCATTTCATAGAGGAAGAAAATGAGACCAAAAGTAAATTGCCTGAAATCACACTTTGTGGGTAGATGAGGAATCGGCACCACAACATTTTGACTTCAACCCTCCTTCAACACTGCCCTCCAGTGTCTTGGATTTACACAGACCCATGTCTTTGAAAGAGAGTCAGATGGCTCTAGACTCAGGAGAGAACACAGCGAGTTGTAGACAAGTAGTTGCAAACGCTAACCAAATGTTTGATGCTGTTAGGTGGACCGGACAGCCTGGACATAAGCAGTGAGCAGGCCTCTCATCCCACGTCAGCTATGGCCTTCCTTCCCTTCCCCCCGCAGAGATTAAAAGTCTGTTTTTAAGCAACACTGTATTGAGCAGTCTTTCCAGTCAGTACTAGAAAGACAGCATGAGAATGAGTGGTCCACGTCCTCAGGAAGCTGATGGTCTGAGGTGGTATTATAGTCGTAAGGCAGTAGTGGAGTGGTTTAAAAAAGAGGGTTATAAAAACATTTTTAAAAAATCACCATATATGAAGACATATCCTGAAATTTTCTTATATAAATCAACTACTACCTCTCTCACAAAAGAACATTAGGCCATAAATAATTCTTCAACCACTTTTACTGTATAAGGTAGATCATACCGTTTGATTTTTTTTAATTCCATGTTTCAATCCCCTCTTTGGAATTTCCTTTCAAAAACAAATACATAAACACTGTCCTTTTACCAGATAAGTAAAGTAAGTGTCAAAGTCAAGTCAAAATAATGAAGTGGTGTAAGAAATTCAAGTTGCTTTTGATGCGTGTTTAAAAATCATACTGCATAATTACAAAAAATAACAAATGATCCTCCTCACATGGCACAAAATAAGGCACTCAAATGTTTACATGCTTTAAAATCAAAGAACACAAACAAAAGTGCCCAGCATTGTCTTCAACTGCATTCCAGAAGTGAACACCGTTAACATTACTATAATCATTCCTTCACCCAAGATATGTAACCCAGGGCCATCAAGATACCTGGAAGATGTTTGATAGGTCTCTCAGATTAAAGAGGTAATGGAATTTAATAGCTGTGGGTAAAAAGTTTTGTGTCATCATCTGATGAAATGCGATTGTTGCCTGTATCAAAGAGGGACCACTTCTGAGAACTGATGGACTAAATGCTTGCTGCTGGAAATGGAAGTTAAGAATTTGGCCATAAATGGTGTGTAGTGCATCCAAGGATGGAAAGTTGAATGCAAACACAGTGAAATGTCTCTGAAAAACAAAACATAAGAGTTGTACATAATTAGGATTATAATGGTACCAGGAAACTGCAAAAAAAAAAAAAAAAAAAAGGTCCAATTATTATCTAATCCCTCTGGTACCCAGACCCATTGCCATGTTACTGTGGTCCCTTCCTCTCTGACTCTGGGCCTGGCCATATGACTTGATTGAGCCAACAGAGTGAGATAGAGGTGACAGTGTGCCAGTTACTGTCAGAACCTTGTGTGCTTCCATTTGTTTTTTTTTTTTTTTAAGATTTTATTTTTAAGTAATCTCTACACCCAACATGAGGCTCAAACTTACAACCCTGAGATCCAGAGCCGCCTGTTCCATGGACTGAGCCAGCCATACAACCCATCCACTTGCTCCCGTAAGCTCTACCTTTACCATGAATTGTACAAGCCTCCTGATGGATGAGAGGCCCATGAAGGAGAACCATACAGTCCCTACCACTTTAGTCAAAGCCACCACGATTTGCTGATAGTCAACTCCCAGACATACCAATGAGCCCATCCAAGGTCATGAGAGCCACCCAGCCACTCTGGTCCCTCCCCCACTTGCTCACATCCTCTCTCTCTCTTTCTCTCTCTCTCTCAAAATAAATGAATAAATACTAAAATATAGTCTATTAAAAATTACTTACATGCTTATTAACCAAATGTCCAGTAGGAGACCTAATTTGTACTCAAAGCAGCAAGAATCACAATCTGTGATGTCTGGGCATTTTATTTAGGGACCATTTAGGAGGGAGCAGTAATGCACACCTTACCTGTAGTCTAGGATTGATTGTGAAACTGCCCACCATTAGATTCATGCAGGCAATGTACTGACAGTTGTGGATTTCTTTAAGCATCACCTTCTGTCTATCATACCTCAAAGACAGAAAACAAAACCTTAAATCCAAAAACCGAAAATGACGACAACAAAATCTCCCAGTTTATCAAAGACTTGATCACAAATTGTCTCCTTTGAGCCTTACAATCACTCTGTGATGTCGGGAGTGTTAGTCTCTTCTCAGGGACACAGAAATTAAAGCTCAGAAAGTGGAAGGCTACATAGCTCCTTTGATGCCAGAATCGGCATAAGGAGCTGAATCAATACACACTATTAATGCTTATTGATTCTCACATGATGCTACTTCTGGTTAGAAATATCCACAGCTAGGCTGGGGCTCTCCTGCTAGTTAATAGCAGGGATGGGCATGCTGCAGCACCCGGACATTACTAAACAGTGACAGCACACAGAACATGGTCAAGCATCTACGTAATTCAGTGTATTTGAGAGTTTAATACTTCTACTAGACAGTAATATTTCTAAAACACTTTCAAACCAATTCTTCCAAAGATACACATGGAAGCTTCCTCACTTGTGGTAACAAAAAGGGAATGTAAAATGACACTTAAAAGTTACTAAAGAAAATGCTCCTCGGAAGAAGAAGAAATCAGAGTAATTTCATTCTTCAGTGTTCATCCATAATGATGATCAGCTTTCAGTATAGAATAAAGCACAGAGACTCGCTTACCAGTGTCCGTAATCAATGTGCTGTCGAATCAGAGTGTGGGGCTGCACGGTGCCATATAAATCCACTTCGGGCATATTCATATCATCAATGAAATAAACCAGTTTTTTGTTTCCTCCTGGCCCATAGATACGACCAGCTTTTTTCTCTAGAGGTTTCTCAAGAATTCCTGAAACAAATGCATCATTCTGCCCACCAATTGGATAAAATGTCATTTTCTGTCCTTAGTCCTCGTGTTCTAAGTTTTCCTCATCTTCTGTCCATTTCATCCACTCTAAGTCTCTGAGTATCACCTTTGTGCAAGTTAATATCAGTGATGACTCTCTGCTCATCTCCTCTGTGTCAGGCTTTCCTGTCAACCTCCCTCCTACTGCCAAAGTATACCTCACCTCTCCTTCCCTGGGGAGTCAACATTTATGACACGACATCACACTAAGCCACACCATCAGTGGCCGGTGCGCTTTCCTCCCTGAACCCACTCTACCACATGGCCCACTGTCACCCAGCCATGGCCCGCTCCCTCAGTCTTTGTCTTTCTCGATCACCCTTGCAGGAGCTTCTAGGGACAGCTCAAGAGAGTCTCCCACACTTCCTTTGCTGTGTCATCCAAGTGCAGAAGTCCAAGGGAATCCGGTATGTAGACTATCTAGTGCACACAACAACTTACATTTCTCCATGCGCCTAAATGACTTTGCAATGATTTCAGAAAAATCATGAGGGTAGAAAATCCTTAATAGAATGTGTAAGTTGTAATATCCAATAGTTGCTGACTCTCTAAATGGACAATAAAAAACCTGAGGACAAGAAACTACATTGTGTTCATTCCTATATTCCTGATGACAACCCAAAGTCATTTGTTCAATGAACAAATGAATGAACAAATCAAAGAACAAACAAGCATATGATGAGTAAATTAACAAAGCTCTCTTCTAAGCAGGGGAATTGCGTGTCCAAATCCTTGCTTCCTATCAGCCGCTGGTACCTGAATGTTTGGCCGACACCAAACAACCCTCTTCCTCACTCACAACCCACCTCTTCCTATTTACTTTCTGCGCTCCTGTTTGGAGGATTGACACTCTTTTAGTTAGCCAGATGAAAAGCTTCAACATAATCTTTCTCTTGTGGTCGCAGACGTGCAAGGCCAGAGCCTATAAAGGGTACCTCTTGTCTCTTCCTTTTCATCATTCCCTCCACAATATTAGGGCAGAGCAACATTCCATGCAGCTGGCACACCATCAGGGGGACTGGGCTCCCCACCTCCGATACCTCTTCCTCAAGTACACCCTCCATCTCGTCAGTTCCTTGCTCCCCATCAATGACTCACCATTTCCCATCAAATGAAATATATGGTCTTCAGCTTGTATCTCAGCTATTTCTACAGTTACAGAGACCAACCTGGGACTAAAAACCCCATGTCCTGGGAATCCCCGCCCCCATTTTTGGCAAACTTGACAAGTGGGCATTCTATCTACAATGTAACTCCAACCCTCTTCTCCAGCCTTTCCTCGATCTTCTACCCCATCCCTGCACTTCAGCCATTTAGAGATTCAATTAATTGAATGTGTTCTGTAATTTTCTCTTGTATAACTTTGCTTCTACGGATTCTTCTATCTCAAATCCCATCTTGGCCTGCATACCACTCCACCTTGAAGGTTTGAAACCCCAACTTTCTTCAAAGTACACTGCTCTTTCTATTATTTGTGCTAATAGGCAATGTCTGAATCTTATACACGGCTGTGCACTTTCAGGAATTAGCAAGATAAACTCATACTACAGTCAAGTACTTTGTTCAATTACTGAATTGTAGCCCTAATCTTCCACTTACAAGTGATTAAGTGATCCCTGCTTCCGAGTCTCTGAATGAAAACCATGCACAGAACACAATGCCTTGGAAAAAATAGATAAGCAATATACATTTGCTAAATAATTAGAAACTGCCAAGTGAGATTTTTGACTGTTCCATTCCATGAAATCAAGCCAGACAAACTTGATTCATAAGAAATTACAGAAAAATCACTCTTGGCTGAGTTAATGATGTCCATAAGAAAATTTATTAGTAATCACAACTGCTAAGGATACACACACGCAGCACAGAAACCACAATCTGGGGAACTAAAGAGGCTTACTAAACTACTGTACAAGAGGGGGCTTCACAGCCCCATCCCCGGCCTAACCCTGACTCTGCTGGACAGTGACAGATCTACCCAGAGCAGCTCCCCCACCACTGTCTCCTCTGCTTCCTAAGTCTACGTTGCTTGCCCTTTCTAGTTCAGAATGCCCAAAATCTGTGCGGTTCTTTGGATGACAGTGATACATTTTTTTCAACAGTTTTAAATACTTCTTACAATTTTCCAAAGATTTAATCAACAGCTCACAGACTGCCACTTTGTCGATGTAGTTTTAATGAAGTTCTCCTAAATCAGTTATTCACTTGAAAAGGCAGTGAGAGCAGTCTTCCTCGTGTACACCCTTATATTGCTTGGCCTCCATAAAACTGATTAAAGGTGACCAAACTGTGTAGAGGCAAAGGCAACGAACACAGTTTTGATGTTGATTCTTGAGGTTTTAAAGTGTAATAACCCCAATTAAGCCATTAGTGATATAAAAAGCCAAAAATCTCAATGCTGAAAACAAGTTTATTTTATCCAGATTGGTGATAGGTGAAAGTTCATCTGAAGCTTCAGCGGAAGGTCTAAAGCCTAGAGAAAGTAGCCTTCCCCTGGAGCTGCATGTCCTCGCCTTGACAGTCTCTGATCGCTCATTTCTACAACACAAACAGGAGGGGCACTTACTCTGCAGAGCCGCGGACGTCGTGTAGTAGTTGAAAGGCACGCGGGACACTATGTAATCCTCAGACAGACTCGCCAGCGTGTCACTGACGAAGGCCGTCTTGCCCACCCCAGCGTTTCCCACTAGCATTAGCGGCTGTCTTTTGTCAAGCAGCAACTCTACGAAATATCTGAGACGAGTTGTCTCTGATGTGTGAACCATAACTCTCTGGAGCGGGGAGAAAGAGAACGAAAGCCAAGTCAGAAATGGCGGTTCATCCTAAATTTCAGAATCTGTACCAACTCAGTCACTACACAACTGAGACCCAAAGAATTCGTAATTCAGGTTAACAGTCACTACAAAGGATCTTACCTAATTTTCAGTTTTGAATTGTCAAAGTTCAGACATCATGGCTGGAGGACAGCAACTGGGTAGTACCCTCAAAGCACAATGGCATAAGCCACTGCTTTATCTTTTCTTTATATAGTATATTGTTTCAAAACAAATTTGAGTTGGCATAGGGGACTACAGTAACATGAAGAACGGGGATAAACATCTGACTCTGCGAACACAGACTAATATATAACATCAGGAAAAGAGGTAGCAGGTGCAGACACGCAAGAAAAAGAATCCTGCACAATGATGCAAACAGAGTTGATGTCTCTCACATTTTTGGTGGCCAATTTATAAAGGGGGTAAAAAACCACTTGCAAGATTCAGATTGCTCATTAAAAAAAACAAACACCTAAAATCTACAATATATTCTTCCTTACATGGTTAGCATATACGGAAAACAACTGCTATTTTATAGATCATTCAGGATCATTTTCATGATTATGAATATTTACTCCAGGATTCTGATTTAATTTAGTGATGCTCTCAGGGCCTACTAAAAGGAAAAGACCAATGCTCTGTGCTACTTTAAACAGTCCCAGATGACTGTTTTTAATCAGTTACATTTTATAAAATTTTTCTTTTTTCCTGCTCAGTGTCATCATGTGCCTTTTAATTTGGCTATTAGCTCTTTTCTCTACACATTAAGACTAATAATTAACATCTGCTGAGTACTGAGTACGTGACATACTACAGTACTTACTATACTCTGGTAAGCACTTTATAAGCTATGCTGTATGATACACAGAGCTAATTGATAGGATTTTCATCTCAGAGATGATGAAACTAAAGCTCAGAGATCACTGATAATTTGGCCAAAGTCATAGCAAAGTAGTAAGTGGTGGTACTTAGACTGAAACCCAAGCCTTTCCAAGCCTGAGGGCTGTCTTAATTACCACACAGAAGGCACACCAGGGCATACACAGTACACACCTTACTTCATCTTTTGGCACTCTCATTTTTCCCTGTGTAAAGGGGTTATTAACAGTCTATGCCTTAGAAAACTGTTTTAAGGATGAGTGAATCTATGTAAAGCAAGTTAGAAAAGGGTCTGAGATAGACTCTGTAATATCAGCATTGACCATTATTACTGAGTTATGGTTCTCATCCAATATGTTAAGAAGCTGTTAATCAGGGGGCGCCTGGGTGGCTCAGTTGGTTAAGCATCCGACTTTGGCTCAGGTCATGATCTCACGGCTCGGGGCGCTCTACGTGGTGGGCGGGACGTGTGTGTACATCGAGCTATCCCCCCCTTAAATTTTGAAGCATCTGTGGATAAGGCCTGAGACCACCAACTAGCTGTGTAATGGTAAAAAGGGCTACCTCAAGAAACAAGCCAGAGCACACAAGGTGGAGAGTCCCAAATATCACTACAAATAGGAAAATAAAATAACCAAGGTCCCAAAAGAGAGACCAAGAGGTACCATTCAAAAAACACTCTCTGAAAGGATAGGCCCTGGAAAGTCAAAGAGCCGTCTTGGATATAGCAGCGCTCATAGATACAGAGAGCATAACAGGTCTTTAAAACCAACAAGAGCCGGAAAGCTAACTAAAATGACGAAACGAAAGAGCTCTCCTCCAAAGAAACTCCAAGAAGAAATGACAGCTAATGAACTGCTCAAAACAGAGATCAGCAGCATCACTGAACAAGATTTTAGAATAATAATGGTAAAATTAATAGCTGGGCTTGAAAAAAACATAGGGGACATCAAAGAAACTATGGCTACAGACAGAATGGAAAATAAAAATAGGCATGAAGAATTAAAAAATGTGATAAATAAGATACATAATAAATTAGAGGCCTCCAATGCACGGATTGAAGAGGCAGAAAGGAGAATAAGTGATATAGAAGACACCATTATAGAAAAACAAGAAGCTGACAAAAAGAGACAAACTGATCCAGGAACAGGAACGAAGAATTCGAGAGCTCAGCGGTACGATCAAATGCAACAATATGTGTATCATAGGAATCCCAGAAGAGGAAGAGAGAGGGAAAGGTGCTGAAGGAGTCCTGGAACAAATTATAGCAGAGAACTTCCCCGACCTGGGGAAGGAAGTAAATGTGGAAATACAAGAGGCTCAGAGGACTCCCCTCAGACGTAACTTGAATCGATCTTCTGCACGACATGTCATAGTAAAAACGGCAAAATCCAAGGACAAAGAGAGAATTTTGAAAGCAGCTAGGGAGAAAAGGGCCCTAACATACAAAGGGAAACCTATCAGAGTGGTGACAGACCTATCTACTGAAACTTGGCAGGCCAGAAAGGAATGGCAGGAGATCTTCAAGGTGATGAACAGTAAAAATATGCAGCCAAGAATCCTCTATCCAGCAAGCCTGTCATTCAAAATAGAAGGAGAGATAAAAACCTTTCCAAATAAACAGAAATTGAAAGAATTTGTCACCACTAAGCCAGCCCTACAAGAAATCCTGAGGGGGATGCTCTGAAGGAAAGGTTGCAAGGAACAAAGATACCAGAGACACCACCACAAACATGAACCCTACAAAAGATACATGATCTCATGGCTCGGCTCGTGGGTTTGAGCCCCACGTCGGGCTCTGTGCTGACAGCTAGCTCAGAGCCTGGAGCCTGTTTCAGATTCTGTGTCTCCCTCTCTCTCTGACCCTCCCCTGCTCATTCTGTCTCTCTCTCTCTCTCAAAAATAAATAAAACATAAAAAAAATTTTTTTTAAAAAGTAGCTGTTAATCAGATAACCATGCCTGGTCCAGTTGTGTGTAAAATAAGACTAAAAGTCCTAATAGTTCCTTGGTGAATAGAAATTATCATTGATCAGATGTCTCAACCCTGTTATACCAGTTTTTGGTCTTTGGTTAATTATGAATTCTCAGCTTTCAAGTAGCTAGATAACACCACCAGGTGGACTACATCCAGGCAGAGTGAGCAAAAACAGATTTCAAAATTTATCAAGCAGATGGAACAGACATGGTGAGTGGCCTCCCAACACCCATTTCTCCACTTCTCCTTCCTATTGGAGTTCCCACTTTGTCCAAGTCTCTAAGCTTCTCTCACACAGACGTGCTTCAGGGAAGCTCCACCTGGTTCCCATGGTAGTGTGGTGATTCATCAGAGCCAATTAGTGTAACCTGTTACCCTGGCCTGAGACAGCTTAAGGGTGGCATGTGACCCCTGGAGTATTAGTTGCAAGAGGCGGTCTACTCTGGGGCTTCTGAGGAGGTTTCCTCACTCTCCATAAAAAGTTATGAGAAAGCATCCAAATCTCTCTAAAGGTGACTCCTGGGGTTACTGGAGCTCTTTTCAGACTACGAAGGATCCTAGTTTTAAAATGCCACCAGGGTTAAGAAGAGCAGAGAGATGGTAAGACCTAAATCCTTGGTAATAACACCAAGTCACAGAATGGATCAGTCTTGGGGCCATCCTACCTCTCATTTCTTGTTTGTGAAGTTTCCTTCTGGTTAGGTGTTAGGGGTCAAAGTGGGTCTTCCCAAAATTCTTAGGAATTGGGCTTTAACCCAAACCCTTAGTACCTCAGAACGTGACTGTATCACAAAACAGGATCTTTAAAGAGCTGATTAAGTTAAAATGAGGCCATTAGGGTGGGCTCTGCCCCAATCTGACTGGTGTCCCTGTAAGAGGAGGAGATTTGGACAGACACAGAGACAGTCTCCCAGGAGGCATGGATGCACACACACAAAGGGAGGACACAGCAGGCAGGCGGCCGTCTGAAAGCCAAGGAGAGAGGACTCAGGATAAACCAAAGCTGCCCACATGTCAGCCACGGACTGCTAGCCTCCAGAGAGAAACAGGAGAAAGTGAATTTCTGAGGGAGAAGCCACCAAGGCTGTGGTATTGTGTTAGGGCAGCCCTGGCACACATACAAGTAGAGTAGGCCCCTAGTCCAGTGACGGGTATCCGTACACAAAGGGAAAAGTGCATACAGGAACACACACGGGGAAAAGGCCATGAGCAGCTAAGGAGCCAGCACCACGAAACACCAAGATCACCAGCAAACTCAGAGAGAGAGGCCTGGAACATACTGTCCCTGACAGTGTCAGAAGGGACCAGTCCCACTGACATGGTGTTTTTCAACTTGTCGCCTCCAGAACCATGAGACAGTACATGTCTGCTGTTCAAGCCTTGGGATGCTTTGGTGCAGCGGCTCCAGGGAACCAATACATCGGGTTTTCTCTGATTTCACATTAGCTGCCTCCTAATGAGTGCCACGGAAATCACCTAGATTCTGTTTGCAGAGCGCTACTTGAAATAAGCTCCAAAGTGAATCAGAATGACATGAGTTTTTTTAAGTTTATTGATGTGTTTTGAGAGAGTGAGTGAGCACAGGGGGAGAGAGAGAAAATCCTAAGCAGGCTCCACACTGTCAGTGCAGAGCCCGATGAGAGGCTCAATCCCTAGAACCCTAGGATCATGACCTGAGCCGAAATCAAGAGTTGGACATTTAACCAACTGAGCCTCCCAGGTGCCCCTGGAGTGACATGATTTTAAGAAGTATAATGAAAAAGAAAACAGATTGAGGCAGAATAAGATGACGGCCAAAAAGTACACATCAGAGGAATGTAAAACAACGGTCTATGAAGAGAAAATTAAAGAGATCCTTTTAGATTTGTCAGTTGCATGAGGATATGAAACACAGCAAGAAGTTGAAGAGAGGCCACACATCCGTTTTACAGCTTGGGGGCTAAAGAAAAGACATTCTATGTAAAAAGTGCTAACAAATTCATGTTATGGTCAGATATAAGAATCACTGAACAGAAATCTTTGATTTTTAATAAAACCCACAAAGTTTCCAGGAAGATATAAAGAAAGCTGTTACCATACAATGAAGTTGAAAACTTTTTTAAAAAGGTTGTAAAAATACAAGAGCCATCTTACAGATCGGTCCTATGTCTGAGATTCTTTTCTCTCGGGAAATATGGTATATGCTGACCATATCAACAATGTTTCCATTGGGCAGGAAAAGAACTGCTCAAAAAAAAAAAAAAGAACTAAAAAGGCTTAAACAACCAGAGTGTGTCTATGTTCCACCCACCTACCTGCAGAGGTACCTCTGGATCCATAGTAAATTTGGGGACTTTATCAGCCCAGGGCAAAAATTTCTTAGTTTTGTGGTCCAGATAATAATCAAAAATTGTCCCCTGGGATGGAAACTTCACGGCTTTCATCTCTTTATGCCACCATTGACTGAATTCTGCTTGGGAGCCAGAAAGCTAAGGAGAATAAGAGAAATCCTTACTGTAGACCTAGAGGTAATTTTGAACACAAAGCCCCTCAAAATCCTGTTAAGCACAGTATTTGTTATGTACAGAGTCATAATTACAGATGGGATTGAGTAAATGACCCAAGAAAAATAAATAACTAGAAGTAACTTATAATGAGTGATAATATCAGAGAGGCAGAAAGCTATAATTGCCATGTATCCATCAGGTACAAATTTTCTGGAATAATTATTAACTTAAAAAGCAAAGTAAGGTTAGGTGAACCTTAGATTACCCCTGGGTTATTCAATTTAACAATGAGCCATCATGCAAATTCCCATGCTGGGTATAGTACAACAGTGGTTCTCAAACACTGGGGTCGATTTCTATCAATATTCACATCAGCTGATGGTAAAATAAGAAAGAACAAAGGAATACTTTTTAAAAATTGGTGACATTATTTGATTTAAATACTGTCCTTTGGTTGAGCTTACAGGCTTCTGGACCTTTTGGTGTTGAAATACCTTTTCCTTTATAAAATTATTAATGATGGTCATTTTTTATAAGTGTCCTTATTTAGAAGAATAAGCACTTGGTAAACCTATTTTATCCCTTCAAGTCAAGATTTGAACTCTTTATTTTTTTTTCTTAGTTTATTGTCAAGTTGGTTTCCATAAAACACCCAGTGCTCATCCCCACAAGTGCCCTCCTCCATGCCCATCACCCCCCTTCCCCTCTCCCCACCCCCATCAGCTCTCAGTTTGTTTTCAACATTCAAGAGTCTCTCATGGTTTGCCTCCCTCCTTCTCCCCAACTATTTTTCCCCTTCTCCTCCCCCATGGTCCTCTGTTAAATTCCTCCTAATCCACCTATACGTGCAAACATATGGTATCTGTCCTTCTCTGCTTGACTTATTTTGCTCAGCATAACACCTTCAAGTTCCATCCATGTTGCTACACATGGCCAGATTCCATTCTTTCTCATTGCCAAGTAGTATTCCATTGTATAGATAAACCACATTTTCTTGATCCATTCGTCCATTGATGGACACTTAGGCTCTTTCCATGATTTGGCTATTATTGAGAGTGCTGCTATACACATTGGGGTACATGTGCATTGGAGGTCAAGGAAGTTGTTTGCAGCTTTCTCCTCTAGGGTTTTGATGGTTTCCTGTCTCATGTTCAGGTCGTTTATCCATTTTGATTTTATTTTTGTGTATGGTGTGAGAAAATGATCTAGTTTCATTCTTCTGCATGTTGCTGTCCAGTTCTCCCAGCACCATCTGTTAAAGAGGCTGTCTTTTTTCCATTGGATACTCTTTCCCACTTTGTCAAAGATTAGTTGGCCATCTATTTGTGGGTCCAATTCTGAGTCAGACTCTCTATCTTTGATGTTCTACATCTGGGAACCCCCACCATGAGGGATGAGGAAAGCCATGTTCTTGGTTTTCCAGAAGGGCACCACTGCCCTCTCTAGTAGCTGAAAGCTCTAGAGAAACAAACTCCTCTCCTCCAGAAAGGACTGTCTTTATATGATGATAGGTACAAGCTGCTTGCTGCTAGATTAGGGTTTGGAAAATAAAGAAGGGGACATGGCAACTGTGTATTAGTGGGTTATAAAAGCCTTCTATAGCTATAGAAGACTCCATCTAAGGATGCCAACATCCACAGGACCAGCCAGCCTCCTGACTCCTCTATCCACAGAACTACCTGGCACAGAGACACCAATACCCACATGATACTCTAGCATAGGGAGTTGGTGAAATCGAAAAGCAGTGTGTATAAGTGTCCACTACATTCAGCACACTCATACCTAACCTAAGACCTTAACTCCCCATTATTCTCCAGTAAAATTCTTAAATCTGTTTTTTTCTTTGATGTCCTATGTCCCCGGATTGTGGCCCACCTTCTGTACTGGGCTGATGACACATGAGTAGAGTCAGGATGGCTGGAGAGCAGGGGAGTGTGGTGAGGGCAGAGAATGGTCATCAGCCTAAGCAGGCAGAGCTTGCCCACCACCTTCTCAACACACTGAGCTCACACTCCTACATTCACCACACATGTGCTAATGAGTCTAGGCTCATGTAAGTGATTTTCAGGTTGGTGGCATGGTGTATTTGATCACCCTAAACAAGGTGGTCTTCAATTGAGTTAGTTCAGAAAGTATAACTTACTTGGCACCATTCTCTGTAGGCAGAATCCACATGACTCCTACTTTACATCAAAATTTGCTGGCTGCTACAGCGGCAAGATCATTTTGGTGATAAATCTTTGGGTCATTAATTCACTCAACTAAAATGCATTTGTTCTATTGTGGGGAATAAAACCAACAAATTTCCTGCCTCACAGAGCTTATGGGGAGATAGAGGCAGAGACATGAGGAAGCATGGTGGAAACAGACACTAAGCCATAAACACAGAAATAAAGAGCCACCTTGTAAGTAAAGTTTGCTCTAAGTGAGAGTAACATTGTATTTTTTTAATTTTAATTTTTTCAATTTTTCAGAGAGAGAGAGACAGAGCATGAGCAGGGGAGGGGCAGAGAGACAGGGAGAAACAGAAACTGAAGCAGGCCTCTGAGATGTCAGGACAGAGCCTGATGCGGGGCTCAAACCCAGGAACCAGGAGATCATGACCTGAGCTGAGGTCAGACACTCACCGACTAAGCCACCCAGACGCCCTGGTAAATTCATTTTAATTGCATCTTCAGTGAGCCATCTTTGAGGACAGGCACAGAGGGTTTTTTTTTGTTTTTTTGTTTTGTTTTGTTTTGTTTTTAGAACAGGCACACTATTCCAAGAAGCAGGAAGAGGCCAGCACAGGCAAAGGTACAAAAGACCTTGTGTTCCAGAAGCTGTCACTGCAACTGGTGGAAGAGGGTGGGAGGTAGGGGAGGGAGTGGCAAAGGAAGAAACAGGGGGATACAGGCAAGGCCAGATCCAGAGGTCTTGGAAATAGTATTAAATTTTTCACTTTGTCCTAAAAGCAAAAGGAATCCATTAAAGTGTTTTAAACTCTCAAGTGTACCATATAATTCAATTTACATTAAAAAAAATCACTCCGGCTGCTGAGAGGATAATGGATTATGGGGAAAGTACAAAAGCAGACCAATGAGGTTGTTACCTTAGAAGCCAAGTGAGAAGTGAAAATAGCAGTTTATGGGAGCTCAGGGAGCGTTGATCCAAGACCTATTTTGCAAGTTGTTTGCAAGGGCCTGGCTTAAGAACACAGGGCCTGAATCAGTCTGTTGCAGTCTGAACCTGGCTCAGACTTTAACTGTGTGTCCTCACAGGCTAACTTCTCTCCTTTTATTGTAAAAGGGGAGGAAGATAGTTGTACCAACACATATAGGTTTTATTTTTATTTTTTTGAAGATTCGGTAAAATAGCCTACTAAAAGGCCTAAGCATATTCTCTGACATATAGTAGGCATTCAGATTTGTTTAATGAATAAATGGCTAACCTAAGAATATGTCTTTTGTCTATTTCAATCATGTTTCCAAATTTACAGCCCCTCTTCTGAATGCTTTGTAGTTAGAACCTTTTGGAAATGAAAAGATGATGATGATGATGATGACGACGACGACGACGACGACGACGACGAAGGAGGAGGAGGAGGAGGAGAAGGAGAAGGAGACGACGACGACGACAACGACAACTCTAGTTTAGGGAGAGAATGTCTGAGAGAGTGAGGTGACCGTTGTGGTGGCCTGGCTTGATGGACTGACAGGAAGGTAACCATGTTTGGAAACTGGAAAGATCAGAACACAATCAGCTGGAAGACAGGTCATCAGGAATAGAAAGATCTCTGCTGTCAACATCCTACTCACACAATTTTACCTGGTTTATATCCAAAGAAGGAAAAACCTTCTAGAAAGCACAGGAAACATAAAAAAGCATGGAGGGGATGGGTTGAGGAGAGGAGAAACTGTGCCTGTGGCCTCTGTGAAGGAGAAATGCACCTGTGCTGTAAATGGTGCTTGAGAAAAACCCTGTGAAGTCACCCAATGCCAACTCTTGACTCTCAAGTAACACAGGCTGCTATTCTTTAGAAAGCACTTGGGAGATTACAGAAGGAAATATGGCTTCTGAGAAAGATCAAAATAAGATCTAGCAGACCAAGTGAATTCCAAGTTTATTTATAGGTAGGATTCACAGGAACCGAGTGACAAGAAGCCAAACTGGCCCAGAGTTTAGCGGCCATGTAGTGGAGGACCTACAAGGAAACCAAAGGAAATATGGTTCCTGCTTGGCTGTGATGCCTTCAAATTTAAATTCCCTGTTGACATCTGGAAACACGGGGCCGAGTCTGGAAGACATGAGCCATTTATTTCTAATGCAAAGATTCTGGGGTACCTGTAGGACCCTTCTGACCATGAGAGATCCTGAGGTCTCCTGGACGGTGTGGACTTTGGAGATGTACAGGGGTGTGAATGCTGGCACTTTCATTTCTTACCAGCGTAACCTGGATCAAGTCACTTTGCCCTTCCCAGGTTTATTGGCATGATGGAGATAGCCTGAACAATTACTGGAAACGTTTCATGGCAAAAAAATCTACATACAGAGGTGTGTGATGACCAGATGTGCAGTCTTTTCACGTTGAAAAATCCTGCACTTCAGCAAGTCTAACCTATGTGTATATGCATGTTTGCATGCACTTCAACAAGCTCATCTCAAGTGTTTGCCCATAAGAAATCAGAGGCCACGGTGAACTACACTAGAAATGCTGTGCAGGCATGGGAGCCTCACGTTAGGCAAAAGGAAAGGCCCTTGGAAAGGAACTGGCCTGAGGTGCCTCTAGTTCAAGAATAATTACCCTGGGCATCACATAAGAGACTGACTAGATATAAGAGACCAGTGACAGGGAAACCAATTTTAAGGTTATTATGTGCTATAGATTCACATGTGTCTAGCCTGCCCACCCCATATTCCTACGTAGAAGCTCTAACCTGCAATGTGATGGTATTTGGAGATGGGGCCTTTGTGGGGTAATTACGTTCAGATGAGGTCATGAGGGTGGGCCCTTTATGACAGGATTAATACCTTTATATAAAAGACACCAGAAAGTTTTACTGGTTTTCTCTCTGCCAGGTGAGGCCACAGCAAAAGAACACCTGCCTATCAGCCAGAAAGAGGGTCCTTGACAGAACTTGACCAAGCTGGCACCCTGACCTTGGCCTTCTAAAACTAAATTTCTATTGGTTAAGGCATGCCATGTAAGGTATTTTGTTATGGCAGCCCAAGCTAAGGCACTGTGGCAGCCCAGATCTAATGATGATACATTCCTGAATCAAGGCTCTAGGGATGAGGTAAAGAGAGGACAGATGTGACCGCTGTTTTGTCACTGAAAGGATAACTATTGGATAGAGAAATAAAGAAGAATGAGGTCTACCAGTTTTTTCACTACAGCAACTGGAAGGAATGTGAGTATCCTCAAGGATACGAAAGGGTAAAGACGAAGAGCAAATTTGGGGGTGGGGCAGAGGAAGAGCTCTGTCTCTGGCAGGGCTAGTGTGAGTGGCCCCTTCAAGAGCACAATGCTGGCACTGCTCCAGAGGCAGGTGGAAACCCTGGACCATGAGCTCGGAAGAGAGATCTGGGGGAAGGCTAGGGGTGTGGCATCGTCAGCCAAGGTTAGCGCTACCAGCTTGGACGAACATGCTTGAACAACACACAGGCTTAGGAGACATCAAGGCAACCCGCAGAGATTTATGATAATGTTATAAAAATATAAAACATAGGAATCACAAATTGCATTCCCCCCCCCAAGTAAAACTGATTCCTTAAACTATCTCTATAAACAATTGCTAAGCATACCTGATCTTGAAGTAGAGTGCCCCCGAACGCCCAGACACAAGCGAAGACAAAGAAGACTTCATAAACCTCTTTTGGGCTGTCAGAAGGTACATTGTCAGGAGTCAGCAAACATTCCAGAAGGATACAAATAGTCTAATGAACAATAAAAAGCTATTCACTTAAGGCAACAAATCCTTAATAGCAGAGTAAGATCACAGGACCTATTCACAAATCCGCTTGCTCCTTAAGAGATTGTATAATTGTCCCCAATCTGTGATTTGCTACATTGAGAGAAACAGAAATTACTGACTCAGATTTCTAAGCCAATCATGGAAAACCTTCACCACTTTTAACAAAACTGACCTTCTAAATAAGAAACCATTTTGAAAATGATGGTCTTACCAATTCATCATCATTGTAATGAACACAAATACATATAAACAAAAAAAACACAATGGAGAATATATCTAAGCTCTCTTTTTTTATAAACAGGGAGTCATAGTACACCTAGTATTCTATAGTTCATTTCTCACCTAAAAACAAACTAAGGATATCTTACCTCACCAGTAAGAGCTGCCCTACAGTATCAGTGGGAATGAGTACCTAAGATTCCACTTGACAGAAAGGCGTTTGTTTATTCATTTCTCTATTGGACATTTAAGTAACCCACTTTCCCTGAGTGCTTTGGCAGTTGGACAAACTTAGAAAGTCAGACTGGCAGCCTTCACCTTTTTATCTTTTGTTTTTGGACACCAGACTAAATTTAACCTTCGAAGAAATGCTACTCGGGAACTTGTGAGACCGTGGTGCGATATGTTGGTCAGAAACATACCCGGTGTTCAGGACAATCAGGTCAGTAATGAAGGGAACATGGCTACCCGCAAAGGACTTTCCCACATGTAGCAATCATTAATAGTGACCATGTTTTTGAGCTAGTTCTCAAAAACAGTTGTCACTCAGTAGCATTATCATGGACTCTCATAGCTCATGGTCCCCTTCCCGTGGTTTCTGAAGGCAGCAACAGATTTTATCACTATCATATAGACAGCAATACAAGCTGTAACAAAACAAGTCAGGACTGTGTGTGTGTTTTCTTTCCCACCCATGAAAGCTGGGGAAAATCAAACTAACAGGGAAAAAGGTCCTGGAAATAGTTTGGAAAGGTTTTTAATTTGACAAGTTGAGCACCTGTTATATTTTTTAGTCTACTCTTGATTTCTACCAGGTTATATGGTTCCATATTTGCCAATTTGAAATAATCTATCAGAAAAATTACCAGTGTGATATGAAGAAAAATTAATGCAAAACTGTGAGGTTTTGCTATTTCTGAGTAAGGCCACAATGGTTTAAGGAACAATTAAAATCAAAACAAAAAAAGACTAAGTGACTTCCATGTGACGTCATCCATTGATCTGAACATTCTAATAACTGACAACTTTTCTACTTTCTCCCAAAAACAGTAGCTGAAAAACACTTTGAGCTCTGTGTCAGGAATTAGCAAAATCGGACTTCAGTGCAAATTGTGAGAGAGCTAATATGGCTAACCAAAACTAAAGTCAATACATTTCATACACTGGAAAATGTACTACGTGAATTTCTTAAGGTAGTCATTTGAAGACATTCCCTTTTGTACTCTTTTCTGTCTCAAATTTTGTCCTTCCGAGTAATCACAGAAAAGAGACTAGTGTATAAAACAAGAGCTGAGCAGGAGCTCAGGATATAATGCCATTTTGGAGTAATACAAAAGGAGGAAATGAGAAGGAAAGTCATATTAATTCCTACTGACCTATTTTCACACTACTCTTGAATGAAAAAATTCACACTACAGAGAGTCACACAAATACATAAGTCAACTTGAGAAAGAACACAATCCTGCTTTTGCAAGTAGTACACCAGAGGAAGTCTAATTAGGCTAACCACATAATTAATTCATTATGAATAAATTCAGACCTGCTTTCAGAAATAAATTATACCTCAGATAATTACTGTTGAAGACTATCGTTTACTTAATTGGTGTGTGAATTATCCAAAAACATGAACTTTTTCTTCTTATTATGCTTGTGACTATTTCTCATTTAGCTTCAAACAAATCTGGTAACATAGAAACTTAATGGTAACAAAGTACTCCAAAACCAATTTTGCTCCTAGTGGAAAAAAAAAAAAAAGATTTCTAATTGTAAACCTTTTGTGAAGTTTTATACTTGTTAAGGCCGGGGATTGTTTTTCTTCATGCTGAGATTAAGATCACAACCTTCATTTCTGTGTGCTGTGAATTATTTTCATTTGCTTCCATGACAACTTATCATACACACCCTTCGGTCTTACCAGCTGTCTCAAAATGAGGTTCAGAGCAGATCTGTTCCTGGAATATGATAAACTCTCCACAGAGAATGACCTGACTCTGTGAGTATTTGGGGGAGGGGGAGAACAGAAAGAGAGGACAGCCTAGGAGGGCTGTGGGAGCTTGAGCTCAGTAGCTTTCTCTTACTCCCTGGCCAACATCTTTAGTGGCTGGATTTACTATAGTCAAAAAAATACTGGGCACCTTCTCTGGGCCACTGACTTAGAAGACAAAAAAGAAATATGACTGTTACTACTGTGTTCTTCTTTTTGTATTCCAGTAATACTTGGAGGAACACAATGATTAAACACACATTTGGCCCCTGCTATGTGTGAGGAACTATGTCAATTTCTGGGGACAGACAAGGGGGCTTCTGCCTTCTCGACGACAATCTCATGAAAAAACAACTATAACCCCAGGTGATAATGATGTGGAATAGGTGTGTCACAGAGATTTGTAAGAAGCACTCGGGAACACGGACGGAGCTAGGAGAATAGAGTTCCATCAACCTGACAACCCCCGAAATCCTTCCATCTTCTTTGTCAAGCGAAAGCTGAGCTGCCTTGATCAAGCCCCACTACCGCATCAGGACTGGAATGTAATGGGGTAACCAAAGTCAAACCTGCACCAGGCTGTTCTCTGGAATTGAAGTGATGGTTTTAAAGCTTGTTCTCAGCTTATCCAAGCATGCAGGGACATATTTATCAAAAAGAATAGTTAAATTGGCCTTTTCTGATTGATGCCGCCTTCTGTCTATCCAACTGGCCACATACCTGAAAAAGAACACAGAAAAGCTTTTACTGAACACTAGGCTTGAAAAGCAGAATTTCACCAACTCAAAAGCTTCCCCCCCTCAACACAGCTTGGTGCCACACTTCAGGGACATGTTTAGTGAGTTCATTCTATTTCTCAAACTGCAAATATTTTTAAATGACCCCTTAAAAAGTTGTTTTAATGGCCATTTACCTTAATGAAAAGAATGTAAAAGAAACTCCTAATAGCACTTAGAAGCCAAACATAATAGAGTATAAGTAGGCCATTACTGAGCATTTATAAGGAGGTACAGTGTGTCATTTCCTAAAGGACTGAAACTATTTCATAGGGTAGGCCTTATTTATGAAAACAGCTTGGGATTTTTCTTGATTAATCTTGGCATCAATTATTTAGTGATGACAAATCAGTTACAAATAAAAAGGTGAAAATTCCACAGAGGCTATTTCAAAGTCGCTCCTTTTCCACTGGACTGGATGTAACTCTAACCCGATAAGCAGATAATGTGTTTCCAATAAGTGGCTCTGAAATGGTATCTCATGCTTGGGTACATGTGTATTAATCTAAAGCTTAGAGAATGTTATCAATTTTGATACGTTAATATCCCCAACATATTCATAAAATCACGCTTATCAATAAAATGAAACACAGCCTCATAGCTCCTACAGGAGTTTCTGGGGGGAAAGTGTGTGATGTGAAATGAAAAATAATGGCTTGAAAGGGTCCCATCTAACAGGAGGCAGGGATAATAAATACATTTAGCTGCCAGCAGAGAAGCTATACAATTACAGCTATACCTTGCTACAAGCAAATCAGATTTCACATTTTTAGTATGAGAAGAAATTAAGGTAAGATAATGATCTTACAAAAGGCTCCCTTTGATTTTTACAAAGTGCCATGATTGGGTTCTATGGACTATTTAATCACGTTTAAAAAAGTGAGATTTATAAAATATCTACTGCCAAGACTTTTTCACATCTAAGAGAAACTGTCTTCAGTTCAAGTCCAGTTGCATGACGGTAACTTGAGAGAGCATCTCTGGTTGGTGGAGACAGTGGGCACCAAGGAACAATGGAAAACAAAAGTTATTCCTGGAAGTGAAGGCCCAAAGACTGCATCTACCTCTCAGCTACTTGTTTAACTGCACAGAGGCTTCCAGAAACAGAACCTTAGCGTCCAGAGCTTACTGAGGCAGTGGGAGTGGCAAGGGGACTACTCGGCAAGACAGAGCTCTGAAGTCAGACTGCCTGGATCTGCATCCCAGGTCTGCCATTTTTCAGCTGTTACCTTGAATGAGTAACTTAACCTCTCTGTGCTTCAAGTTTCTCATCTAAGGAGATGACACTACAGACTTCCTAGAATTGTTCGGAGATTCAAGAATTTCTCATGTATAAAGTCATTATTTGAGAAAGAACAAACACATATAGGGGAGGGGCAGAGAGAGAGAATCCCAAGCAGGCACTGCACTGTCAGCACGGAGCCTGACGTGGGGCTCAAACCCACGAACCGTGAGATCATGACCTGAGCCAAAACCAAGGGTTGGACACCTAACCAACTGAGCTACCCAGGACCCCCTCTTATGGATAAAGTATTAAGATTACTGTCTGACACAGAACAAATTCTCAATGGATCTTACCCAGCACAGAGTTGGTTGGTTGAATTCAGAGAACTGTGTTGAGATCCCGGCTCCGCCTATCTGTACATCTCCTGAAGGCAGTACAGTCCAACAGAGCACAAAAGGTGGCAGTCAGTGCTCTGATGAGTAAAACAAATTTGACCTCTACCCCCTGGGTCTCTGGTCTCAGGGGGAGCAGAACTCTATGAAGGAATAAAAGGAGCTGAAGCCTCAAAGGAGCCAGAGAAGGGGGAAATGACTTTGCACTAGGGGGCAGGAAAGAACTACTTCATGGACCCATGCTGGCAGAAGCCAAAGTCTCAGAGAGAAAACCTATCAGGCCCACAAGCAAATGTTGCCCTTGTACCAATTACCTTCACAAAGAAGGACATGAGTTCAACCATGCTAGGAGACCTGGTGAGAGCTGATCTTGTACACCCCATAAAAAGGGCCCAAATCACCTAGGAGTGCTAGGAGTCAACCACCCCATAGAACATAGGGAGTAAAAAAGTCTATGTCAAATATGAGCAGTTTAAAATTTCGTGTATAAATTATTGATACACTTTCATAGTTTGGAATAAAAATAGACACTGAGGGGCACCTGGGTGGCTCAGTAGGTTGAGTGTCCAACTCATGACTTTGGCTCAGGTCACAATCTCACAGTTCATGGGATTGAGCCCTGTGTCGGGCTCTGTGCTGACAAGGTGAAGCCTGCTTGGGATTCTCTGGCTCTCCCTCTCTCTGCACCTGCCCTACTCTCTCTCGCTCTCTCTCTCTCAAAATAAATAAACAAACATTTAAACTGACAATCTGATACTTAGAGGTCTTTTTATTTTTTTATTTTTTTAATTTTTTATATCTAGGAGAGAGAGAGACAGCATGAGCAGGGGAGGGTCAGAGAGAGAGGGAGACAGAGACTCTGAAATACGCTCCAGGCTCTGAGCTGGCTGTCAGCACAGAGCCCGATGCTGGGCTCGAATCCACGAACCGCGAGATCATGACCTAAGAGAAAGTCGGACGCTTAACCGACTAAGCCACCCAGGCGCCCCAGAGGTCTTTTTAAAAAATTAAATAAATAAAAATAAACACTGAAAGATAGTGAATTTAGAAGCAGACACTATTATCTTCAGCAATGGCAAAAACTGAGAATACAGATCTTTTTGGCAATTCTTTCCACCTTATTTAATAAAAAAGTTCCTTATGGTTTTTAAAAGATGCTACACATTTGAATATGACCAATGGCTTACTGCTATTATATGACATACAATTGAAAATGACATACTAAAAAACAGGTTTGGGGCAACTGGGTGGCTCAGTTAGTTAAGTGTCCAACTTCGGCTCAGGTCATGATCTCACAGTTCATGGGTTGGAGCCCCACATCAGGCTCTGTACTGACAGCTAGCTAAGAGCCTGGAGCTTGTCTTTGGATCTTTCAATTCTGTGTCTCCTCTCTCTGACCCTCTCCTGCTCTCTCTCTCTCAGAAATAAACATTAAAAAAAATTTTTTTAATAACATGTTTATTTCTTACCTACATAAGAGATCATTGGTGCCCTGCCTTGGGAAGAAACCACACTGTGATGCCTTAATGCCTCATGTGCATGTCAATATCCAGGTCCCAAAGAGGATCTTTAGGTCATGTGCATTTGCAAATGTGTTCCATATCATCAATTGTGCTGCCCTTCCCTTCTCCAGAAGTGCCACTCATATATCACATCGAGTCTAAAACTGTCTTATTTGGGAACCACCTAGGTAGCTCAAGTTTTCTGGCTTCTAAAAACTTTTTAATTTATTACTCATTAGTCTGGGATTGGAATAGTGTCATGTAGGAGAGATGGCACTCCTAGGAGCTCTCTCTGAAACATCCTGCCCATCAGGAAGCTGTAGGTTGCTCTACCATTCACTATGGCCTGGAAAAAAGGCAGAAGTCAGGATGTGCTAACTGGCAGTGCCTGTCAATGATTTCCACATTGATATGTTCACAGATACATAGAGTAAGCAAAGATGGAGGATGGGATTTCAGGGGTGGAAGAACAGGAGCTCAGCCAATCCAAGTGAGAGGATCAGAGAGACAAAGTCAAAAGACCATTAGAAATGAAAGTAATAAAGGATTAAGTGTGATCTAATGATATGGCTCCCAAAACTTACCCTCCAGTAATCTCTTGGAATCAGACCAGATTCCAGAGATATTCCCACCTTTTCCTATCATTGTCTATAACTTGAGTAATACAGAGTTTGGTAGAAGTCATTTTCAATTATGTTTGCTTTAAATAATTTTAAGTTAAGCGACAACCATAATGAATAAATTTAAGTAATTCATTGTTTGATTTTCCTTTTCTATGGATTTAATCCCTTTCTAACTGGAAAAAAAAAACAGTCTTGCTGATCATTTTTTGAAATTTTCTTCCATTTCCTATTCTATCTCAAGTTCTCAAGATCTCAACAAGCATATATGAACTGTCCAGTATTTGTCTAATAGACTTAGAACTTGGAAGTAAAGTAAAATAGTATTTGATTTCTATAGCCAGTCACATAGTATTATGATTTTAAGGATGCTCACTGTCTGACATGATATGTTCCATATCTATTAAGTGTGCATATAAAATTATTTTTTAGAATGGTTCAGTGAATTTAAAAATAAACTATCTAAGAAGGCTACCTGATAATGGCACTACCTTTAGTTCTTTTTTTTTTTAATTTTTTATGTTTATTTATTTTTGAGAGAGAGAGAGAGAGAGCGGGCGTGAGCGAGCATGAGCAGGAAAGGGGCATAGAGAGAGGGAGACACAGAATCTGATAAAGGCTCCAGGCTCTGAGCTAGCTGTCAGCACAGAGTCTCACATGGGGCTCAAACCTACAAACCATGAGATCATGACCTGAGCCGACGTCAGATGCCCAACCGACTGAGCCACTCAGGTGCCCCTACCTTTAGTTCTTAAATGGAGTCCCAGAAAGGTATTATAAACAAAATATTTTATCATCTCTTCTATCCACAGTAACTTAGCATTTCCCATAATAAGAATTAAAGAAATATATTTCCTAATTCTGCTCATTGAAAGCGCCTAGGAGCAATCAGCTATTAGAAGTGAATATACCGAACATCACTATACTGGATTCTAAAAACCATTCCTTACACAAACAGTAGTTTCCTCTGGCTCCTTGGAGAAATGACTGAATCCAGCAAGGGTAAAGGAAGAATGAAATGAGTCGGAAGCATATTGGTTAGCCAGAAAGCCAGGCACTCAAAGACTTAGAAGGGCAGGTGAAAAAGAACACGTTACGGGCTAGCTGGAAGGGATTCTTGTTGGCAAATTTGAGACAAAGAGCACATCTAGCCAAGATAATGATGGTAATGAATTATAACCCACTGAACTAGAAGAACCCATGAACAGAAAATGATACCCATGAAGAAACAAAGAGGGAGAGAGAGAGAAAGAAAGTGAGGAAAAAAAAAAAAAAAAGGAAGGGAGAGAGGGGTGGGAGGGAGGAATTTAGGAGGAAAGAAGAGGAAGAATTCTTTCAAGGAAAATGTCACTTCATGTATATAAATAGAATGAATGATTTAGGAAGTCACCACTTTGCAACAACCAATGGGTCACTCTTCTAGGCATCTGGCTTGTTTCCCTCAAAACTTTAAGTATCATAAAAGAAAAGGGGGGGGGAGGGATATTCTACATTAAAGGAGAAAATACAGACAAGTAAATGCAATGCATGATCCTTGTTTTGATTCTAGATTAAAAAGAAAAAACCTATAGGAGGAATTTCTTGATTAACTGAGAAAATGTGAAAAATTTCTCTTTATGGGGACCCTAGGGGGCTCAATCTGACTTCAGTTCAAGTCATGATCTTGTCGTTCGTGAGTTCAAGTTCCACATCAGGCTCCCTGCTGTCAGCACAGACCCTGTTTCAGATCCTCTGTCTCCCTCTCTCTCCACTCCTTCCCCACTCACACTCTCCAACATTAAGAAGAATTTTTAAAAAGTAAAATTACCCTTTATTAGATAATACCATATCAAGGTTAAATTTCTTAAGTATGTTAATTGTACTGTGTTCATGTAGGAGAATATCCTAGTTCTTAGGGAATAATCAAGTACTCAGTGGTGAAGGGGCGTAATGTCTCCAACTTACTTTCAGGTAATTTAGCAAAACTAAACCTAAGTAAAAAAAATATATGTATATCTATGCCCATGACATAGAGTGTGCGTACATCCAGAGATGAAGTAAATATAGTGAAATGGTAACTGATAACCGTGAGAAAGAAAAGTGTAAATGTACTAACACCATTTCAAATTTTCTATACTTTTGAATACTTTCAAATTAAAAGTTGGGGGGAAATGGAGATCTAAGATCTTGGTTTGGAAAATTGGGTTAATAACTCTATTTCATAAGGTAATTAAGGATTTAATGAGTCAATACATGCAAAGCTATTATATCATTATTATTATTACATTAAAGGAAGTAATGTATCCAATAAATATGGTATAAAAGTACATCCCTCAATCTGAAAAGCCCATTGTTTTATAGTTACTTTAAAGTCTCTGGGGGGTAGGAGGTAAAAATGTAAAAATATCCTTTAGAGAAGATTCCTATCATTCTGGATAATGGCCCTGTAGTCACACATATGAAAATTAAAATTTGTCCATTGATCATGGATAAAACAAAAACAAACCTCCATAAAAATAAAATCTAATGGTGAAGATAGATTTATTTAACTTTCTTAGAAATGTAAATTGGGTGTCATTTTTAATCAAGTAAGACTCTTTGACTTACTAGATAAAAGTCTTTCTTGAAACAGAGCTTTAGACAGCTTTTATTAGCACAAATCTCTATGCAATGTTGTAAGTCAGAATTACACAAACCTTTGGAATCGTGAGGTGCATGATTGAAATCAGACCACATCCAGAGGGGTGAGGGGGTCTCCTGAAGGAAATGGGGTGTGAGGAATGGCTCTGCAATCTGTATGGGGGAGTCAAGGGGTAACAGATTCTCTGTGAGCCAGCCCCCAAAACCCACAAAAGCATCCTAGGATACAGTCTGAATCCTACCTGGGTAAAGGATCTATTAGCTCAAGAACTCTCCATTTTAGGCACTTAAAAATCACTCCTTTCCCCAGACAAATCCAATAAAACACTGTTGGACACAAAAGCCTGAGTATGGTTCTACTTTGATGTCGAACCAAGGGCTGAGAACTTCGGTGAACAAATCAGTACCCAGAAAAGGCAGCCTGGAGAAGTGCATCCGTCAAGCACATGGCAGGGAACAGATGTCATCATCATCGTCACATCAGGATTCACAGGCAAGGATGGCCAGCAGGACTGACCAAGGTATGGGCAGGGAGCCGGGAAACTGGAGGGGAAAGTTTTGTGCCATGGGTAGTAACAGAGGAGCAGTTAGAGCACCTGTGACTGCAGGGACGAGGGCATGAAGGACTACCAGAAGGTGGAAAGGACAAATCATAGAGAGATTTTTAGAGGGGGTGTGACCTGCAGTTGAGGGACACAGTCATTCTGATGCGACACTGCAGGGAAGGAGCCGGGGAAAGAAATAGCCTGACCTCACTCTCCTCTCTCCCTCTCATTTTCTGCCAGGGCCTCTCATGGGCTAAACTAATCAGGAGCCAAAGGGCAAGGAGCCCATTGAGGTAGCCCATAGAGGACAGCCTCTGGGGACCGGGGTTGGGGGAGAGGTGAAGAGAAGACTCTGTCAGCAGCAGCACAGCGTGCTCAAGCAAGTGCACAGGTGAGCAGGTCAGACGCCGTCCGCACCTCATGGAGGGGGCACGTACGGGATGAATTCTGCCAAGTGTAGGCATTTGAAGAGTAGCAAGTGGACGCAGTTAATCTGTTCTTTATCAAAGGTCTATCTGTATCCTCATGCTCACAAAAATTACTTTCAACAATCAAATGGTAGAAGCAGCCCAAGTGTCTATCAACAGAAGGATGGGTAAGCAAAATGTCTATCTACATACAACGGAACATCATATGGATATGACATGTGAGTATGAACTCACATTTACATATTAATATATTTATGTAAAATGATATATTTATATCTTAGGTCTTCATAGGAACTGTTATTATTACTTATTCACTTATTTAACAAATACTGAATTCTTAACAGGTAACGAGGTGTCAACAGGGTAATGTCCAATTAAAAATAATAATCCATACAGGTGCTAATTTCAGTTTTTAAATTTTTATTTAAAACAACTTTTTTAAATTTTTAAAAAATGTGTGTTTATTTTTGAGAGAGAGAGTGAGCAGGGGAGAGGCAGAGAGAGTGGGGGCAGAAGACCCAAAGCAGACTCCACACTGTCAGCACAGAGCCCAACATGAGGCTTGAACTCAGGAGTACTGAGATCATGATAGTATCCAAAGTCAGATGCTCAGCTGACTGAGCCACCCACACGCCCCTTTCAGTATCTTTAAATTAGCCTACTTAATTAGCTTTAAATTTATTTGCTAATACTTTCATCAACTGAGCAGACAAAATTTTAGTTTTTATAGTTAAGACTGAAAAAAGAAATATTCAAAACAATAAAAACAAAAGCAAACTACATTTAAAAAAAATAAGCAGAAGACTAAAATAAGCATTTTCCAGAGAAAATATGCAAATGGCCAATAAGCACATGAAAAGATGCTCAATATGACTAATCATTAGGGAAATGTAAATTAAAACCAGAGTGAGACACCATTTCACACCCATTAGGATGGTTGTCATAAAAAAGAGAAAATTATACGTGTTGGTAAGAAAACGCAGAAATTACAATGCTTGTACACTGTTGGAATGTAAAATGGTGCAGCTACGATGGAAAACAGTATAGTGGTCCCGTTAAAAATTAAAACTAGGGCAACCTAGGTGGCTCAGTCAGTTAAGTGTCTGACTCTTGGTTTTAGTTCAGGTCATGATCTTGTAGTTTGTGGGTCTGAGCTCTGCATCTTGGTATTTCTCTCTCTCTCTCTTTCTCTCTCTCTCTCTCTGTCCCTCCCTGGCTTGCTCTCTGTATCAAAAAATAAATAAATAAACATTAAAAATTTTTAAAAATTAAAAATAGAATTACCATATGAACTGGAAATTCCACCTGTGGGAATATATCCAAAGTAATTGGCAGCAGGGACTCAAAGGTCTACCTGTCATACTCACAAAAATTATTTTCAACAATCAAAGGGTAGAAGCAGCCCAGTGTCTATCCACAGAAAGAGGGATAAGCAAAATGTCTATCTACATACAACGGAACACCACTCAGCCTTAAAAAGGAAGGAGCATGCTATAAGATGGATGAACTTTGAAGGCATTATGCTAACTGAAATTAGCCCATCACAAAAAGACAATTGCTGTATAATTCCATTTTTAAGAGGTGTCTAGTATATTCATATTCACAGAGATGGAAAGGAGAAAGGGACTGAGGGCAAGGCATACAGGGAAGTTCCTGAGTAATGGGTTCGGGGCTACAGTTTGGGAAGATGAGAAAAGTCATGGAGATGGATGGTGGTGGTGGTGGTTGCCCAAAAACATAAATGTGTTTAATGCCACTAAACTGTGCACTTCAAAATGGTTAATGCTAGTAAATGTTCTATTAGGTGTATTTTAATATTTGTTATTCGTTCGTTCGTTCGTTCATTCATTCATTCATTTTAAAAAGCAGTACTCACGGATTCCAGCCCAGATCTTGTGGGTTCACGTATAGAATCCCAGCTCTGGAAACAGTAGCCGGGGTTGCAGTCCTTAGGTGATGAATCTCGAAGAGCAGCCTCATGGAGGGAGTAAGGGCTATGCGCTCATTGCTGGCCAAGGTCAGCACCTGGACAGAGCAGCAAAGCATAAAAGAGACCCTCAGTTGTTAGGGGCAAAGCAATTGTGCTAATTTACTCTAACAACACAAAGTAGTTCCCCCATGCCACCATCCCCAGTACAAGTACCAAAACCAGTGAGTTCATTCTTCCGAGTCAGAAGTGCAGTCTGAATAAAGATCTCACTTAATCCCGGAGGGGAGCTCACTGACCCTTGAGGAACAAACTCACCAACTCGGACCCATTAGGGTCCACCTTTAAATAACTGTGGTGATTACTATTGAATAGAAGACATTTGTTCTAAGAGTTGATTTACATGAAAAGGCCTGAACACAAAAAAACAAACTTTCTTTACAATCTGTAATTCCACAATTATCAAATGCCCTATGAAAACTCATGCAAGTATAAAGATCTCAGACCTACAATTTATGATGAACAATGTCTTAAAGTAGAAAACAGTAATTACCGCTAATTTAAGGAGAGGAGTAATTCTGTTCTGTAGCAACGATGATTATCTATTTCTTTGTCCTGATCCTAACCATAGACCTTGTGTCGCTTTAAGTGGGGTCTCATGGACCTTGACCGTCACCGTTTGTCTTTGCTGGGAATGCTGGGATAGCCAGGGCAAAATGCTTAGAAATCCATTTATACTCATTCTGTAGCCATAGGAACTACTTAATTTCAATGGCTACATTTCACCAATTCACATAGGGCACAGACTCATCCTTTTATCATCCAAGTATTCCACACTTAATCAAAGATAAGATGTAATAATTTATGCCTGGCTCTTAGAAAACAGTAAGGTATGTATGAACTAAGTTCTTAGATATATATCTAACTCTCTTTAAAGGTGGTTAAATTTGGGATGTGTGGGTGGCTCAGTGTGTTAAACATGCGACTTCAGCTTGAGTCAGGATCTTCCCGTTTGTGAGTTTGAGTCCCGCATTGGGCTGTCTGCTGTTAGCTTATAGCTCACTTTAGATCCTCGGTTCCCCTCTCTCTACCACTCTCCTGATTGCACGCTCCCTCTCTCTCTCTCAAAAAGAAGTAAACATTTTTTAAAAGTTAAAAAAAATAAAGGTGCTTATATTTGTACAGCATCAAAAATGCATCCCCTTCAATTTTTTTAACAGTGAAATTAAGAGAATTATCAGGAAAGTGCCACTTATCAAAATAGTAAAGAACAATTCATAAAGACTATCAGGTTTAATGATTAAAAACTAGTACTTAAATCAACAAATGAACAGAACTCTTACTACACTCCAGATGTGATGTTCAAGGTTTAGCACGGAGATATTACTCACCTTGTTATCATCCATGACAGTGTTTAGTGACTCAATCCACATGGGATCAATATCTCCATCCAGGACTATCCATTTTGGTCCATCATGCTTTACATTCACTTGTTCTCGCAGAATGGATGAGAATAGACCTATAAATTAAGGGTAAATGACTATTGTTGAGAGTATTGTTATGAACATTGGGGTCCATGTGCCCCTATGCATCAGTACTCCTATATCCCTTGGGTAAATTCCTAGCAGTGCTATTGCTGGGTCATAGGGGAGTTCTGTTGTTAACCTTTTGAGGAACCTCCACATGGTTTTCCAGAAGGGCTGCACCAGTTTACATTCCCACCAACAGTGTAGGAGGGCGCCCGTTTCTCCACATCCTTGCCAGCATCTATAGTCTCCTGATTTGTTCATTTTAGCCACTCTGACTGGCATGAGGTGGTATCTCAGTGTGGTTTTGATTTGTATTTCCCTGATGAGGAGGGATGCTGAGCATCGTTTCATGTGTCTGTTGGCCATCTGGATGTCCTCTTTGGAGAAGTGTCTGTTCATGTCTTCTGCCCATTTCTTCACTGGATTATTTGTTTTTCGGATGTGGAGTTTAGTGAGTTCCTTATAGATTTTGGATACTAGCCCTTTATCTGATATGTCATTTGCAACCATCTTTTTCCATTCTGTTGGTTGGAATACTACATGGCAATGAGAAAGAATGAAATCTGGCCATGTGTAGCAACATGGATGGACCTTGAGGGTGTTATGCTGAGCGAAATAAGTCAGGCAGAGAAGGACAAATACCATATGTTTGCATGTATGGGAGGATTAGGAGGAACTTAACGGATGACCACGGGGGAGAAGAAGGGGGTAAATAGTGGGGGAGAGGAAGAGAGGCAAACCATGAGAGATTCTTGAATGCTGAGAACAAATGCTGAGGACTGATGGGTGTGGGGTGGGGGAGAGGGAAGATGCGCATGGAGGGCAGCACTTTTGGGGATGAGCACTGGGTGTTATATGGAAACCAACTTAGCAATAAACTATTTGTAAAAATAAAATAAAATAAAATAAAATGAAAAAAACAAAAAACAAAAAAAAATTAAGGGCAAATGAACCTAATATACAATGGAGTTGAGTGTTATTTCTAAACTAAATTGCTATTATTTCTACAGGATATTCTTTTAATAAGTAAATAAATTTGCGGTCTCTGATATATGTAATACCTTTTGAGCTACACCTAGAACGCACACTGATGGACAAGCAATTGTGGACACTTACAGAGAGTAACATAAACACAACTCTAAACTTAACACCAAATGCAGACATCTTTTTCCATGTGCATATGTTCAGTATCTATTTTAGGTCAAACACTCGTTTATTTCACCTTTCTCCATTCTTCTATAACACTATTTCCAGGATAGAATTTTGAAGCTAATTCAAAGAGGCTATACATTCTTTGAGAAATTTGGCCGATGGCATAGTACTTTACAAGATGAAAAGATAAAAACATTTTAAATCCATAGTCCTTTCTGCTGGCACTACTATGTAAGCATTGTGTGTTACATGATGTATTTAATACTTAATAAAAGTTACTGCCTTTTAAAACTCAAGTATTTAATATTATGGTAAGACCAACTGTTTTGATGCATGTGCGTGGATGGCTTTTTTTCCTCTGTGAATTATTTTGTGCAAAAATAAATGGCAGTATGTAGAACTATCACCACCACTCATTAAAAAAAAAAAGCCAGCAACCTTTTCTAATGACTACTGATTTGAAGGGCTTCCACAGGTTTTCAGCATAAACTAGTATTATTCCTCCTGCCACAGTCCTTGAAAAAGAAAAAAAAGATAGAAAGGCTAAGAGTAAATTTTGATTGTCCCACAAATTCAGGAAATAGTGTATACACAGTAAGAAAATGGAGAATGGCGAGGTGTGCTTCTATAGACAGGATCATCAGCAACATCTTCTCTGATGTGACATTTGACCAGACACTTCAATAACTTAACGCATGTAACTTTTCTACAGTGTTGCAAATGACAGGAACATCCAGTGTAGAGGCCCCACAACGGAAAGATGCCTGGCATGTTCAAGGAAGAGCAAGGAGACCAGAGGGTACGGATTATAACAAGAGGAAGAGCACAGAGCAGGAAATGAATTCAGAGATGGGGAAGAGGCATCTAATCCCACAAGACCTTATCAACCTTGGATAAGGGTTGGATTCTAAGGGAGACGGAACCCAATGAAAATTAGAGAACTAAATTTTCAAGAGTGCCCTCTGTCTGCTGGATGGAAAATGAACTTCAGGGAGATGAGAGCCCGCGACTAACTGCACCAATACAGGCAAGAGGTGACAGTAGAGGTAATGACAGTGGCAGAGAAGGCAAGGAGCAATATACAATATATTTTCTAAAGGTAAAGCCTATAGGATTTAATGTGAGATTGAATATGGGGTATGAAAAGGAGGAAGGACTCCAAGTATTCATTATGAATGCCAAGATTCATGCATTCATACTGAAATGGGAAGGAAAAACAGATTTTAACAAAAGGATCTGCTTGTCTGCAAACACTTTCAGGAGAGCAAACATGTCCCATTATTTTTTGTCCCTGGTGCCTAAAATAGTGCCTGCCTGAAACTCAGGGCAGTTTATAAAGTCTCCTGAAGCACTCATGTTGACTTCTTCCCTGGTTTACAGGGAGCCCTGACATAACTGATATGGGATAAAATACATAGTTCTGCGCACAAACTCAATGAATGCAAATCGACCACTTATTCAAATCTAGTTTTAATTTACTGGTTATAAATGCTCCTATGAGCTGCTGTATTTCCAATAATGCCAACACATACACACAATAAATCTACAACTGTGACTGAAATTGGCCAGAGCTAAGAAACGGTTTTCTGGAGAGGGAGGGAGGAAGGAAGGAAGGAAGGAAGGAAGGAAGGAAGGAAGGAAGGAAGGAAGGAAAGGAAAGAAAGAAAAAGAAAGAAAGAAAGAAAGAAAGAAAGAAAGAAAGAAAGAAAGAAAGAAAGAAAGTTTTTAGCACTTGTAAGTAGAAATACTACTTGCCATCTTTCCATTCTCGAGTAGCGTGATGTATGAAACCAAAGAGTTCATCTGTTGTCACAGCTTTGGGGTTTAAGTCATTCCAAGTAGGTTTTTGTTTCATGTTAACATATGTTCGGTTCAGTGTTCTCAAAATCTGAAGGGAAGAAGTGGGAAAAAAGCTCAGAAAACTAATACTCCTGTAAGGCAAATGGAAAGCAAACAGTTTCTAAAAGATTTTCCTTATTCATTTTACATTCCTACATATTCTGCATTTATTAAATACGGGAAAAAATTTATATGTGCACATTCTCCTTCCTATCTTGACAAATTTAATCCTACCATCTCTTAGGACCTCTTCACCTGATTCTTTGAACCACGTGCACTAGAGGAAGTCACTCTATCATTTGAGATTTTCAACCATGTGTGCAAGTAAGTAAATAAGTGTTCCAGCTAGCGTTATTAAAGTCCACTCTGCGTGTATGTAGGATGCATCAGAATCACCAAGAGGATGTTAAGACACAGATGGCTGGGCCCAATCAGGAGCTTCTAATATTCAGGAAGGCTAGGATGGGGCTGAGATTTGCATTTCTAATAACGTCCCAAGTGGGGCCTACGATGCTAGTCTGGACGTGGTTGGACACCTAGTGGCCCAGTGCAACAGTGCTCAGCAGAAGATGCTCCAGACTTGACAAAGGGGGCATGCTATACAACAGAAGCCATGGACACTGCTCAGTGTCCTATAATGAACACCCAGGACAGCCTCCGTGACAAAGAGTTATCTCACCCAAAGCGTCCACAGCGAATGAAGCTGAGAAACTCTAATCTAGATAATGGAGAATAAGAAACTTTGAGGCTAAGAATTCACAGGATAGATGCTTTCTCTAGGTCAGTTTGATTATGACACTTTCAGCTAAATAATGTGCCCTGACTACCCTTTGCGCTTTCTCTAAGAAGCCGTGGCTTTTATTTTAGATAGTCCTCATCCTGATCTCCCCACTTGATAGGGGTTTGAAGGACTAATAAACAATGGCCAAACACTTGAGAAGAGTAAGAGTTGCTAAGTAACGTGGTCTGAGCTTCAGTGTGTGGGTTCTATCAAGTTCAAGTAAAGGTTGAATAGAACACAATCAGTGAAGAGGAGATGAAAGAAATTGAATGCCTTAGGAATATTAAGCTTATATTTTTAGAAACCATTAATCTACTGGAAATTATAGAATTTAATTTTATCCTTCCCTGAACCATGGCCCACATCTGAAACTTACTCTAACAAAATAATTACAGGTCTATCAGTTATCTACTTTAATATTTCAATTATTACATTTTTCACTAGAAAATTCCTATACTGGGCCTCCCTATGTAATTGTTCCAGTTTGAGTTCCGATCTAAATACTGGCAAGTTCTATACACACCCATGTTCTAAAACCTTATACACTCACTAGGATTATTTTTAGTCTTTGGTTACCAGATATGTTTATATTGTACCCAAGCACCCTGAATTAAAATTAGCATCTGCCAACCAAGAAAATAAGTATGTTGCCAGGATTGTCAGTGGGACCAAACAAAATCAAGCAATGAAGTAAAAATGAGGATAATAATACCCAGAGTATATCATCACTGCACACAGTAAATCACATATAATGCATCTAGCATAGCACGTAAGAGGGACCCTCATGATGTGGGTTTGGCTGCCTCCCTGCCTTTTTGTTTTCTTTTGCCCCTATCAAAGGCTCTATTTCTGAGAAAGTATCGAAGGAAAATATTTGGGTTTTTCTTAGTGATATGGGAAGGAGAATCTAAAGTAACTTGGGAGACAGGAAAAGAAAATTGATTTCATAAATATGGAAAGCCCCATCTTATCTCAGCTTTTCCTATTTGAACAAAAGATTCTTTTTGTTACCTTCTCCCTGCACCTAATATGAAAAAAAAGTGTCAATTGATCAAAAGGTAGTATTAAAGTCTGACATTCTAGCTCAAAATTATGGGGCACTTCAATGAAGGGGAACTCTTAGAATTGAAAATACGTCTGACCAAAATTTGTTCCCTGTGTGGCTGAAAACTAGCAGGCAATTTAGCATACCTCACTCTTTCCTGTGCCAGCATTTCCAACCACAAATACAGAGTGCCTCACAGCCAACAGTTCCTCAAGCTGGGCGACCTGCAGACCAAACAGTCAGTCAATGGCTCCTCTCATGAGTTGGTGATTTAAAAACAAAACAAAGCATGAAACAAACAAAAAGTTCCTACCCATTTTTGTTTCATTCTTTCTTTACAACTCAAGCCAGCTCCTACTTAAAAAATTATGTTCCAGGAAAGTTAAAAGTGATGACAACTACGGCTTCTTCTAGATCTCCCCAAGTACAATATGGGAGTAAAAGTGAAGGAAAACCAGCACTCGGTGAGTCACTGACACAGGCAGATTTCAGTGAAAAGGGCTTCACTGAAAAGTGAAGTACAGTATAGTACTTTGCACGTGGTAGGAATTACTTACAACATCAAGGAATCTTCATGATGTGTTGGACAAACACCATACGTGGCTAATCACCTACAAGTGAGTAACGCCTTTTACCCTTTAAAATATCTAAAACAGGTAGTTTATGTGTATTTTAACGTCCATGTATTTACTACACTCAAAGTGAGCACGCATAAGCATAAGCCTTTGATAAACCAGATGTCATATATGTAGACACTTTTTCCCCATTAAAAGCACATACTAATTGATTTACTTCCTTTGTTCTCTAAGATGCAAAGAAAAGAGAGCAACATTAATTTTTGATGCATGTCACAAGAGCAAACAAGAAATTTTATCTACTGAGAAGTAGACTTATATTTAAGCCATGACTTAATCAATGGCACCTGGGTGGCTCAGTCAGTTAGGTGTCCAAGTCTTGGTTTCAGCTCTGGTCATGATCCCATGCTTCGAGAGTTCAAGCCCTGCTGGTAGCACAGAGCCTGCTTGGGATTCCCTCTCTCTTCCTCTTTGTCCAGCCCTCCCCGACTCATGCTCTCTTCTCTCAAAATAAATACATTTAAAAAATAAACAAATAAAGAATAAAACCATGAGTCAATCAAAGGTTCCTTCTCAAAGGATGGAACTACACAATAATTATTGATAATGACTGTAGTATAGCATGTCATAATAGAATGCTTTAAAGACTATGTTAAGATTATGGAAAGGTCAGTGTAGTGAGTTGGTGTTTTGGTTAACGATCACTTAAATATGGTAATTCTCCCTAAAAAACTCAAGTGCTGCCGTGAAAAGCACATGCGCTATTTACTTTAAGGACGAAGCTCTCCTCAGGCTGCAGGTGAAGCTCCAAGGTGGACTGCCTGACAGCCTGTTCGAAGTGTGGCGCTCTCCTCCGGGGCACGTCCAGAGCTGGAAACAGGTCACCAACCAGGCCCAAAAACACAGGGATGTCGTCCGTCACTATCTTAGGCATATTGAAGTCCCTTAATGCTCTCATGAGTACCTAGGAAGAAAACATTTTATTTAAAAAGCCAATACAAGGTTTAACAAACATCTTCAAAACTAAAGATCGTATTTTTAAGCCTTACTTCTCAAGTCAGGGATATCAATACTGGTCTCTGTTAGGATGGCATTCTATCTACGGGGAGGCTAAATGTCTAGAAGTGCACATATCAGCACATGAGAAGGCTCTGCTGATATCACAGACAAACCTCAGACTCATGCGGGTGGGGAGGCCTCTTTCCTGCAACAATCTGCTTTGACCTTGACAAAGGGTCTGAGGCCCTTCTCTCTGTAATCCTCAAACTCCAGGAAAAAATTAATCAGGCCCATCAGATCATTTTGTTCAAAGAGAATCTCTAAGAACCTCCGAATAATAAACTTAACCATTTTTCATTTCAGTATTTGCTCTGTATTTGCTGAAAACTGAAGAGGGCTTTTGATTTTAAAAGCAGTAACATGAACATCAGGATGACTTTTACAGAAAGAGGTAAGTGATCCGACAACAATAACAACAAACAGAAAAAAAAATGCGAAAATCATAACTCAATTGTGAATTATGTATGACTGAGAGGAAAAGAAAGTATTCCAGAAGTAGAAAATCATGTAAGTATTCTTTAGTACAAAAAGAAATGTATAGATTTTTTTCTTCAACTTCTCAAGTCATACGGAATACACACAAAGTGATCCACTGTTCTCACTATACAGTAAAGAAAAAATGCCTTAAAAAACTTAGAGAAAAAGGCTGTTATTGTTTCTCCCCAGCAGGGATAGAACATTCGCCCAGCAGCTGTGAATAATCACCTACGCACGTCACCGGTGTCAGGTGATCATTCTTCCTGTTCCATTCTCCTTGCTCATCTTACATCCCATGAAGTGAGCATACTCTGTTCCATTAGATTATGTTTTCACTGACATTTCAGGATTATTATACCAACTCAATTAATCAGATTTTCTAAATGTTCCCCAGAGGAAATCAATCAGTGATTACTGATTTGATTATGACTGCCAAAATATTTTTTGTACCTGATATTGCAAAAGCACTTAAAAGTCACATTCTTTCCTGTATTCATATCGTTATACTCAAGAATACTTTTCTTTTATAACATAAGAAATTCCAGTCCTCAAAATATTCTACATGTAAAAGAGATTATATTTTTTAAAAGCTACTCTATGCTGGTGTGTCTGGGGTGGCTCAGCTGGTTAACTGACTCTTGGTTTCAGCTCAGGGCATGATCTCATGGTTTCGAGAGTTCAAGCCCCAGGTTGGGGTCTGCGCTGGCGGTACAGAGCCTGGTTAGGATCCTCTCACCTCTCTCTAACTCGTGCTGCCTCTGTCTCTCTCAAAATAAATAAATTTAAAATATAATTTAAAAAATAAAAAAAATAAAAGTTGCACTAGGCATGGCCCACCATCCAGGTATATACTTTCATTTCTGTGAAGCTGTGTAGCTACTCCACTCCACAAAACCATGTTCACACTGCAGTACCTGATCTTCGGGTCTATTTTTATCTCCTCGCTTCAGGGAGCCAGCTACAACCAAGACAGATTTAATAGCACGAAGTCCCCAATCATAATGATCCTAAAAATCAAAACATAGGTTATATTTTCTCAAAAAGTGCCATAAGGGAATAAGCTTCTCATTCCAGAAGTAAAACCCAAAAGCTATAAGAAAAGAGTTCAGATAAATACATGCTTTAATGATGTAAAATACTATTTTCCTCTTCTTTTCCAATTTGTAAAAACCATGTCCCTTCAATATCCTCCTCCCTATGTCCTGATTCTCTGCCTCCGTCAGCAGATCTCTTCTTCCCAAAGAACTGAGTTGCAGCGAGCCCAAGGCTCCATCCATCTTCCCTGCTCTTCTCTCAGTAAACCTGCTAACTCAGGAGCTAACTACTTGCACGTTTTCACCTCTAAACATGGCCTATTTCTCCAGTTAAACTTCAATGCCTAACCCTGTGAGTCCACCCCTCCCGGCCCCAGATCTCTACTTGCCCTAATTACTCTACCTCTTAACTACTCAGATGCTCTAGTCCCAATGTTGGCATTTAATACAGTCCAAAATGTGTTATTAAAATTCAGGGATATAACAGGACTTCCGCTTTGAGAGTTTCACATAATCCCAACAGAAGATTCTTTTCACAGGCTCTGGGCTCCTGGGGAAAAGAGCACAGACCTACTTCCTTTTGGCTTGTAGGTCCCAACATGGTGCACTGCACAGGGCAGGTGCTCAGGAAAGGGACACTGAATTAACAGATTGCTCTCTTTTGCCTTTCATCTGCCACCCACAGAGTGACAACCCTTCTCTCAAATATCTCTCAACGGTGCCTCTGGGAAAGTCATCACCCTCTCCAAGTATCATCATCTACAAAAACGCACATAAAAGGCTCTAACCACTTTACAAGGCTGTTGGAAGAATAAAAAGTGTTGTGAGCAGTGAAACAATATATCCATGTATAAATATGTCCTTCAATCCATTAGTGAATGGTAAAATCAATTTAGTAGGTTTGCTCATTTCTGCTGATAATAGAACAGAAGAGAACAGAATGAAAAATACCATAATACATCGCAAATAAGAAGGGCAAGAAGTGTTAGGTGAAAATTGTTGTTTCAGCTGCACAATATGACACACAGGTGTGGGTCCTGAGTCTCAACCGAAGCATTTTTTACTATGGGCCATGATAAAAACTCATTTGAGAGTCATGATACAGAAAAAGATGATTGCTTGAGGAGAAGAGGAAAGGGGAGAGAACTGGAGTGTGGAGGTCAGAGAGACTGAGGAAGGGGCTTAGTCAGTGCAGTATGAACATTAAAGGAGATGGGGTAGAAAAAATTCTGGACAAGTTTAAGAGGAGCTGGTGACCCTTCTTAACATGTAAATCTAACAACTACTGAAATAGTCTTCACCGTTTTTGTTATGGTAGTCCATCAGTCAAAACCATCCACAGGTTCTTCTTAAATCTCTACAGTTTAGGAAAGTATCAGCATCTGTACTTCTAACTGAGCCCTTCTGTTGTAGCCTCGCTGCCTTCCCTCACCTCACCTCACCCATGACATTCCTTGAGCTGGAGAACGCTCTCCTTGCCTATTCTACGTTACTCCCAACATCTCACTCTTACACCTAATCTTCCTTGAAACTATGATCATCTCCTCCTGCATGTTCTTCTAATTTTTATCTCATGGAAACGCAATCTCAGAATTTCTCTGAACTCAGAAATCTGAGCGTACTGGTTTTATTTGTTCTTGTTTGCCCTCTTCATCGACAAACATGTTACTTGCATACAGTAAGTGCTCACTCAGTGCTTAAATATGCACTGGGGATGGACGTGGTTGCAACTCCGTATTGCTCAGGTTCAGTGACATTGTTTTCTTTGGATTTCTGCCCATGATAAAACTAAAATCAACTCCTTGAAAAAATAAAAAGGATTCTACAAACATGGAGAAAAATAAAAAATACTCACAGTATGATTACCCAGAGACAAAAATTAAAAATCACAATGTATTTCCCAGTCATTTTATATAATACACAGTCTAAAATGTAAAACAAACGCAAGTTGTAGATTACATCTTGCTTGGTATGCTGCTTTCTGCATATAATACTGCCATAAACATTCTTATGTGTTATTAAATTTGCTATGATTTCCCACCTGCAGAATATAAAGTTACAGTTATTAAAAGGACAACATGAACTTCTCTCTCAGATTCCAAATTCCACCTCCACAACAGGTAATTTAAAATGAGTCCATCTGTCAGTATAGGTAACTATGTGGTTCTAACTGTAGCATTTTAATACTTTCATGCCAGAAAAGCTGCAAAATAATGTCACCAGAAATTAATGAAAGGTCAGCAAAAGACTGAAGTCAAAGGTGACCACAAAGCTGAATTTAACAATAATGAGGCTGATACATATGTCATTTTTGTAGTGCATCAGCAGCTTCAGTGAAACACCAAGAAGCTAGTGATTGGACAGGAATAAAAGGTATAGCACAGGAAATATGGTCAATGGTACTGTGATAGCCTGGTATGGTGACAGATGGGAGCCACATTTGTGGGGAGCATAGCATAACGTACAGACATGTGCAATCAGTGTGCTAGACACCCGAAACTAACATCACTGACTGTCACCTATACTCCAAAAAAAAAAAAAAAAAAAAAAAAAGGCTAGTGAGGAGAGTAAAGAATAAGTTTGACCCACTTCAGAGACTAGGGAATTGTAGAGCAAACAAAAACCCACCTTCCTTCAAATAAAGATTACCACCAGATGAGAAAATTTTTCATTTAACATTTCTTGAGGGGTTCTTACCTCTTCAGACTCCTATAAACACTCCTGCCATCTCTCGCTAGAAAATAATATTCTCACCAACAAAGTAGGCACCATAAAATTCCACAATTATAGCATTGGTGAGGGTTAAACACAACCACAGAGCCCAGTGATAATTACTGTACATAGTACCAATAAAACAGTCAACTTAAAATGTCTCATTTTAAAATCAGAAAAAATATTACAAATCCTAAAATATTTTCAAACTTTTATGGAAAATATAAAATTACTCTAAAAGGTATAACTGTAATGTGACTGATAAAGTACTAAGCATCTATCTTTCAAAAGTGGTTTTAATGGGACATAAAAACCTAGGAAAAGGAACAAAAGGCCACTCACCTGCTTGGAGAGGAGCCCCCTGCAGAGCGTGTACAATGTCACGAACTTGCGGGCTAGTGAACGCGCGTCTGCAAAGCCTTCAGCAACTAACATGATCTCACATATTAGCTCAATGTCAGGGGCCACCATGGCACAGGGTCTAAAAAGGAAATAAGAAATTTAGTTTTAAAATGTTGTAAGGTAATACATACAAATTGCTGAAATCAAGTGATTAATTTGTACCAACATTCTCACCATTCTGAAGTGGTTCACAAATACCTGTGTCCATCACAGGTAACAAGACCCTTCGCTTCAACTAAAAAATGTCCGTCAGTTACTAGATACACAGAAAAAGACAGAATGTCTGAAAATGACAGAAGAATGGGTGTAAGAGCTTAAGGGGCATCTGTGGTATATTCTCCTAGAAGTCATTGCTGCAGAAAACTCAGTGATACTTGGGGCTAGAGGCCGCCTTTACCTGTGGCCAGTGCTGGGCTGGTAAATGACTGGCTCTCCAAAAAATAGCATTTGTGGGCTTCCACAGAATAAATACCTGCACCATGGCTAACTTCAGTCTATCAACACATCACTAAACGTGGGTCTGGGAAGGGATGTGCAAGAGCATACCACCAAGCATACAAAACAGATAGAAAGGACCTAACTGCAATATTACTGAAATAGTAACGCGTTCTGAGTATTTATCACTTTTGTTTTAAATATAATCAACTGTTTATATAACTAAGTTTCCATTAGTGGCTGCGCTTATAGAATTCATGAAAATTTAACCATCCATGCTTTCAAGCTGGTACAGGCCCTTTCTAGCATACCACTGCCTCAGGCCAGCTTGGTTAGATTTTTAAGATAAGAATTGACCAAAACATAACGTTTAAATCTCCTTTTTGGAGGGGGAATTCCACAAAGGCCTCCCTAAAGACCACTGCCCTTTACAGCAACATCTGAAAAATTCTACTCAACTGAAGGGCAAAGAAGGAAGCAACTAAGTAAATAAGCCTGTTATTTTCGACTTCTTAAAGTACACAGTCCAATAGTGTCCCTCCACCTGCTTTCGTAAATATAATTACAGTCTACATCGCACATATCTAAGTTTTCACCCTAAACATTCCTAAGTTTCTTTGGATCTATGCCATGACTACTTCTCCTATTTAAATTACGCCCACACTTCCCCCCACATTTGTACCCTATCATAGGATAGAAGTACTAAAGATGAACAGTAAATAGGGGAAAGAAAAGGTAGTGAGTTGACTTGCTTGGTACATACATTAATATTGACAACTTTTTTACTGAGCACGTTCTTCACACCAAACAGAGTGCGAAAAGCTTTTCATGCGCTCACTCCCTTGTCACAACTCTAGGAAGTGGCTCCTCTTCTCATCTGTATTTTGCAGAAGTGCAGACTAAGGTTCTGAGGAGGGTGAGCACATGCCCTCGGCCCCATGGCAGGTGAGGGGTGGTATCAGGACGCTCTTCAGGCTCAGGTACACTGCCTCCACTCATGAATGCTACTTGCATCATCCAAAGCTTTACTTATTTAGACCACATTTATGAAAATGGCACAAAACAGTAATTTTGAGACCAAAATGAAAACATGCAGGAGATGAACTGAGATACAAATGTAAAAATACTGGAAAGATATACAATTTTCAAATCCAAGTATTTTATAATCATTACATTTCTAAGGATAGTCTCTAAAATTATTTGTTTTAAATAGACATTATAAAGCTGCTATGCTAGGCAAAGCAGCTTTATGAGGAAAAGAAACATTTAATAGAGCATGCTAGAGTAACTGACTATTTTGGAAAAGAATTCTGTTTAAATACTCTTGTTACCTACCAAAATAAGTTCTCAATAAAGTACATTTAAAAAGTCATACTATAAAAATTAGAAGAAAATACAAACGAAAAATTTAAATAACTAGACAGGCGGACAAGCAAATTTCAAGCTTAAAAGAAGTGAAAGAAATCACACTAAGAACTACAGAGGCTCTTACATTATATGCTAAATAGCATATCACTTTGAAGGCAGACACTGAATAATACAATGAACACCAAAGAACTCTTGAAAATGTAACTGATAAACCTCTAGCTCAAAAAAGCAAAAAATAAAAAAAGGGGGGGGGGAAGAAGACACAAATTATCCACAAAAGACAAGGACTGAAGATATCACTATAGATAATAAGGGAATATTATGAACAAATAAATGCCAATACATTTAGGAATGTAAATAATGTGGAGAGTCTTCTTAAAAGACGGAAATTACCAAAAACTAATAAAAGAATTTTAAAAAATCTGATTAGCTCCATATCTATTAAAAAGTTGAGTCTATCACAAAAAAAAAACCAATAAAACAAACAAACAAAAAAAACTCCTACAAAGAAAAATCCAGGCCCAGATGGGTAATTCTATCATGTATTTAAGGGGTAAATATTACCAACCCTATACAAACTCTCAAGAAAATAGACAAGGGAGCATTTGCCACCACATGTCATGAGGTCAGCATCACCCTAATGCCAAAACCAGATAAAGATAGTACAAAAAAGGACACTACAGACCCATATCCCTCATGGTATAGATTTAAAACTCCTTAACAAAATAGGGGCGCCTGGGTGGCTCAGTCGGTGAAGCTTCCGACTTCAGCTCAGGTCACGATCTCGTGGTCTGTGAGTTCAAGCCCCACATCGGGCTCTGTGCTGACAGCTCAGAGCCTGGAGCCTGCTTCAGATTCTGTGTCTCCCTCTCCCTCTGCCTCTCCCCCACTCACACACTGTCTCTGTCTCTCAAAAATGAATAAATGGTAAAAAAAAAAATAATAAAAATAATAATTTAAAAATCCTGAACAAAATGGTGGCATACGGAGTCCAGCAATAAATATAAAAAACAGCATCTCCTGACTAAGTGGAATTTACCCAAGGAATGCAGCACTGGAGAATTTTTTAGCAATGGAAAACATCAATCAGTATATTCCAGCACCTTAACAGAAAAAAGGACAAAACCACAAAACTCCTGGAAGAAAACATATGTGAAAAATTTTGCAACTTGGGGCTAGTCAAACATTCTCAACTAGTATATTTAAAAAAACAAATTGATAGATTTTATCCCATGAAATTTAAAACGTTTATCATTGATGGACCATTGAGAAAATTAAAAGGCAAGCCACAAATTAAGAGGGAAGTATTTGCAATATATGAATTTAGCAAAGGAAGCATGCACAATACAGCACTTCATAAAAGTGAAGTATGGGAATGGCCAGTTAAGTTACATAAAAAGATGCTCAAATCATTATCCATCATGGAAATGTAGCAAACAACCCACAATGACATACCTCCATGTATCTATTACATGGGCTAAAACTTGGTATGGATATAAAGCAAGTGAAATTCTCATATACTGACGGTGAGATGGTAAAATAGTACCACCATCTTGGAAAACAGACTGGCAGATTCTAATAAAGTCAAACACACATTTACCAAGTCACTTTCCTTCATAGGTATTTATCCAAAATAAGATATATGTTCACACAAATATTGTAGAAGACTGTTCATAGCAGCTTTATTCATAAGAGCCCCAAACTGGAAACAACTCAAATGTCCATCAATTGGTATATGGATAAACAAGTTGTAATTTGTCTATTTAATAGAAAACTAACCAGCTACAATAAAGAACTAGTGATACACTCAACTTGGAGGAATCCCCAAACCTTAACATTCAAGGAGAGAAGCTAACACAAATGAGTACATACTGTAGGGTTTCATGAACTCTAGGAAAGGCAAATTTAACTTAAAGTCACAGAAAGCCCATCTGTGATATGGGCGATTAACTTCAACGAGGCACAACTTGCAGGGTTTGGAAATATTCCATATCTTGATTGTGTTAAGTTTTTTTCACAAGCTGTACTTAAATGCCTGCAATTTATTACATGAAATTACACCTGAACAAAGTTGATTTAAATTGGAGAGAAACATAACTGGTTCAGATTCAGCACGGCTTCTCTGACAGATTGTTAATAAGTATATATATCGGTAAAATATTTTTGGAAAGCAGGTCATCAGTAGGTATTCTAATCATTCACCAGGTAATTCTACATGTATAAATCTATTTGGGGTAATAATCTGAAATAGGGTAACTCTTCATATGAAGAAATGTTTATAGCCTGCTATTTTATGGTCATAAAAAACTGAAAAGAAAAACACAAACCCCTCATGTCAGACAATAGGGAATGGTTAAGAAAATTATGGATAAGCCATGAGAGGGACTGTTTTGAAACTACATAAAACAGCATTTCCAGGGAATTTTCAATAATATGATGAATTACTTACATCAAAATACTAAATGAGAACTAAATAAAAATCATACCTAAACTAGTACCTGAATTATAAAAGAGGCCCCAAAAAAGTAACAATTATCATTTCTGGGTGTTAAATCTATAACCTTTTTGTTATCCTTTTTTGTATTTTCCAAAGAGTCTATAATGAGTAAAAACTTTGTTTATAATAAAAATGTCACTATAAAAGAGCTAGTATTACATGTTCAAATGTACCATGCAACTTTTAGGTAATGATTTGAATTTCTGGCTTCATGTTTCAAAAGAATTAAACTTATCAATATGGAAGTTCTATCAGGAATCCCAAAGCAATAATAAGGGGGTTTCCACAGGAATTCTCAAGTAAAAATAAATCACTTAACAGTGCAAACCAGCAACATTAGGTGGCATGAGTGCTCCAGATGCTAAACCACAAGGCTTAACACTTGCCTGAAAAGAGCTTTGAGATTTTCCGGTAATTCGGTTCGGCCAGCATATCCTGGGTTCATAGTAATAAATATTCCAACGGATGGTTTCAGTGTGATGGCTTCCCCAAGAAATACAAATCTACCATAAGAAGAAAATTGATGGAATTAAATGTGCTCATTGAATGTGACTACACAGTGACAAATGCAAAACCACTGCAAAATGCAAATTCTTATTAAGAAGCTGTTGATTCTGGGGGATTTTCTGTAAAATTCATATGAATACATATTTTGAATACATTTTGACAAATGTTTATTAAAATACACTCCCCTCCCTGCAAAGAGTTACAAATAGGGGAAGTATTCTTTTCTATTTTAGCATGGCCTATATGGCTACTTTAACATCAAAACAGGATGTCATTTTTGCCTTCAACGTCAGCTGCAATTCCTTGAATCGGACAATGCAAAGACAGAAAATACCCATGTTATGAGAACAAAGTGGCTTCTTTGTTCTGTCTTCATTAAGTCTATTTGCTCACCCTCCTCCTTCACCGTCTCCCAATTATTCAGCAAATACCTACTGACTACCACAGAGAGGGAGAATAGTGTGGTGGTTAGGACAGCTAGCTGTGGAGCCAGACTGTGAGTGTTCAGAGAGTAGCTCTATCACTTTAGACATGTTCAATTACTTCATCTCATAAAAAGGAAAGGGGGTGGCAATATTACCCACTTTATTGGATTACACAAAGACTAAGATTATATGTATAAATGCCCAAGAGGACAATGCCTAGAATATGGCCCATACTCAACAGATATTAGCTATGACCATCTCTATTCTTAACACTTGTATGCACTGGAGAAGAAGTGAAAGATTTGTAGAAAAATCTGCAAGGGTCTAGTTAGGCTGCTGATGGCCAGAGCAATGGAACAGGCGAGGGCCAGAGGAGCCAAAGTGAAGGACAAGTAAAAGGAAACTTTCAAATGGGGGTAAATGAGAAAGTATAGGCTCTCTCTCGTTGAGAAAAGGAAGGGCTGGAGTAGTCAAGGAGCTGGGCCTACATCACACAAAGGAGAGGGAAAAGAGCCACAGTTTTTTAGGACTACAAGCTTCTTAGATACTAGATAATTAAGAGAAGATGGATTTAATATAGTCAAGGTCAGAAGGGAGAAATCTTGATTCCCAACATATCAGGCCAGGGAAGGCAGACAAGCCTGGAAGGGCGACTCACCGGGAACTAAAAGGGTCCCTGTGTGCTCTCCCGTGATATAGCAGGGACAGCCACAGTGAAGAATAAAGACTTTGAGGGGGAAAGCTGGCAAGGTGCGCAAAGGCTTTGCTGTTGAGGCACAGCTCCATCTCTTAAATCCTTGAATATAAAGAGCATGTAATAAAATTCATGAAATCATAACAAAGCCCAGCCATCTGTTCATGGGCCAGTATGAGATGAACAGGTGCAACTTACATACATACACAGAGACATGGACACAGAGAAAACTACTAGTAAGTATAGTTGGGAGTATCCAGAAATCCTTGCATGGATAAGTTATCTAATTTTAAGAAAGGACACCCTTGGGGTGCCTGGGTGGCTCAGCCAGTTAAGTGTCCAACTTTGGCTCAGGTCATGATCTCATGGTTGGTGGGTTCAAGTCCTGCGTTCGGCTCTGTGCTGACAGCTCAGAGCCTAGAGCTGCTTCAGATTCTGTGTCTTCTTCTCTCTCTGCCCCTTTCCTGCTCGTGCTCTGTCTCTGTGTCTCAACAATAAATAAATGTTAAAAATTTTTAAAAGAAAAGAAAGGATGGCCTCAAATGACATCTGGGTTATATCAAATAATAAGAATGTGACTAAAAACTAAATGAAATACATCTGGGAGTGGGGGTGTCAAAGAGGAAAGAATTAAACTTCTCTAACATGGCCTCAGAGTAGGGGCAGGTTAGGCAGCAGACATGTGGTCATAGTCAACTGGTATACCAAAGCCATGTGATAGAAGCACTGAGAACTTTCTAAGCAGTGGGAATACCCAGATGTTATACACAACAACTGGAAACTTCTATAATAGAGTCAGTTTCCAGGGGCTTTCCCTCACTGGGAGATTGAACTGCCCATATCGGTAAGATAGCTAGCTGAGCAAAATGCCTTAAGGAGAGATGGTAAGTGGGTAAGCCAGATAAAATGAGATTTCCCTCCATACAAAGAAATGGCACAAAGAAAACCACAAACAAATGTTATAAAGAAAACCAGTATAATACTAACTTCTCAAATTAAGCCATCAGTCCCCAAGTGCCAGTCATTTTAGAATGTGGCATCAGGTTGAGAAGCTGTTAGACTCTGGATATAGTTTTTTGGAGTAACTGAGTAACTAGCAGAATGTGAGCATGTACTCTACTGTGACAGACTATTGAGCAAGCAAGTGTTTGTGGAGACACCAGGAGTTTGATTTTGCATCTCTTAAATATAATAGGCCTATGGGGCAGCAAGTGGAGTCTTGAGATGCTCCAAAAGGCACTGTCTTTGGAGATCTAGGCCTCAGAGAAAGGAAGTCTGGGCATCTAGTAGCCACCAGCAAACAAAAGGTTCATAAAGCCACATGACTGGGTGAAATCACCAAGGGAACGAGACCCAAAGAGTAAGCCTTGCAACATCTAATACTGATAGCTCAGGAAATGATAACAACAAAAAATAACAGCAAACACTGATACAGTGCTTACTAAGTGCCAAACACTTGTCCCAGTGCTCTGCATTTAGTCACCACAGTGATCATAAGGTAGTTACTATACTTTTTCTGATTTTGTAGATGAGAAGGAATCAGCTCAGGGGCATCCCTGAAGATGGGAGAAAACGTGGAGGATGGTGGTGTCCCGGAACCAATGTGAAGAAGCGTGTCCAGCAGAAAGGAGGAGCCAACTATGTCCAGTGCAAATAGAAGGTCAAGTTAGAGCAGAACAGAGAATTGCTAACTGGATTGAGCATTGTCAAGGGTTTTGTTTGTTTGTTTTTGACATATTAATGTAGTACACCTTTGTTTCATCCAACTACTAAAAACCACTAACAAAAAATGGGAGGTTATTCAAAATCCTGCTTCAGAATAAACCAGTACCTCTTATTTTATCCATTTCATGAGACAGAAAGAGGCAGCAAGTGAAGAAGATGAGGTTTGCTTCACTACTTCATGTTTCTCTTTGTATCCATAACAAGAGAAAGAAGCCAGGCACTACTCACCTGCGTTTCCTGTTTCTGAGGGCGTCATGTATCATTTTCACTTGCACCGCCACCACTGATAGAACCTCCACCGAAATTCGATTGAATTCATCAAAGCAGCCCCACGCTCCTGTCTGCACCAATCCCTTATAGATATTTCCTATGGACTAAATCATAGAGCGAGCCATTAAGAATTTAACAGAGGAAGGTTCTGAGCTATTAGTTTCAATCATTCCAAACCAGGAGTAATATTGTTAGAATATAGCAGTTTATGACTATCTTACTTTGTAGTCCATTTGCTCTGAGCAGTTGAATACATAAACCATCATGCCAAGGGCACGTCCAAGATCTTTGGTGGTTTCTGTTTTTCCTGTACCAGCTGGGCCAGCTGGGGCTCCACTCATGGTTAGATGAAGTGACTGAGTTAGAGTGATGTAACACCTTTCAACAACAGAAAGTATCAATATTACAGGCTGATAGGAGATTTCTAGAAAACATGATGGACAATACCCTTTTTTTTTTAGTTTAAGAAGTCAGGCTCTACAATGTCATAACAAACAAGAGTGATATATCTAGGGTTTGTTCATGGCAGTAACAAAGGTCAGAATAATATTTTATATCAAATTTAATTTTAGGTTGACTACTTAATAAAGCATGTATTGCTTTTTTCTTATTTTCTAAGAGCTGTGTATCAATACAAATAACACTTGATTTGCAATGCTGAGTTTCTGATATGTCTAGGTAGAGATACTATTAATATGGCAGACAACATCTCAAAATTATTGTTTATAAAAGAACAACAGAAATCTTGGGTGATGAATTAAACATTGCCTTCATTAAACTGATACTTAATGAATACATTAAAAGATGAGATATGTAAATATATATGTCGAGTATGCAAATACATATGTATTTCAATATATAAAGCAACTATACAAAACGATGTTACATTAAAATATATAGCAGGAATTCATTTCAAACATGTTGCTACATGCATTTAGATTATGATAATACCTATTTTTGCAGGAAAGATTCACAGGTTCTCAGACTGAGGAGAATTATACCAAGACAGAATTTAATACTTGTAGAAGAAGAAAAACTCACAAATGGCAAGGCTCTAATATGAGGTTTTCATCAAGTATTTCTGTCTTACTACAGACAGTGGACCTAAGAGAAAGATATACACACGGACGTCTATAGTCAAGGGACTAGGGTCTACTCTGCCAACCATCAGATGTTAATCTTAAATAAGTCTTTTGACATCAATGTGCCTCTGATTTCTCTTCTCTAATATGAGGAATTTATTGTAGGGATATGTTAAAAATGCCAAAGGTAAATGTTTTAAAAATTCAGAGTACTATGCAAATAGAAGCAATTACTCATGCAAATGTAAAGTGTATCTGTATTTTATGGTCATCACACGTTTAAGTGCATCTTACAATGAATATGGAATGCAAAGATCCATGAACTAGGAATTATGGCATTTTTTATAGTGTAGATTATCCCCTAATAATTTTTTCTCATGATTCTGAGTTTTCGTTGGACATGGGGCCATCCATCTGCTCCAACTATAGTTCCCACCACCCTCCAGCCAGGAGCAGCCAAGTGACCAAGCTCCAACCAACACACTATGTGCTGAAATGCTGTGTAGAAATTCCACGACACCTCCTTCTAGATGCTTTTGCCTTCTTCACTGGCTGAAACAAAGGGGGAAGTCATGTTTGACATGCTGGCCACTTGCCAGCCTATAAGGCTGAGCCCTTCCCCTCTGCACTGTTATTCAAGTGACACACCAGCTCTCATGGACTTGTCACCATTATGTTTTGGGTCTCTCTGTAACAGCTTAGACTGCACACTCCTACCCAGTCCACCTGTACTCCAGCCCAAGTCTCTCACAAGCTGGTTGACCTAGGTCTCTGGATCTGCCCACGGAAGGGAGCAGGAGCTGTTGCTAAGGCTGACTGCCCTGCCTACCACACAGAGGGAAGGTCAACATCAAATGAGCATGTCTAAAAGGCATCATTGTATTCATGTAAACAATTAGTAAACAACCCAAAAAATGAAATGGAGAAGAAATGTATGCAAAGTGAACATCTTACGCAGAACCATTCACTCGATCAAAAGGAATATTCAGCTTCCTTTTAAGTTTCAAATATACCAGTGATTTTTTTTTTAATTAAAAAGTTAATAAGCTGTTAGTCCCCATATACTGGCACACTTTAAAATGTCTCTTCCCATTTTCTCCTACCCCCTATACCTCCCTTCTTCTCATCTCTATTTATAAGGGCACATATACAGTAGACTTTTAGCGTTTGCAGCTTTGACTATTCTCAAGTGGTTTTGTCAAGGTACAAATTTTAATCTCTCCCACTGAAAGAAGTATATAAATTAACCAATTAAGAGAGTGAACACAGAGTTTTAGTGAGAGGCAAGTTAAAGAGAACTGAATTAGAAAAACCAAGTTAGAATTTATCAATGATGAAATCATGAGATTAATACAACCAAGAATAATCACAAAGCTAGTGTGAGAATTTCAGACTTCCCAGGACCGTCAACACAAGCCAGCTTTACTGACATATTTAAAACTGCCTACATTTTCTATTTATTTTATTTTATTTTTAAGAGACAGAGAGGGACAGAGAGAGAGCAAGCAGAGGAGGGGCAGAGAGAAAAGTAGACAGAGAATCCAAATCAGGTTCCAGGCTCTGAGCTGTCAGCACAGAGCCTGATGTGGGGCTCGAACCCACCAATACAAGGTCATGACCTGAGCCGAAGTTGGACACTCAATCAACTGAGCCACCCAGGAGCCCAGAAAAAAACTGCCTACACTGAAATTCCCAGATACACTGTATGTATGCTGATACTGGATAATTAGGAACATTCTCGTGATTTTGAGGTGTCTTTTCCTCTTTCCTGAATGCTGATGAATATACATGCTTCCTCCCAAGTAATTCAAAAGAGGGTGGAAAACTAATAAGGAATCTCATATCAATGTGGCATATCCTTACCTACAATATTCTTACTGTGTGTATATATGTATATCTTAACTTAAAGTCAAGTGGCAATGAACTTTTAATAACTGTAACCACCCCTTGCCCCCCGATATACTTGAGCCATTCTGGCTCTATGTTTACCACTTGAACTGGCTAAACTCTTTCTCATCTTAGAAAGTGTGCACTTGCTTCTGCCTGTCACCTTCTGTCTTAGGATGTGTGCATAGCTAGTTCCCACTTACCGTTTAGGTCTCAACTCACACATTCCCTTACACAATCTATAGATTGTGTATATCTATACACACAATCTATAGATGCTCTGTATGCGTTGTAACGTATCGTCCTGTGTCATTTTTGTTTTATCATATATTACCACCTAAAATAAGTTTGTTAATTTGATTATTGTTCCTTCTCATTCCCAGCCATCCACATGCCACAGTCAACTAGAAAGTGCGTTCTATGAGAGCAGGAATGCTGTCTGTTTAATTAACTCTGGAAAAGCACTCAGCACAGGGCTTCCTAAGTGTTTGCTAAACCACTTCATGGACCTTTGTTCCCTCTCTTTTCTTTTTTTCACTGTAAGTAATCTTTCAAAAATTAATCTGAATGTAGGCAATTCCTAGGTTTACACTTTCCATAAGGGATGCAATTGTGGAAGGCAGTTATAAATCCTGCAATAGAATGTTACCATGGATAACCGGAGAGAATGGACTCGGTGATCACAAGTGCTGCCCTCTGCCATATTAATCAAGTCATTTCATGATCTGTCCATTTAGAGTCTGCATCTCTGCGTCTCTAATCTGGCTTTCTTTACCTGGTCTCTAACTAAAGTCAACGTTCACCACACCACTCCATTAGTCCATTTACGCACATTTTCACAGTTTCCACGTTTGTTCATCATTTTCTCTCACTTTTTTCTGTTCCATCTCACACATCTTTACTCACAGTAGGGGACTATTTTGGCTCACTCATCTGACTTCAACTCATCACTGTTACCTGTCAGTTAGAGGAGTGATCACTAGCCGAGGACCGTTTCCTAAATACTCATAGAAGTACTGGAACTGGGCATCACAAATATTAATGAAGCAGTGTTTCTGCGTGTCCTCCCACTGGTGACGAAGTTGAGAAAGCCAAGCAAAGGCTTGGGGACTGACAACCTGAAAATATCACAAGATCATTACACATAGGACACTGCATGTTTTGAGGCAACACACTTTATTCACCTAATCAATTCTGCTGATTCACATTTCATTTCTAAAACTCTCGCAAGACAGCAATCTCTTGCATCTTACTGCCAATCACAAGTGTGTGTAGATGGTTCAATACTTACTCAGAACTATGTGTAATACAAGTCTTCATTTTAAGAAGGCTTTTACTGTAAAACAGTATCAATTTGTTCAAGCAATGTTTTTTTTCCTCCTTTTATGAATCAGCCCAGGGGATTTGATCCCTTTTCTAACTTTATACTCTTATCATTGAAATCAGATGGAAAAATACACTCAGTAGTAAAACATATTAGCCCATAATTTCCTCGTGTCAGAGGTATCAATAAACTAAACTTTCAACAAAGTCCATTCTAAAGCCAGTTTTGCTTTTAGTACAGAGATTTCCCACTTCATTTTTCATTAAATCAAATCACCACATTTTTTGTTGCCATTCTTTCCTATCTTACTCAATCCTATCCATTCTTTTCCCAATTTGAAAATACAATTCCAGTCTCTTTCAATATATTTGTGACCCAGGACTTCTTGGGAATCATTTAAGTTACCAAAATTATTATCTACTAAATATTCTGATGCCTACATTGTACAATTGTATTTATTAGATGATCAGAAATTAGACAAAGTCTTTACCTCTTTGAGTACAAAGGACACATTTTAAATCATAATTTATTTTACTGCAAGCCATTACCACTGAAAAAACATAATAAACTATGTATAAAGGTACAAGGTCATATTCAAAGAATAGTTATCAACGGTTTATTATCAAAATGAGAATACATGGTAAGTGGTATTTTGCAAGGATCAGTTTTGGATTAGCAATCACACAGTATCACTAATGGTCCTGAACTTGGAAGAAGTATTTTTTACATTTATGGCTTACACAAAAAGGCAGTGCTTGTACTTTCTGGAGAGAATTATAATTCCTTTTGATTTTAATAAATTGAGAAAGAACTAGAAAAATAACAGGAAACATTTCAAAACACATACATGTTTTCAAATTGTGAAAGGAACAATCTTGCTTTAGAGCACCACCACTCACAGACAACAAGAAGAAAGAGGAGAAAGTAGCCAACAGGCATGACTCAACCGTGTTGTTCAGGAGACAAGCACAGTTTTGACATTTCTACATAGTAAGGTATTTTAGAAAAAAGCTGAAAAATTCTTTCTCATTAAACACTGCCAGTATTTAGGAGACACAAAGACTCTGTAAAGAGGTAAGAAGGATATTCATGCCCTGAAAGGATTAGAAAGTGACTTACAGAAAGAATATAATTTAGCCTTAAAAAGAAAAGACAAGGGGTGATCAAGATTTCTCTTTCTTCCAAAGGAAACTAATCAAATGGACACAGAGATGGTTTAAATGACTGCATAAACCATAGAGGTGACAGTCACAGGGCAACAGACCAAGATGATGACAGGGAAATGAACACAGTGACTTCACAAGATTCTTACATCCTACGTTTATTTTTGGGGTAGTGTGGATTAGAGGTTCCTGACTTGGCAGAACTCTGTGGGATACCACTTGGGATAACTTTCATGAAGATAATTACTTAAATCAAAGTCACTCACAGTAAGTATAACTAAATTTATAATTTAAAATGCCTTTCTTAGAAGTACTCTTGACAATAAACACTACTTTTAGGAAACAACATGCAATACATGAAATTTCTATGAACTTGCCTTCTGAGAAATAAGTTTGGCCACCACATCTCGGGCATGGACATCTATGGTACAAATCGTCATGATCTTCTGCCTATCTCCAGGTACAAGTTCTCCCAGTAAAAGTGCTATCAGTGTATTCAACTGAGAAATCTACAAGAAATTTTGTACCAAAAAAGAAAAAAAAAAGGTAAGAGTTACAAAACCAGAATCCAACAACCCAACAGTCTTCATATTTGTGAAGAGCACACTAGCTTACAAAACCATTTCAAGTATGTATCTCAGCTAGCCCTCCAACAATCCAGGGGTAGAAGAGAAAGGAAAGGATGTTATGAAATTACTTTAAGTACAATAAATATTGTAACATCCCCCCATACCCCAAGCTGAGACTCAAGAATGCAGGCACACATGTGAGTGCTGACAAAGCCAGAGGTAGGTATAGAAGCAAGGTTTCCTGACTGCAGTGAACTGACTTTCTGTCCTACTGATGATAAATCCACAATGGTGGTGGGATAGAAACGATTACAAATTTTATTTTATTTTTAAAATTTTTTTTTAAATTTTAATTTTTTTTTATTTATTTCTGAGAGAGAGAAACAGCATGAACAGGGGAGGGTCAGAGAGAGAGGGGAACACAGAATCTGAAACAGGCTCCAGGCTCTGAACTAGATGTCAGCACAGAGCCTGACACAGGGCTTGAACCCAAGAACAGTGAGATCATGACCTGAGCAGAAGTCGGATGTTTAACTGACTGAGCCACCCAGGTGCCCCAAACATTACAAATTTTAAAAGTCAAATTGAGCTAACCTCTATAAAAGTATAGTAAGAACTAAATATCAACTGGTTTTGGTTATTCCATATTTTTCTTTTGTTTTCTTTCCTGCATGAGGAATAAGACAATTACTTTGAAAATATTTAAGATGTACAGGGGAAGACTATCCCACTTAATTCTTCTTACTTACATCCTTATTCTTATTAGGTCCATTGATTTCTTACATCAATAGTTTTAAAACCACAGGTCTCTTTCCAAAGAATGCGAGGGAATGAAATGGAATGACAGGGAAAAGCATGGAATAGAAAATGTTGCATTCCAGAAGAATGTGTATTGTTTTGTACTACTATTTCAGTTTCAGAAGTTTTGAGTGTATACATACATGTGTAAACTAGATCTGACATAAAATATTTACTGTAAGTTGTGTCAAATCCTTTAAAGATACTCTCTTAGGTGGTCATTTTGTGAGCATATTTACTTAGAACATGTCTGCCTTATTCAACGCTTATTAACCAGCCTCCCCCCATCTCCCACCAAATTCTGCCTTATCTCAAGGTAACATAGAGTAAAACAATACTGTCCCTTTTTTTTTCTTTTTTTACCCCGAAAAGGACAGTCAATTACAAACCGTTAGAGCTCCTGAGAGAGTTGGTAATGAGTAAATATGACACATCACCAGAGGCTCTCGAACCTTTGTAACCTCCTGTCAGAAACATGCTCCTTACAGCACTATTACCACATCCCAGAAAAGAGCCAACACTGCAGACTTCCCCGAGCCCGCTGTGCAGCTGAACTGGATAAAGTTATGTAACTGTATTAAGAATGGAGAAGAAAGGCAGAAAGATAATAACCATAACATGCAATTTACATTAAATTATAATGTGCAAGATGCCAGGCACTGACAACCATATTGTCCACATCGTTCGATTCAATTTCACAAAAATCTATTACTATCCTAACTTTGTAGATGAAGAAACTGAGGCACAAACATATTAGCAGTGGAAAGGTAATTCAAATCCAGGCAGTCTGCCTTCAAAGCCTGAGCTCTTACTGGTCATACCACATAAACTTCCTGTCCGAGCCTCAAGACAAACCCACCCACCAACTTTGAGGTGGAGAAATACACTGTGCAAGAGGCATTTGAGAGAGGGGTGCCTGGGTGGTTCAGTCGGTTGAGCGTCTGACCAGATTTTGACTTAGGTCATGATCTCACAGTTGGTGAGTTCGAGCCCCACGTCGGGCTCTGTACTGACAATGAGGAAGGAGCCTACATGGTGTTCTCTCTCTCCCCGCCCCTCCCCTGATCATGCTTCCTCTATATCTACGAAAATAAACATCCTTAAAATGTTATTAAAAAAGGGGGAGGTCTTTGAGATAGACTTAAAATCAAGCCCAATGGAAAGTTTGTTCAAAGGAATAAAAATCATGTACTTTAGACATTCAGAATATACAACATCCTTATAAGCATTTATCTACTTTTAATAATTTTTTACATCTATAAAGTGTGGCCGTGTTAAAAAAAAAACAAAACAAAACAGCAGAAGTGATCACTATTTCACATACGCCTTGTTCACTAACCCCTGGATTTTAGGTTCCATGAAGGCACATGTGTGCCTGTCTACTACATGACTTTGTCCCCAGAGCCACTAAGAGGCTAGCTGTCAAACAGTAGGTACTCAGTCTTTTCTTCGTAGATTAATATATGTACATTATTAGCCTCTGCACACATAAGCAGGCCAATAAAATTAACATGCATGTTGATTAGAAAAGAGGTGTTTTGGCACTGCGTATTTTCTCATCTCCATCAAAGCCAGTCTTTACAGTCTCAACTCGTATACCAGTTCCAGTATTTGGTTAAAGAGAATTGACTGTAACAACAGTAATAATAATTTATCCCTTGTGAGAACATTTATAATTTTAAGTGCTTTCACATGCGTTGTCTTGTCTGAGGCTCCTACAAGCTATGATTTCTCCATTATTGATTCATTTTTCACAAAAGTTCAGTCAAGTGAAAGATGATTAAAATACAGCTCATCAATGTTACCTGTTCAACATCCTATGTTGGGGATCTGACGTCTGTCAGGATTACACTTTCGTGGCGAAGCTCTTATTTAAGTAATAAAATTCTGTACCCACAAAAATAAGGTTATCAAAAGGCTATCATTTCAGCAGTAGCACCAGGCACTATCACTAGATGGTCATATTATCAATGTTTACAAGTTTATGGCCCGTGATATATGAAACATACCTTGGCACCTTCTAAAAAATATATAGCCTGTCATGTAATCAGCAGTTATTCTTGCCCTTGATCAAAGCAGCGTTACCTGACTTTCAGCTAGGATCATGGATGTTTGCCCCAAGTCAAGTGCCTGTACCCCATCCTGAAACTCAAGCAGCTGTTGTCCTCACACATCGGGCCTTTAGCTGGAGCATAAATACAGCATATGTCCTGAACCAGAAAGATGCCTACCTTCCAGCAAAATCCAAACTCCTCTTTGTGACCACAAAGCCTTCCAGGGGCTGCCACCCCTCCTTTCCCACCGCACATCATTCCACCTGCCTGGCCTTCTCGACATCCTTCCACCATGGCTGCTTCAAGGCACAGAGACTCTTTCTTTCATCTGCCAGGATGTATGTTCCCTTTGATCTTTGTACAGTTGGCTTTCTCTCATTATACATATCTTAGTTCAAATTCGCCTCATGAGACTAGCCTTCCCTGGCCATCCCACTTACTATGATCGCTTACCCCATTATTCTAAAGGTTCCTATTTTATTTTCTTCATGGTACTTACTAGTATCCTATCAATCACTTACTTATTTCCTTATTGACTATTTGACTCCTCCCCTAATGATAAGCTCTAAAGGAGCAAGGCCCTTATGTGTTTAATTCAGTACTACAATCCCATACCTAGTAGAGCGGCCAGCATAAGCACCATGTCAGTACACACTCATTACAGGAATGAGGGAAGGAAGAAATGAACAAATGAATGGCAGCAACAGTACACACCAAAGCAAAATTTTGTTCTTTCAGTCACATAGTAAGACAAATGTGATTACTGTTTCCAGGGGTTAGAGGTCAATGCAGAATGCAGATAAATAACTATAATCATTTTGCTGGAACACCAAGTACAAGCTACAACGGCACACAGAAAAACAGCCTTGCCTAATCAAGGGCTTGGAAAGACGTTTTGGAGAAAAGGGTATTTATGCTAACTTTAAGGGATGAGTATAATTCAGGATCTAAAAACTTAGAGGCTGGCCACCCACGGAAGCAGAGAGTAAGCCAGCAGAAGCACCCATGTGAACACCCGGCACACAGCAGGTGACTTAAAGAAGTCCAGCATGGGAGCAAAGCAGAACATGGTAGACCACAAGTCTAAGGAGGATGGAGACAGAAGGGCCCAAACACACAGGGCTTGGCCAGCTTACTGAAAAGTCTGAACTTCAAGGGCAACTAGATGTTACTAAAGGATTTTAGGAAGTATGCTAATAATTTGATTTGTGTTTTTAAAAGATTTCTCTGGGGCGCCTGGGTGGCTTAGTCGGTTAAGCGTCCGACTTTCACTTAGGTCATGATCTCGCGGTTCGTGGGTTCGAGCCCCGCATCGGGCTCTGTGCTGACTGCCAGCTCAGAGCCTGGAGCCTGTTTCAGAGTCTGTGTCTCCCTCTCTCTCTGACCCTCCCTTGCTCATGCTGTCTCTCTCTATCCTAGAAATAAATAAAAATATAAAATAAAATAAAATAAAATAAAATAAAATAAAATATTTCTCTGCCTGTGGCATGACGGACTGGAGGGAACAAGACTAGAGAGAAACAGTCCTGAGAGGAGGAGGATATAGCCATTCAGGTGAGGAAAGTGTCTGGGACCAGGATATTACTGAAGTGGTGGGGGTTGAAGTGACAACAGATACATTTAGGATAACTGAAGAGATCTAATGGTTGATTGGACAGCAAGTAAAATAAGACTCAAATGTTACTGGGGAAAACCCGTTCCTGGAGGAGGAGCCATCATGCCTGAGTACTAACTGTTCTGGGACTGTTTCAGTCTGATAAGCCTCCTTTCCTGTGGCACTTTGAGCTGTCAGCCACAAGGAAAAGGTGGAAGGAAATCGGAATGTACTTTAAGTAAACTGTACAAAGCGGTAAAAGTCCATTTTCAAACCATTGTTGATCTCTATCTCAGTCCCTGGATGGAAATCGTTTAAAAGGACTTCTGGATATGTACATATGTAGTCTGTGGACGCAATAAAGTTTCAGAATTTGCTAGTAAAAAAAAAATAATAAGACTCAAATGGGCTTCTAGGTGAGAGACTGGTGAAGGCTGTTGGTGCTTTGTTCTGAGCTTGAGAACACTGGAGAAACAGGTTTGAGAAGAGTGAATATATTTTCAATGTTTTGGCTGGATGTGCCTGTCAGATTTCCAATGGAAAAGCCCACATGCTTTTGGTTGTGCTTAAGGAGAGAGGTCTGCGCCGGAGATGACAATCATGAGCATATTACAAAAGAAAGGGAGCAGACGTAAAAGCAGATGAAATTAGCAGGGATGTATGGTATGGTGAGAAGAGAAAGGAACATAAGTCAGAGCCATGAACAACAGCCAGGAAGGAGTTGGAGGAGAAAGAAGGGCAAGAAAATAAAACTGAAGAAGAGCCCAAGAAGTTGATGGCAAAGCAGAACTCAAATAGTCATGAAATAGGGGGAAGAGTATTAAAGGAAAAGGAAGTACTACTAACAACAGCACCACCACCACCACCACCACCACCACCACCACCACCACCACCACCACAATGAAACTCAGTCAAGTGGTGGAAATGGGGTCATGGAGAGAAGTAAGAACAATACAAGAGCATAGTCAAGTACTGATATTTAGTTTAAACAGCTTGATTATAATAAAAATCACAGGGTTAGAGCAGAAAATGGGAGATGGGACATCAAGGAACAAATTTTGCTGGTTATTTTGTCTGTGAGTAATGAGATACTTGGGAATGTTTGTACACCGAGAGCATTAAGCCAGGATGAGAACTGGAAGACACGGAGAAAAGGCAATCCAGGAATCCTGAGAGTCCACATCAGAAGAGACCCAGAGCACAAGAGGAGAAGTAGCTCCCGACACTCAGAGGCCACACTTCCACTCGTACAAGAGAGCAGTACACAGGGCTCACTATCAGCCCCATCACCATTCATCTAGTTCCTCTGTGACAGCATCAACAAATATTAAGAGCTCCAGGCAAGCCCCCGCCCATGCTCGCCAGCCCGACCGAGAGAAGGAAGCAGCGATTCTGACTCCACCCCCAGAGCTCGGCAGGGGGCCTGGAATTGCCCCGAGGGGGTTGCCTGGGAAGCTGTGTCTAAGGCAATTTCAGCAGGGCGCACGGACTGGGATTTGGAGATTGGGACTGGCCTGGGTTGAAGAGTGCAACCAACTTCGGCTGCGCCCCCGGTACGGGGAGTTTACACGCCCCTCTTTTTTCCCCAGAACATTGACCTGATTAACTCTGGTCGCCAGCTTGCTTAAACAATCACGAGTCCATTGTGTAAATGTAAATTCTACACCTACCGACATTTTCATCTCTTTCTCTCAGGTGTAATTAGACTATATAGTTTCTCTGGATAATTCCAGCATCCTTCTCTCACCTATCCAACCATATTCCACTCTTTACCTCTTTGAAAAAAGCTTCTTATCCCTTCTGCCTGTTCATTCTATTTCCAATTTTGCCTCATCCCCACCCTGTCTTCTCTCTCTTTCTCTCTGCTCGTCAACCAGCACTGCATACACACGGCTATTTAACAGTAGCTGGGAAATCCAGGTATATGCTTTAAACCGTTCTTTGTCCATCGGTTTTCTTCTTTTTTCCTTTTCTTTTCCCCTTTTTGACCCTTTTATGTATTTTATACTCCCTATTATTCGCCCTCCCTCCTCCATCTTTTCTCTTAACTTTTTCGTTTTCCCTCTCGCTTTGCATGTTAGTTGAATTAGCCTGTGCGTTTGTGTGCTCCTGCTCCCTGTGTGTTTGTCTGTCTGTTTTCTTTTCCAGGGCTACCTCAAGAAACAAGCTAGAGTGCACAAGGTGGAGAGTCCCAAATATCACTACGAATAGGAAAATAAAATAACCAAGGTCCCAACAAGAGAGACCAGGGGATACCATTCAAAAAACACTCTCTGAAAGGGTAGGCCCTGGAAAGTCAAAGAGCCTTCTTGGATATAGCAGTGCTCATAGAAACAGAGAGAATAATAGGTCTTTAAAACCAACAAGAGCCGGAAAGCTAACTAAAATGACGAAACGAAAGACCTCTCCTCCAAAGAAACTCCAAGAAGAAATGACAGCTAATGAACTGCTCAAAACAGATATCAGCAGCATCACTGAACAAGATTTTAGAATAATAATGGTAAAATTAATAGCTGGGCTTGAAAAAAACATAGGGGACATCAAAGAAACTATGGCTACAGACAGAATGGAAAATAAAAATAGGCATGAAGAATTAAAAAATGCGATAAATGAGATCCATAATAAATTAGAGGCCTCCAATGCACGGATTGAAGAGGCAGAAAGGAGAATAAGTGATTTAGAAGACACCATTATAGAAAAACAAGAAGCTGACAAAAAAAGAGACAAACTGATCCAGGAACAGGAAAGAAGAATTCGAGAGCTCAGCGATACGGTCAAACGCAACAATATCCGTATCATAGGAATCCCAGAAGAGGAAGAGAGAGGGAAAGGTGCTGAAGGAGTCCTGGAACAAATTATAGCAGAGAACTTCCCCGACCTGGGGAAGGAAGTAAATGTGGAAGTACAAGAGGCTCAGAGGACTCCCCTCAGACGTAACCTGAATCGATCTTCTGCACGACATATCATAGTGAAAATGGCCAAATACAAGGACAAAGAGAGAATTTTGAAAGCAGCTAGGGAGAAAAGGGCCCTAACATACAAAGGGAAACCTATCAGAGTGGTGACAGACCTATCTACTGAAACTTGGCAGGCTAGAAAGGAATGGCAGGAAATCTTCAATGTGATGAACAGTAAAAATATGCAGCCAAGAATCCTCTATCCAGCAAGCCTGTCATTCAAAATAGAAGGAGAGATAAAAACCTTTCCAAATAAACAGAAATTGAAAGAATTTGTCACCACGAAGCCAGCCCTACAAGAAATCCTGAGGGGGATGCTCTGAAGGAAAGGTTGCAAGGAACAAAGATACCAGAGACACCACCACAAACATGAACCCTACAAAAGATACAAAGACTCTAAACCCACATATTTCAATAATAACACTGAATGTAAATGGGCTGAATGCTCCAATCAAAAGACATAGGGTAGCAGAATGGATTAAAAAACAAAATCCATCAATATGCTGTCTACAAGAAACTCATTTTAGACGGGAAGATACCTTCAGATTAAAAGTAAGGGGATGGAGAAATATATATCATGCTACAGGAAATCAAAAGAAAGCCGGAGTAGCGATACTTATATCAGACAAACTGGACTTTAAATTAAAGACAATCACAAGAGATGAAGAAGGGCACTACATAATAATTACAGGGTCCATCCATCAGGAAGAACTAACAATCATAAATGTCTACGCACCGAATATGGGAGCACCTAAATATCTAAAACAATTAATCACAAACAGAAACAAGCTTATAGATAAGAATGTGCTAATAGCAGGGGACTTTAATACTCCGCTTACAGCAATGGATAGGTCAACCAGACAGAAAATCACTAAAGAAATAATGGACTTGAAAGACACATTGGACCAGATGGATCTGACGGATATATTTAGAACTTTACATCCTGAGGCCAGGGAATTTACTTTCTTCTCAAGTGCGCATGGCACATTCTCCAAGATAGATCACATACTGGGACATAAAGCAGCCCTCAATAAATATAAAAGAATAGAGATCATACCATGCACACTGTCAGATCACAATGCTTTGAAACTTGAAATCAATTACAGGAAGAAGTCTGGAAAACCGCCAAAAACATGGAGGTTAAAGAACACCCTTCTAAAGAATGAATGGGCCAATCAGGCAATTAGAGAGGAAATTAAAAAATATATGGAAACAAATGAAAATGAAAACACAACAATTCAAAATCTATGGGATGCGGCCAAGGCAGTCCTAAGAGGAAAGTACATTGCTCTCCAGGCCTATTTCAAGAGATTAGAAAAAGCACAAGTCCAAAATCTAACAGCTCACCTAAAGGAGCTAGAGGCAGAGCAACAAGAACGCCCTAAACCCAGTAGAAGAAGAGAAATAGTAAAAATTAGAGCAGAAATAAACAACATAGAGACCAAAGAAACAATTGAACAGATCAATGAAACCAAGAGTTGGTTTTTTGAAAAAGTAAACAAAATTGACAAACCTCTAGCCAGGCTTATCAAAAAGAAAAGAGAGAGCACCCAAATAGACAAAATTATGAATGAAAATGGACTTATTACAACCAACCCCTCAGAAATACAAGCAATTATCAGGGAATACTATGAAAAATTATATGCCAACAAATTGGACAACTTAGAAGAAATGGACAAATTCCTAAACACACACTCACTACCAAAATTCACACGGGAAGAAATAGAAAACCTGAACAGACCCATAACGAGTGAAGAAATCGAATCAGTGATCAAAAATCTCCCAACAAATAAGAGCCCTGGACCTGATGGTTTCCCTGGGGAATTCTACCAGACATTTAAAACAGAATTAATCCCAATTCTTCTCAAGCTATTCCAAAAAATAGAAGTCGAAGGAAAACTCCCGGACTCATTTTATGAAGCCAGCATCACTCTGATTCCCAAGCCAGACAGAGATCCAACAAAAAAAGAGAACTATAGGCCAATATCCTTGATGAATACGGATGCAAAAATTCTCAACAAGATCCTTGCAAATCGAATCCAGCAGCATATCAAAAGAATCATCCACCAAGATCAAGTGGGATTCATTCCTGGGTTACAGGGCTGGTTCAACATTCGCAAATCAATCAATGTGATCCATCATATCAATAAAAGAAAAGATAAAAACCATATGATCCTGTCAATAGATGCAGAAAAAGCATTTGACAAAATACAGCATCCCTTCTTAATAAAGACTCTCGAGAAAGTTGGGATAGAAGGAACCTACTTAAACATCATCAAAGCCATCTATGAGAAGCCTTCAGCTAACATCATCCTCAACGGGGAAAAACTGAGAGCTTTCCCCCTGAGATCAGGAACACGACAGGGATGTCCACTCTCACCACTGTTGTTTAACATAGTGCTGGAAGTCCTAGCATCAGCCATCAGACAACAAAAGGAAATCAAAGGCATCAGAATTGGCAAAGAGGAAGTCAAACTTTCACTCTTCGCAGATGACATGATACTCTACATAGAAAACCCGACAGACTCCACCAGAAGCCTACTAGAACTGATCCAAGAATTCAGCCAAGTTGCAGGGTACAAAATCAACGTACAGAAATCGGTTGCATTTTTATACACCAATAATGAAGCAACAGAAAGAGAAATCAAGAAACTGATCCCATTCACAATTGCACAAAAAACCATAAAATACCTCGGAATAAACCTAACCAAGGATACAAGAGATCTGTATGATGAAAACTATAGAAAACTTATGAAGGAAATTGAAGAAGACACAAAGAAATGGAAAAACATTCCATGCTCATGGATAGGAAGAATAAATATAGTTAAGATGTCATTACTACCTAAAGCACTCTACACATTCAATGCAATTCCAATCAAAATTGCACCAGCATACTTCTCAAAACTAGAACAAACTATCCAAAAATTTGTATGGAACCACAAAAGACCCCGAATAGCCAAAGTAATACTGAAAAATAAAACCAAAACGGGAGGTATCACCATCCCAGACTTCAGCCTCTACTACAAAGCTGTCATCCTCAAGACAGTATGGTATTGGCACAAAAACAGACACATAGACCAATGGAACAGAATTGAGAACTCAGAAGTGGACCCAAAAGTATACAGCCAACTGATCTTTGACAAAGCAGGAAAGAATATCCAATGGAAAAAAGACAGCCTTTTTAACAGATGGTGTTGGGAGAACTGGACAGCAACATGCAGAAGAATGAAACTAGATCATTTTCTCACACCATGCACAAAAATCAACTCAAAATGGATAAAGGACCTGAACGTGAGACAGGAAACTATCAACACCCTAGAGGAGAAAGCAGGAAACAACCTCCTTGACCTCCACCGCAGCAACTTCTTACTTGACACATCCCCAAAAGCAAGGGAATCAAGAGCAAAAATAAACTGTTGGGACCTCATCAAGATTAAAAGCTTCTGCACAGCCAAGGAAACAACCCAGAAAATTAATAGGCAACCAACGGAATGGGAAAAGATAGTTGCAAATGACATATCAGATAAAGGGTTAATATCCAGAATCTATAAGGAACTCACCAAACTACACGCCCGAAAAACAAACAACCCAGTGAAGAAATGGGCAGAAGACATGAACAGACACTTCTCCAAAGAGGACATCCAGATGGCCAACAGACACATGAAACGATGCTCAGCATCCCTCCTCATCAGGGAAATACAAATCAAAACCACACTGAGATACCACCTCACGCCAGTCAGAGTGGCTAAAATGAGCAAATCAGAGAACTCTAGATGCTGGCGAGGATGTGGAGAAACGGGCACCCTCCTACACTGTTGGTGGGAATGTAAACTGGTACAGCCCCTCTGGAAAACAGTGTGGAGGTTCCTCAGGAAACTAACAATAGAACTCCCCTATGACCCAGCAATAGCACTGCTAGGAATTTACCCAAGGGATACAGAAATGCTGAGGCATAGGAGCACATGTACCCCAATGTTCATAGCAGCACTCTCCACAATAGCTAAAACATGGAAAGAGCCTAAGTGTCCATCAACAGATGAATGGATCAAGAAGATGTGGTTTATCTATACCATGGAATACTACATGGCAATGAGAAACAATGAAATCTGGCCATGTGTAGCAACATGGATGGACCTTGAGGGTGTTATGCTGAGCGAAATAAGTCAGGCAGAGAAGGACAAATATCATATGTTTGCACGTATAGGAGGATTAGGAGGAACTTGATGAAGGAACAAGGGGGAGAAGAAGGGGGGAAATGGTGGGGGAAAGGGAGAGAGGCAAACCATGAGAGACTCTTGAATGCTGACAAAAACTGAGGACTGATGGATGTGGGGGGGAGGAGGGATGGGCATGGAGGAGGGCACTTGTGGGGATGAGCACTGAGTGTTATATGGAAACTAATTTGACAATAAACTATTTGTAAAAAAAGAAAAGAAAAGAAAAGAAAAAAGAAAAAAAAACAAATATTAAGAGCTGACGTTTAATGAGCTCTTACTATCAAGCACCGTGTGTGTGCGCAGATGTAGGTGTTTACATATATACATATATCATTCTAATTTTATTATCACAATAGCCCTATGAGAAAGGTACATTATTCCAATTTTTTTATATAGGATAATTTGCTCAAGATTGCAGTTATAAACAGGAGAACCAGGGCTTAGGACCAGACACTAGGATTTTCTTTTGTATTTTATAAACACAAAGCTTTCCCACATGGATAACATACTCATTACCAGATCATCCTGGCCAGGCAACAGCTGACCTGTAAAAATTCTGGGGATGAAGTGAAGTAAGTAGGTATCCACTACCTATGAATTCTGTTATTTGGATAAAAATGGAAACACTTCCCAAAAAAGCCACATGAATCATGACCACCACTAAGGTTTCTATGCCACAAAGGTCTAAGACACTAAGGTGTTCAAAATGGTGGGATGATGGTGAGCTCACTGTGAAAGAAGATGTCAGTCTCAGAAAGTAGCAAATTCAAGGTCAGGAAAAGGAATGGTACTTGATAAAGGTGGTAGGTGACTGTCCATTGTGTCTGGACACAACTTCTGTGGCAGAATGTCGTAAAGAGGCCCTGTGTGTGAACCTAAAGAACCAGATCCCTGAATACTACAGGCTTAAATAAGGCAACACAGGAAGAACATCTTCCCTGCAGCAGAAGGGCTCCAATTTCCCCAGCATGAGACATGGTAGATTTCCCAATCTAGGTAGAGACAAGCCATGGTGGCCAAGAAAGTGGAAGGGCCCCTCTGCTGACATGTTAACATCTGAGTTCATAGTCCTCAGCAAACCAAAGTGAACTTTGCAATGTAACTATCACAGCCCTTTGCGGGGGGGGGGGGGGGGTCAGCTACCAGAACCCTCAATCCTTTCCCAACTGGATAGAACACAGAAGTAACGTTCTTTTTGTTTTGTAATAAGAGCATCCAGGATCTCTAATCCCGAAAAACATCCAGGTTTCAGCTGTAGCAGTGTCAGAAACAATGGATTTTCATTTCAGCTAGAACAAAGGAAATTGCAAAAGAAACCAGATCCCATAGTCCTTTGACACTATCAGATCATTGTGGAGACCACACTGTTGCCTTCCTTTCCACTGTTCTTTACCTACTTCTCCTCTAATCATATTGCTAAAACCACCAAAATACTAAGCAACGAATCTCAGAGACAGTGAGGGTAATCACCACATTCTTGACACTAACAGAAATGATTCCAATGTTTCATCATTAAGCATGATTATCTCTGCAGGTTTCTGGTGGATATTCTTCATCTAGTTATAAAGTTTCCTTCAACTGCTTTGTATTACAAAAGAAAAAGATGTAACATCGATAAGCTTCCACCTTAAGAAACTTGAAAAAGAGAAGCAGGTTCAAGTAAGTAGAAGGAAGTAATCAAGATAAAGCAGAAATCTGTGAAATATAAAACAACAGTGAAAAATTAACAAAGTCAAAGATTAGTTCTCTGAAAATGTAAATAAACACGGTAAACACACAGAAAGTCTGGTTTAAAATTAAAAAAAAAAAAAAAGCAGAGAGGTAGAAAACACAAATCACAACATCAGGAATACAAGAGGGACATGATGTGAGATCCTACCGATGTGCTACGGATAATGTCAGGAAACGAAGACCAATTCATGTCAATACATTTGAAAATTTAGATCAAGGCTGAATATAAAGGTCTTGCAAAGGTCCAGGCAGTCAATGCTTGACTCTATCGCAATGACTCCACATAACCACTATAGTGTGAAAGCAGCCAAACACATAGGCACTGGGTGAGATTGGGCTGGAGAGCTGTAATTTGCCAGACCTTGACTTAGACGAAATGAATAAATACTGAAAAACACAATTTTCAAAGGTGACACAAGAAAAAAATATGAAAGCTACACAGAAACATATATATAAAAGAAACTGATTTATGGGGTACCTGGTAGTCGGTTAAGCCTCTGACTCTTGATTTCAGGCCAGGTAATGATCGTGCAGTAGGTGAGACTGAGCCCCATGTCGGGCTCTGCACAGAGCGAAGCCTGCTTGAGAGTCTCTCCCTCCCTCCCCCACTCTCTCTCTCAAAATAAATAAATAAACTTAGAAAAAAGTTCCACAAAGAAAATTCTAGGCCCAGATGGCATCGCCAGTAATTTTTATCATAAACTCTTTCACAAAATACATGAGAATAAAGTATTTTCAATTCCTTTCAAGGAGCATAATGCTGATCCCTAAACTAGCAGTGATATTCTAAGAAAATTACAGATAAACAGCCCTGAAAAACATGTATAGGGAATTTCAGGACAGAATATTAGCAAATGAAATCCAGCAAAAATACATATACACATACATAAATGATAATACATCGTAACCAAGTGGAGTTTATTTCAGGAAAGCCTAACTGGTTTAGCCTTCAAAAATTCACCCCAGTAACAGAATAAAAGAGGCAGGCACACAATCTCAAGAGACTTGGAAAAGTTCAAAGTTTCTTCAAGATAAAAATTCTCAGTGTGTAGCAATAGAAGGGTTCTTTCTTTATTTCAGAAAGGGCAGCTACAGAAACCTTGTAACTACTATCATACTCAGTGGTGAAGATCTACATTATTCTTCCCTGAGACTGGCAATAGGCCGGAATGTTTGCTCTACTTTTATATAACATTGCACTAGAGGCCCTAGCCGAGTCAGTAACTCAAGAAAAGGAAAAAGTGCAAAAAGGAATGGAGACAAGAAGTAAACCTGTCATTATTGACAGAGAATATGTTCGTGGACACAGCAAACCCTATGAAATTCTTTAAAAAAAAAAACTAAACTAAAATTAAAAAGCAAATTTGGCAGAGTCCTAAGATACATGGTGAATATTAAAAAATCGATCTATCTTATACACCAGCCACAAATATTAGAAAACAAAAATTTTAATTAGCGTATATTTATAGAATCAAAACATATAAACTATCTAAAAGTCCAGCAGAAAATGTGTACGACCGTGACACTGAAAACCACAGAAGTATTTTGAGAGAAATTAAAGACAACTTATGTCAAAACATACACCATGTTCTTGGAGAAGACTCATCATGGTTTGAGATAGCCATCCTTCTAACATTCCTATTTATATTGAATGTCATTCTAGTTAAAATTTAATTAGGATAAAAGATTAGGCTTCTAAAAATAAATAAACAATATGATAATTTATGTAGAAGTGAACACAACCTAGAATGATCCAAAACTTTTTGGATAAAAATTAAAAATAGAACTAAGTCAGAGGCTATATATGACACGATTTCAAGGCTTACTATAAAGCTACGGTAATTAATACAGTGTGGATTTGGCATGAAAACACAAAAAATAGAGGAATGCAACAAGAGAGTCTGGAAACAGACCCCTATGTATATAGTCATTTGACTTTGACCAAGGTGCCAAGGTAAGAACAATAGCAAAGAAAAAGATTTATGTCTGGATCACAGATCTAAATGAAAAAACCCATAACCATAAAGCTCCTAGAAGGAAAGAGGAGAATATTTTCATGACACTGAGATAGACAAGAATTTCTTACAAACAGCAAGTATCAATCAAAGAAAGAAATTTGATACACCATACAACATTAAAATGAAAACATTCCAGGGGCACTTGGGTGGCTCAGTTGGTTAAGCACCCGACTTCAGCTCAGGTCATGACATCGCGGTCCATGAGTTTGAACCCCATGTCGAGGCTCCATGCTGACAGCTCAGAGCCTGGAGCCTGCTTCTGATTCTGTGTCTGCCTTTCTCTCTGTCCCTTCCCCACTTGTGTGTGCCCTCTGTCTCTCTGTACCTCTCAAAAATAAACATTAAAAATTTTTTAAATGAAAACATCCCATTCCCAAAACATACCATTAATAAAATGAGTGGTACATTCATTTCCTGACAAAAGAATTGCAACCAAATAAAGAAATTCTCTAACCAATAAAAAGACAAACATCCAATTAAAAAAAAAAACTACTCAACTTATTTGAATAGGTACTTCACAACAGAAGTTATATGAATGCCAATACACATATGAAAGGTTACTCAACTTCTTTTTTTTTTTTTTTTGAAAAGAGAGAAAGAGTGTACACAAGCCCAAATGGGGGGGGGGGGGGGGAGGCGCAGGGCAGAGGATGAGACAAAGAATCCCAGACTCCAATTTCAGCACAGAGCCCAACACTGGGACTTAATCCCACAACTCTGGGTATCATGACCTGAGCCGAAATCAAGTGTAAGAGGCTCATCCAACTGAGCCGCTCAGGCACCCCTCAACATCTTTAGACACTAGAGATAAGCCAATTAAAAGCACAGTGAGACAGGAGTACCTGGGTGCTTCAGGCAGTTAAACATCAGACTCTTGATTTCAGCTCAGATCATGATCTTATTAATGTGTGATTGAGCCCTACATCAGGCTTCATGTTCAGCAAGGAATCTGCTTGGGAGTCACTCTCTCCCTCTCTCTGCCCCTCTTGCACTCTCTTTCTCTCTCAAATAAAATAAAGAAACTTAAAAAAAAAAACAGTGAGGTACTCTTTCGCACCTACTATAATTGTAAAGACTAATGACACCCAATACCAGTCAGAATATGAAGCAACTAGAATTGTGTCACATTGTTAATGAGAATATAAGAATGGAGACGTGTCTGGCAGGTTTTTTTTTTTTTATGTTTTCTTTATTTCTGAGAGAGGGAGCGAGACAGCATGAGCAGGGGAGGGTCAGAGAGAGAGGGAGATACAGAATCCAAAACAGGCTCCCGGCTCTGAGCTAGCCAGCTATTATCACAGAGCCCAAAGCGGGGCTCAAACCCAGAACAGCGAGATCATGACCTGAGCTAAAGTCGGACGCTTAACCAACTGAGCCACCCAGATGCTCCAGTTTTTTTTAATGGGTAAACAAACACCTTCCCTATGACTCAGAGCTTTCACTTTTAGATACTTTACCCAGGAGAAAGGAAAATATAGGTTAAGAGGCTTGGACAAGAATGCTCCAAGCAGCTATAGAAATAGTCGCCTCACAGTGGAAACCCCAGGGTCAATCAACAGACTAAACAAAGTGTGTAGTATAGTATAGCAATTCTAAGAAACAAAAAGCAATGAACTTCTAATACATGTAACAACATGTTTGTTAAGAAATGAGAAGGGTCTGTGATTTTACCCTACTTGCATGCTAAAGCCAGCCTGGCATACATTAAGGGACGCTGGCAGAAGACACAGAGTCTCTGAGTTACAAATAAAGGATGGTTCATTAGAGCAATATTATTTAGTATCCAGGTCTCAACATTTACACCAGTTCCAAACCCCTAGCTTTTCAAGGATAACCCCAAAAGAGACACATAATGGTTGTACATGCAGTGAGCTGTGTTAAAGGAAAGGAACCTTGAGTTTAGGGAAACGAAAACTTTTCTAACAGACAGTATGTCTCACCGTTGTCCTGCAAGATTTTATCTTTATTATACTGGAGAGTAAGTGAATCTCCCCTATTGTTGCAAAGATAGTCTAGGACAAAGGCAGTAAGTACTTCTGCTCAAAAAAATGTACAAAATTTGAGACTCACAAAAGACAAACACTGTTGGTTTTCCAACAGTGTTAAGTGAAAGATCCAGACCAGAAAAGAGGATAGGTTAATTCATGAGACTGGCCAACAGAATTTTCTCTCATACTTTATCCTTGCCTGTGTTTTGCACTGTTTACTAGAACTCTGTAAAATGAGTAAAACAATTTTCTATATTTTCTACACTCTAGAAGAGTTCATATACAATAGTGTTTATCTGGTTTTAAACTTCTGATGAAACCACTGGAGCAGGGCTCACCTTACCGGGTGGGTAAGCAACTTCAACAACCTTAATTACCATTTCACTTATTTCTGTGGTTAGTGGTCTACTCAAGTTTCCACCTCACTTTGAATCTATTTCAGAGTGTTCATAGAAAATCATCTATTTATTTTAGATTTTTGACTTAATATTTAACAACAATCACACATCAGATTATATGATCTTTCTAAAATCTCTTCTCATAGGAAGATACGGTTCCTATCCCTTAACCCCCCTTTTTTTATTTGTGTTTTTTTCTTTCTCCTCTTGTAAAAATTTGTTGTCAGGGTCTATTCAAAGAAACAATTCTTGGATTAATGGATCAGAGTGGACTCACATGGTATATACATGGGTAACAAATCTCTTTTTCTCTTATTATCTGTCACTGTAGAGATCTTGAGTTACTTCAGGATCTATTCTACAGATGTAGGTAAACTAGCCACTAGCCAAATCTGGCCCACTACCAGTTTTCATAAATAAAGTTTTATTGGAACCCCATCATGCCTATTTATTTAAAAGTTGCCTATGATTTCTTCCCTACTGCAACAGCAAAAAAAGAGTAGATATGAAATAAACTATATAGCCCAAAAAGACTAATACATTTCTATTCCATCCTTCAAAGAGCTGACCAACTCCATCTCTAGGGTCAAGAGGTAGTTATAGCAGAAGTCCTAAGTAAGTGTCTCAGAGTGTTCATAAAGCATTTCTCTGAGCTTTATCCTGGGAGCAAACAGACCCACTGATAATCTCTCAGGATATAGAAGAGAAAGAACTATTTCCAACAGTCCATTGTTTCTACATTTACCCTTATTCACTGACCATTGCCCCCCCGCCCCACACATTTTTTAACTGAATCTGAGTTTATAATTTCTCTGCAATTTCATTGGATAAAATAGGCTTATCACTCAGTTTTTAAATATGCCTCACCTGTAATTTTTACCTGTTCTTAATTATCAGTTCAATTTCATCTGTTGTCAACTTCCAGGCATTTCTCAAGGTATCTAGTCCAGTATATCCAGTTACAATATGATGTTTTTCTTGCTGGTCATTCAATAAAATTTTTGCTTTATCAAAGTACCAGTTAAGCCCAATATGGAGTCACTCATGCTAAGCCCTGTGTCAGCAAATCACAACTTAAGTGTCTATGATCAACTTTCCTCGAAAGGCAGGCCTAGGTAAACTGGACAGCACCTGCCTGCTCAGCAGAAGTTACATGACCCGGTTCCAAGAGTTCCCTTTGTCTCCTATGAGGAAAGTAACCCTGACATAACCCATCAGCAAATGCCCAGTATAATTTCCTTGTTCCTGCTCACGTGGTCTATGAAAATCTCGTGACTTATCAGTTCTCTGGAGCTTCTTTCTGTTAGACTGGATGCTATCTGATTCATGAATCATTGAATAAAAGCCTCCTAGATCGATAAATAATGGAAAATGTTTCTTTTAATAGATGAGAGGGGAGGAAGAGAGTATTACTCTAATCATGGGTTCCTGCTATATTACAAAGCATGAGGCCATGAAATCACACTTTTCTAAAGAGGCAAAAACAGAAACTTGTGTCCAGTAATACAATGGGTAGCTTCAGGCTTCACAGGCTTTCCCTATTCATGCAATAAAATTAGAAATAGGTAAGAACACTATCAACATTGTATTCAATTGGTTTTGAAAGAATTTCGCAGTCAACGACTAAAAATGAGGCCAAATATTGGCCTTAAGAAGCAAAATCAGAGTCTCTTCCTTGTGTATGTGGGGGGAGGGAGGGGATGGATGGTTTCACATTGCTTATCTGGAGTCCCAATAAAAGAACTCTGGGTCTCCTCCCAGCATAGTAATAATTAAGTTTTTCAAGTCCAAAATGTTTCCATTTCTTTGATGATTTTCACACAGCTTAATAATAAAGGAAGAGAAAAAAAAATCTTTCTTCCCAGCTCCCAAGCTGCCAAAACAAAAGACTTTTGCCAAGGAACCCTCAAATCTGAGGAATTAAATTTATTCCATCTGTAGTATTTTCAAAGACTCTGGCAAGGCAGGGATATATATCCAAAATGCAGTATTTTTGCCTTTAATCCCAACATTATCTAACACAAAATCACAGTATGTCTAAAGGAAAAAAATGGAGTTTAAAATAATTAGTTAATTTGTCTCACTACAATTTGGAAGTGAGGACTAAGCAAAGAAATTACTTGTGCAGGTAGATCGTTAATTACAGCCAACTCTGATCTCAGCTTTAAAATGAAGCTATTTTAAAGGAATAATGTTCATTTTAAAAACTGCTCACAGTATTAGCACAAGTAATTTTAATTAAAAACAAACTCCCGCAGATGGTTACATCCATTTTTAAAGAGAACACTGAAGAAGGTTCAATGTAGATGTGCATACTTCTCAGGAACCACACTATAGCCTCAACCATATTCACAGGTCAGCTTCTCTAATATGCATATTAGTATCAGTTACAAAACTGAAACACTGTATTGAAGGCTTCTGTTGGCTGGTCTGTCAAACATTTCGATTTGTACTAGAAGTGTTTCATAATTAAGCAGCTAAATGCCTTTTTCATCAACCTTCCTCATTGCTTCTTGTTCAACATGAAAAAGAAGCATTACATAACTCTTAAACAAAATGAAAAATTTTAAAACTGTTCTAAGGGGGAAAAAGAAACCTAAATTCTGTTTATTAGTGTAAGACACTGAAGCTCCCAGGATATTACCAACTTGAGTTATAAGAATAAAAAGAATCAACTCAATGTTGCTGACAGGATAGAGAGTGGACACTTCTCATACACCGATACTGGGAAGTTCAATCGGCACAATGTTCCAAAGGCTGAAACGAGGTATACTCTGACCTAGCATTTTTACTTCTGGAAGTTTACTGTGAAAAAAAATTAAGAAAAATATGTGCAACATGTATGTATGTAGATATGTATGTATGTATATACAAGGCTGTTTACCGTAGGATTTAAAAAATTTTTTTAATGTTTTATTTCTTTCTGAGAGACAGAGAGAGACAGCGTGGGCAGGGGAGGGTCAGAGAGAGAGGGAAACACAGAATCTGAAACAGGCTCCAGGCTCTGAGTTAGATGTCAGCACAGAGCCCGACGCGGGGCTCGAACCCACGAACCGTGAGATCATGACCTGAGCCGAAGCTGGATGCTTAACCAACTGGGGCGGGGGGGGGGAGAGAGAAAGAAAAAAGCAAAAAATAATAAACAAAAATTATTTTCTTTTTTTCCTTTTTCAATCTATATTTTGTTCTTCGAAAAAAAAACAAGGAAACACTCATTTTTAATGCTTATTTAGTTTTGAGAGAGCACAAATAGAGGAGGGGCAGAGAGAGGGGGACAAAGGATCCAAAGCGGGCTTGTGTGCTGACAGTGAGCCTGAGGCAAGGTTCAAACTCACAAACCACAAGATCAGGACCCAAGGTGAAGTCAGGCACTCATCTGACTAAGCCACCCAGGTGCTCCTCCTTTTTTTTTTTTTTTAAACACTTAAAAAAATTTTTTTAATGTTTATTTTCTTATTTTGAGAGAGACAGAGAGAGAGAGAGCTTGAGTGGGAGAGGGGCAGAGAGAGGGTGGAAAAGAATCCCAAGCAGGCTCAACACTCAGCACAGAGTGCTTGTGCACAGAGTGCACAAGTCCAACTCCAGACTTGAACTCATCAACAAGGAGATCATGACCTGAGCAGAAATCAAGAGTCAGAAGCTTAAGTGATTAAGCCACCCAGGTGATCCCATACGTTCTTCTTTTTAATCTTTAAATAATACACACTAATAAGAAATCATGAAATTGAAAATAAAGTTGACAGAAGAAAAACCCATAAAATATCATTTACCATCTTAACCAACTAAATATCCTAATAATCACACAAAATGATACACTAGAAGCAAGAAGACTGCTAAATGAAGTGAGGGAAAAATAAAGGAGATCTATGTTGAAAAATTTAAGTCTGAGCCGTGATTGATAGTACCTGAAACTTAAGAGAGAATATTATTATAACTATTTTTTTTAAATTCTTACTTCACAGATAATGAAAATACTTATAATAAAAGCACAGATATCAATGAATTAACTATAAAGTTATTTTTATAATAAAACTATAATATAATTGCAATTTAATTAATTATTAAAATCTATTAAAACTACTGGGACCTCATCAAGATTAAAAGCTTCTGCACAGCAAAGGAAACAATCCATAAAACTAATAGGCAACCGACGGAATGGGAAAAGATAGTTGCAAATGACATATCAGATAAAGGGCTAGTATCCAAAATCTATAAGGAACTCACCAAACTCCACACCCGAAAAATAAACAATCCAGTAAAGAAATGGGCAGAAGATATGAACAGACACTTCTCCAAAGAGGACATCCAGATGGCCAACAGACACATGAAACGATGCTCAGCATCCCTCCTCATCAGGGAAATACAAATCAAAACCACACTGAGATATCACCTCACACCAGTCAGAGTGGCTATAATGAGCAAATCAGAGAACTCTAGATGCTGGCGAGGATGTGGAGAAACGGGCACCCTCCTNGAGGTTCCTCAAAAAGTTAACAACAGAACTTCCGTATGACCCAGGAATAGCACTGCTAGGAATTTACCCAAGGGATACAGGAGTGCTGATGCATAGGGGCACATGGACCCCAATGTTCATAGCAGCACTCTCAACAATAGCCAAAACATGGAAAGAGCCTAAGTGTCCATCAACGGACGAATGGATCAAGAAGATGTGGTTTATCTATACAATGGAGTACTATGTGGCAATGAGAAACAGTGAAATCTGGCCATGTGTAGCAACATGGATGGACCTTGAGGGTGTTATGCTGAGCAAAATAAGTCAGGCAGAGAAGGAAAAATATCATATGTTTGCATGTATAGGAGGATTAGGAGGAACTTAACGGAGGACCGTGGGGGAGAAGAAGGGGGGAAATAGTGGGGGAGGGGGAGAGAGGCAAACCATGAGAGACTCTTGAATGCTGAGAACAAACTGAGGACTGATAGGGGTGGGGGAGAGGGGAAGGGGGGTGATGGGCATGGAGGAGGGCACTTGTTGGGATGAGCACTGGGTGTTATAGGGAAACCAACGTGACAATAAACTATTTATAAAAAAATAAATAAAGTCTATTAAAAAAAATTAACTACTTAGCTTCCTCATCCAAGTGGCAGAGACTAGAATTGTAAAGCTATTTGCCCTAGGGGGAAACCAGCCACTTTTAAAAATCAATGCCCTATTTTCCTCAGGATATACATCAAAAATATATTCCTCCCCAAAAGGAAACAGTACAAAAACTTCTTTAGTGACATAAACAAATCAGGCAGTCTCTACTCAAGATTAAAGCAAAATTAAAAGAAATAATCAGCACACTCTAAAACCTAAAATTCTTGAATGTATTAATGTTACAAGTATCCTTCCCTCTCTCAATCTATTTGATTTTTAAGGGACTGTGTTAAAAGTACTGCTAGGAGGAGCAGCAATGGAGAGCTGTGGAAAACATTCTGATTCTGCTGCCCCCGCCTATGTTACTACACACTGTATAATCTTGGGCAAGTCATTTAATATCTCTGAACTCATACTTTATCCACTCAAAACAAGAAAGGGAGACAAACTAGTATTTAAATACCTTTCAAGCCTAGTGTTCCCCTTAATCTAAAAGCTAACAGAAGGGCCTTATCTCTGAATTGTTTCACAACTACAAGCTCACCTTAAGATCGGAGGCTTAAGGAGAGGTCATAGCCTAACTGGGGTGAATAAAATGGGATTCAAAATAGACTGTCTTCCAAAACTGCTCATCTGTGACTTATAATTAGCCAAAACCTAAAATATATGAAAACATCTGTCTTCGCTGAATAGCCCTCGATCTTTCTGAGTCATGCAAATCATGTACATATTTTGTAGTAAGTACATCATTAGCCTAGATGGAGAGAGTCCTACACAGAAGGAAAGAAATAGGCACAGTATCTAGGTATCTGTGAAATACTAGGGCTTTGGAGGATAATGGATGAGATGTTTTTTTAACCCCTGCAGCAAACTAGACGGCTAACACAAAGGTAGAAAATGAAAAAGTTAAACTGATTGCTGAAACAGTCCTAACATAGTGCCTGGCATACAGAAGGCCCTCCATGAATGAATGACTGAATGAGCGAGTGAATGAATGAAAGAATGAATATATGTTTACCTCTTCAAGTCTCAAAGTCATGAATCTATCAAATACCTGTTTTTTATGGAAATCCTTTAGGGCTGTTTCATAGCCTTCCTCCAGCCTGCTGAAGGCGATCCCTACATCTGTTGTCCACCAGATCTGTGAGCTTGTGAGTGCAACTTGAGCCGGGAAATCGAAGATCCACAGTTCCCTCGGTTTCTCCTCACTGGCTGCTGTGGCTTCTGTGATGGCATGTCGCACAGTTTCCTGCATAGTGTGTTCCAGCTGCAGCAGCCACGTTTCTACCTTTCGAAGAAAATCGGAGTGATTTAGCACAGGCTTAACTATGGAAGAGGGATAATTCCATCCTCCCATGGGCTCCAAGGCCATGCAAGTGGTGGGACCTCGGGTGGACTGATTTCAAATCCACAGAGAAAACCAGAAGATGTAGAACACAAAGGGAAAATGAACAGCGGATGAAGTCCTTCCTACCCCAACCTGTCCTCTCCCAGGATGGCACTCATCTCCTTTCACCTGCTAGATGGCCAGTAACTTTCTGCAGCCTCAAAAGAGGAGGCTACAAACATCACAGCCATCTACAGAGTAATATACTAGAGCTTTGGGAATAATGGCAGATTGGTTTTTTTTATTCTTTTGATAATTTTTAAATATACAGAAAATTCTCCCCTAAAATCTTCCGTGTTCTTAGTCTTAAGACAAAGTATTTTCAGCAAGTGTCTTAATTATATTCCCTACTGGCTCTCATCTTCACACTTGTCAAAAATTAGACAGCAGGAGAGTATTGGAGACAGGACAACTGCTGACTTGTGAAAGTTAATCTGTTTTTTTAAAAATCCAAATTTACTTTGCCCCCACAAGTATATTTTAACCGATTTTCTATTCTATTCAAATATGCTTTGTTATACTTACGCATGTATGTGTTCCCATGGGTGTTATATAACAAAAAGAATACACAGCCTATTTGCAAATAATCGACCTCAACAATAAAAAATGACTGTAATAATAAATTCCAGGGACCGCATGAGACTGTGAAGATGTTAAAACTGTTTTCCTTGTCTGCCCCTATGGAGATGGCAAAAATGTTCATTCCTAGAATCTCTTTCTCTGGAGGACCGGGAAAGAGTGATCCATAGTTGATGAGCTGACAGCCTTCCCCACTGAAAGGGAGCACTGGCTGGCAAGGGGCCCAACGTCCTGAGAACTTTCTCCTCTGACTATGCAACTGGACATTGTTCACATGCCTGAGTTCAGGGTCTCCAGTCTCATCATGACTTTAGTCACTAAGCCCAACTCTTGATTTTACCTGGCACCTAGTTCTTTCAGTAAACCAGACATCACTTGAACATCTCCCGAATACTCTAGGATCCATGTCCTCGATATGGCCACCTGTTTAAGAACTTTCCAGTCCATTTGGGAAGAGTGAAAACAAACGTAAGCTGATATACTGTCTCATGTTCAGACGACTGTGCCAACAGTCGCAACTTTGCTCAGCATGATTTGAGAAATAAATTCTGATGCGATGTTGCTTGATCCTTCCCCCTTTCTGATATTTCATCAACTTCTACCCCACCCTCTCTAAAAACAATTACCACTTCGCATTATCACTAATTATCCATTTCTTCCAAGAGACTAAGAGCTCCTCAAAGGCAGTGACCATGTCTTGTTCATTTCTGGATCCCCATAAACTTAACCCAGCTTCTGGCACGTAGCAGGTTTTCAACAAACACTAATCAAACAAAATACAAATAGTCTAATTTGGGAGGAACCAATCATAAAAGCACACAGGGAAAGACATAAAGATCATCTTTCTTTTCTGGCAATCTTTTTTGTTGTTGTTGTGATAAAAAGCACGTAACATAAAATTTATCATCTTAGCCATTTTTAAGTTCAGTAGTGTTACATGTATTCACAGTGTTGTGAAACAGATCTTCAGAACTTTTTAATCTTGCCGTTCTAAAACTCTGTACCTATTAAACAACATGTCTCCCTCTCCTATGTAACTACAATTCTTCTAGTTCTGTGAATTTGACAACTAGATACCTCATGTAAGTTGAATCATACAATATTTATTTTTTGTGACTGGTTTCTTTTTTCTTAAATAGTTTATTGTCAAGTTGGTTTCCATATAACACCCAGTGCTCATCCCAAGTGCCCTCCCTCCATGTCCATCACACCCCTTCCCCTCCCCCCGCCCCCATCAGCCCTAAAGAGCATCTTTTTATAAAGCAAAGGCAATTAGAGAATGAATGTGGTATACGCTCAAGTCTCTAGCCTAAACTGCTTATATAGAATAAATTAGAGCAGTGTGAAAACTTTCAATACCAAGGGTTCCTGCTAGTGACAACCACATCTGTCAAATGGACTGTCATCCTTCTGGGCACTATGCCAGTCGGCGAGCAGTCTGCAGGGGAGGTGAGCAGACAGCAACACACTTTTGTCAAGATAGTTTATGGTGACTTTTTCTAATCACTGTAATAATATCCTAAAGAGCCCAAGAGATCAAAAAATATATTTTAATCAAAGTATTCTACCATCTGCTTCCCCTTCATTTGGCACGACTTCTTGGTGCAATATTAAAAAGCAACAGAGAGGAATAAAGAAAACCCCTGTTTAAAAAAAAAAAAAAAAAGGCTCCCATCACATTTCAGCAAGGGACATTTTAAGGAAGCTGCCTCAACATGAACAGTTCTGTAATGGAGGCTACTGCCTCAGCGACTCTGTGGATTAACTCAAGCTGCTCAAACATGATCATAAAAAGATGCAATTCCTCTACATCATCTGGAAATGCCAAAAGTACTTTCATAAATCATAATGAGCCATTCTTGCAGTTAACCATTAAGAGTACTTTTGAGGTATTTGGCTGTGCAAGAAGAGAATATGCTACCTTAGCTCTCTATGCACGTGGTAATTAAGGTACAGGACACCGGCCTGGTAGACTCCGTTGACTTTATTAATGAGCAGCCGTTCACACACGACACTCACATCCCAGTTCTGAGCCACAAGCCTCTTTACTACCAAGGCACTGCTTCACCCAAATGCTCAGTGACGAAACCAGTAAGCTTTACAGGAGACTCAGTCGCTGGGTTGCACTGGCTTCTCATTCTGGCATCCATCCATTCAATCTGTGACAATCCTTCCTGACCAGCTCAACTGCTAGCACATCTGAGACTCTTTAACATCACTGAAGCCAAGAGGGCAGAAACTGGGATGCATGGCAGAGTTAGGCACAGCATAGCTCTCTGTCACACTGGACATGGGCAAACAGGAAGCTCGGAGCATACAACTAACCAGGCCCTGATTTGACAGGAGCTGATATTTTTCTTATTCAACTCAACCTTTAAAAATTACACTGAGGAGAGCCTGGTGACTTAGTGGGTTATGTAATCGACTCTTTTTAATTTCAGCCCATGATCTCATGGTTGTGGGGTTGCCCCATGTCATCTCATGTTGGGCATGGAGCCTGCTTAGGATTCTCTCTCCCCCACCCCTCGCCTCTTCCCTGCTCTCACTCGCTCTTTCTCTCTCTCAAAAAAAAAAAAAAATTATCCCCAAAATACTCCTGTAGCATAGACAACCTCGCAACCATATCTTACATGGCCTGTGCATTCGCATTCAGCTTGGAATGGGACGTATTCTTTTTCTTTGCTGTACATTCCAAGTGCTCTGGGGGTAGACACATCCTGATCTTCAAACTGCAGATCTGCAATGCTGTCAAAGAGTTTGGCAAGGTGACGTGTTACCTAAGATCATTTGAAAAGATAAGAGAATTTCTTACTGGAGATCTGTTCTGGTAATTAGGTGATGAGGTCGTACAAATTCACAAAACTTTTTTTATACAGTTAGAAAGTTGTCTTAAAATGTTTTTCTTCAAAAAAAAAAATCACTCCTTAAATTCCACAATTTAAAATGAGCTTGATGGAGAAGGGCCCAGGCACGTGGCTGCATTATCAGGTGGTGGGTGGTGAATGCTTATCATAAAAAGTTACCCTTGAAGATTAGACACTTACCAACTTACCTGTGCCATATACCTGTTAGCAATCATCATATTGGGAATTGTGTGGTCCAAGTTTTTAAAATTCAGAAATATTATTATACTTATACTATAAAAAAATCACTTACTTTAAGTAGGCTGTGTTAAAATAATTGAAAAATTTAAGTTACATACACTACTACTCTTGTGCTGGATCTTATGTTACTGTGTACTTGCTTTGATATTTAAGTGAGCCCCATAGTGTATGTGTTATAGAAAGAAAGTGAATAGGATTTACTGACTTTTAAAAATGTTTTCAGTTTGTTTATTTATTTTGAGAGAGAGAGAACAAGTGGGGAGTGCCAGAGAGAGGGAGAGAGAGAGAGAATCCCAAGCAAACCTCTCACTGACAGTGAGCAGCCCAATGTGGGGCTTGAACTAATGAACTGCGAGATGATGAGCTAAGCCCAAACTAAGAGCTGGATGTTCAACTGACTGAGCCACCCAATGCCCCAGATTTCCCGATTTTTATGGATAAGGAAAGTTGAAGCTGAAATACGAGATGAGTTGGTCAAGCCAACACTGCTAAAAGTGAGGGGCTTTTAGTTTTTAAACCTCCAAATACAGGCCATGTCTACAATGTTCAAATTCTTGTGGCATCATAAACTTTTATATCCTAATTATGGCATCTGCAAAGGAACCCCCAAAAACAGCATACTCAACTTTACCATAGGTCCTGGACTATTTGAAAAATAAAACCAAATGAAAAGATACAGATCAACATTTGTTCAGCTGGTGGCCAATTTGGAGATTAAAGCCTGACTGGAATACAGAATACTAGAACACGCTATTTGTGTATCCCGTCCTATCAGCACAGACCAGGAGAGGCCTCTCCAGTACAAACACCGGCACAGAGGAAAAGAAAAGACGACATGCATTCTAAAGACAGACTCACAAGAAAAACAATCAGGTAAGCCACTCCACCTCTCTGGGGTAGACAAAGTCCCAGAGAGCGAACCAGAGGAAGTATTAGGAATGGGAAGAAGAGATTCTCCTTACACACAGTGCAAATACACACTGCTGAGTGGGAAACAGTTTGGTGTTCCTCACAAGGTAAATATACAATTACTTTAAGTCCCAGCAATTCCATTCCTAGGTATATTTTAAAACATTTTGAACATTTTGCACACAAATGTTCAAACCCTTGTACACACGTTTATAGCAATATTATTCACAATAGCCAAAAGGTGGAGCCAATCCAAAGTCCAGTGGTGGATGGCTGGACAAAACGTGGCACATACCATAACGGGATAATGTTCAGAGACAAAAAGGTATGGAGTGCCATTAAATACAAGATGGATGAACCCGGAAAACATCATACTAAACCCAAGAAACTACTCACAAAATACCACGTATTATATGATTCCATTTGTATGAAATGCCCAGAATAGGTCAATCAAGAGAGAAAGAAAGCACGCTGGTGGTTGCTGGGAGCTAGAGGGAGGAAGGAATGCCGAGTGACTGCTTGATGGGCATGGGGTTTTATTCTGGAATGAGAATATTCTGGAACTAGGCAGAGGTGATATTAGCACCAGACTCTGTGTACAAAATGCCACTGAATTCATACAGATTAAAATCGTTCATTTTCTGTTATGTAATCTTTAACTCGGTAAAAATAAAAATAAAAATAAAAGGTGCTGATCACCAGAAGACAGCATTTACCAACAGCATATAGCTGCCATCCCTGTAATGAGTTTTTCTAGAAATACAGTTTACCTAGACTTGAACACTATCCCAATAGCAGCTTCTAGAAACATCAGCCTGCCTAAATTTCTGTAGGATGACACCAACACCAATATTGGTAAGCAACTCCTGAAGAGTGACTTAATCTTTGAAGCTTTGGGCCTTAACATTTGTGCTGTATTTTCAGTTCTCGTATTAAAGAAAATCATGGCAAGAAATCGGAGTTTAAAATAGCTGAGCTTTTGCGACTCTCACCTGTTTTAAAGGTAGACAGAGCAGCAGCTGATGATCACTGCTGGGGTTATCATGTTCTCCATCCCTGTGCATTATCCAGAGGACATTTATACACAGAAAGTACCTCCAATAATCTAACAATTCACTGGCACCGCTCAAGTGACTAGGAAGTGCACAGATGTTTAATGGCTTCTACTGTGTAATGGGCCTAAGTAATTTTCAGGTGAAAAGCAGCAGAATAAATGAGACCTCAACCATCAGACACTCTCGGACATTATTGCTTTGGTGAGACGACAGTTGTTTTTTTCTTAATTTTTTAATGTTTTATTTATTTCTAGGAGAGAGAGAGAGAGAGAGAGACAGCGTGAGCAGGGGAGGGTCAGAGAGAGAGGGAGTCNTAAGCAACCAAAAAAAAAGCTTGTAATCCTAAATTCTGTAAGCCCGTATCAAGGCAATGGATATTAAGATGATGCCCCCTCATAACATAGGATCTTGAGGTCCCCTCCACATTGAACCACTTAGTTTAACAAAACATTAGCACAACATTAGGAAGAAAGAAATCAGATTTTATTTTATTTTAATTTATTATTTATTTCTAGGAGAGAGAGAGAGACCGCGTGAGCAGGGGAGGGTCAGAGAGAGAGGGAGTCACAGACTGAATGAAACAGGCTCCAGGCTCTGAGCTGGCAGTCAGCACAGAGCCCGACGCGGGGCTTGAACCCACGAACCGCGAGATCATGACCTAAGCGAAAGACGGACGCTTAACCGACTAAGCCACCCAGGCGCCCCTGAGACGACAGTTTCAAAAGAACTTGTCTTCTGGTCTCTCAGTCATTGACGAGGAAATGCAAGCCCCATGGCTTCTAGTGCTCCTGTTACTTAAACCTGGCATGCTAGAAGTTGGGGGCTTTCATAGTCTGTCTTCTGTTTAAAGCTTCTGAGGAAACAGAGTTCTTTTTGTTTTTGTTTTTGTTTTAAACTAGTTTGGACCCTGGCATCCTCAAATTTGCCCCATTTCTATGAAGATCTCTCTGTATTTTTTTTAACAGAAAAATAAAATTCTTTATGAGGTTGATGTTTAGAATACCCTTTCATAATTAAAAAGAAAAATAAACACCCTACAGGCCCCCATTTTATCTCACTAAAGAAAAAGAAAGGATTTGAACACTTCAAATTGTAAACAAGTCAGCAATCTTATTATATCATACGTAGGTTTGTAAAAGGTTAGCAAGAAACACCAAAATGTTATTCCCTCAGTTTACAGCTTATAGCAAATCAGGTACATCCACCCACTAATAAGTAGAAAGGCAGTTAGTCCCTGCCTCACACAGCAGTGTGTAATCATAACAATTACCGTGCAATCCTGATAATCAATGGGGAATTTATTATCGTCCTCGGACTTTTAAAAAGCTTTGTTAAATCATTAAACTCCCTCTTTTTCTTGGTTATAAAAGTACAAGAAGATAAAAACTCTATTTGGTACACCATAGGGGCATCTGGGTGGCTCAGTGAGTTGAGCATCCAACTTTGGGTCAGGTCATGATCTCTGATGTGAGTTCAAGCCCCACATCAGACTGTGCTGACAGCTCAGCTTGGAGCCTGAAAGCCTGCTTCAGATTCTCCATCTCCCTCTCTCTGCTCCTTCTCTGCTTGGACTCTCTCTGTCAAAAATAAACAAACATTAAAAAAATATTTAGCACCCTATAATTTACAATATTAAAAATACTGAAAACTTTTCTTTATAAAAAACGTATTGTGACAGTTCAATTAGTGTTTGCCTTCTCAGAATTTAAGACAGAGTGAGCATCTTTCCTAGGGCTTCAACAATTGCCATACTCCTTTCAATATTTGGATCAGCTTCCAACATTTCATCCTCTGAGCTCTCGATGTCCTGAAATATCTTTGAGTTTCCGTAATGTGAAGCTATTTGGGGGGCTGGTCACATGTCCCTTATTTTCCTTGGGTCATTTTCATCCATTCTGCCACAACAAATGGTTTCATTTCTATAAGTAAGTTCATTCTCATTAAAATCCTCTGGCTGCAAATGTAGAATTTCTCCAATGGTATAGAGCCATCATTTCCAGTGAGCATTCTCTTCTGCAGGTACCTCTATACTTGATTCAAATTTAACTTCTAGCATGATCCATTTTCATCTCTTCACTATGCTTCCAACTATATTACAAATTCCCTCATTCAGTTACGTGTATCTATAAAATGGTACATAGTTCATCACTAAGGACAAGGAGGTAGCACACTAAATGCTTTGCTGCCTGTGTATAAGCTGAGTAACAGACCTGTGATGGCCAACCATGGACAGACTTCAAAAGGTGTAATGTGACTGTCCACGAGGCACCGTGCACATTTGTTATTCACCCAGTGATGTTTGTGAAGAATGAACAATGAGATTTATGCTTTTCGTAATTACTCACAGTTAACATACCATAGTTTCTCAACCTTGGACCCTGTTGTTGGGGAACTGGTGTCATTTAACCAATCCTTGTTAGCTGAAATTCCTATACATGGGAACTGTGAACAGAATTGCCTATTTAATAGCTTATATTTATCTAAATAAAGTAAAAACATATTACTCATTTAGGCAATTTCATTCTCTAAGATGCACATAAATACAGCATTCACATCAGCTGGTCTACCCTATGTTCCCCTTGAAAACAAAGGGCAAGAAAAATGAAATTACTATAGCTTCTTGTTCGTTCTCAAAGCTCACCACGTGCCTTTTGGCTGTATCTAATTTCATGTTTGTTCAGTCTGTGAAAGAAGCCTCTGCAGATTCACTGAGATAAAATAGGCATAAAAGCTTAGTATCACTCCTGGCATGGAGAGCACCTCAAGAATCATTCCTATGTAGTCATTAACTCATTTATTCATGATGATGGTAATCGTCACAATGATAATGTTTGTGTGGATGTAATGTCCAAAATGTTGGCAGTCCTGTCTACTGTGTTTACCCTCTAAAATAAGATGAAATTTGGTCTTTTTTTTTAAATAATATTACTCCGTATTGGTGACAGTACAGGGAAATGGACATGCAACATTGTCAAAGGTCCCAATCTATAAAAACTTTCTAGAAGTTGGTTAAATAAATTATGGCATATTCTTATAATGAAACCTTTTATAGACACTCAATTTTATTATTGACAAACGTTCCAATTTTAAACATATATGACATACACATCGACACATTAAACACCATAATCACTCAGTAATAGTATCTGAGTGATTCTGATCCTTTGTGTGTTCTGTATTTTTCAATTTTTTAATAATGGAGATATAATCACTTATATAATCCAAAAAGGCTAAGTTATAAATTTTGTAAATAATTATAGGCAATACGAAGTACTAGGCACTGCTTAGTTTTGTTTTTACTGAAAATAAAATAATATCTTTTTTGCAATTTGACTTTCAATATTACTCGGATGTATTCACACATCATTGCTGATTCTGTTTAACATCTATAGCATGAATAAATTTATATAAATACAGTAACACAAATGCTAAATTTTTAAATAACCTTTTGAAATAGAGAAGTAAAAAAAATCATGTGGCTATATCTTAATAAATTTCAGCAAAGTTAACACAACTCTTGTAGCCACTAAAAAGATTAAGAAATACAATGTGCCCACATCTGGAAAACTAATAGCCCATGGTAGCCATCAGTACCTCCTCTCAAAAATGGACATTATCTTTACCTCAGTAGATTCATACAATATGTACTTTGTGTCTGCCTTCTGTAATTTAACGTTATGTTAGAGAGGCTTATTTGTGTTATTAGGTACATCTTTTTTCATTGCTAAGTGGTATGCCATTTTAGGATTATACCACTCTGTTGTTAAAGGATATTTAGATGGTTGGCAGTTTAGATCTATGATGAATAATAATAATGTAGGTATGAAAACTTTGGTATAGGTTTTTTTGGTTCACGTATGTATACAATGAGAAGAAAGAATGCTGGATAATAATGTATTCTTTTAAAATTAATTTGAGAGAGAGACAGGGAGAGAGGGAGAGAGGGAGAGCATGCACGAGTGAGGCAGGGCAGAGAGAGAGAATCTTAAGCAGGATCCACCATGCTTAGCATAGAGCCCAAGGTGGGGCTTGATCCCAAGACCCTGGGATCAGAACCTGAGCCGAAAGCAAGGGTTGGAGGCCCAACTGACTGAATCACCAAGGAACCCCAATAATGTATTCTTATATTCATATTTATAAGTCACTGTTAAGTAGGTTTTCTGAGTGGTTGTATCAACCTACAATCCCCCTGGCTAGATAGAACATTCCCATTCCACTTTCTTACCATTATTCATTATTTTGGGTTTCTTTAATTTTAGCCTTTTGGTGAGATTGATCTTGCTCTCTCATGTGTGAGTATATATTTCTCTAATGTCAAGTCATGTCAAAGTCTGATGAACTACCTGTACAAACTGAAAAAATGGGGAAGTCTGCCAATTCGTGATGTCCTCACTAGTCTTTCCATCCCCAATGACATCAAAACAAAGCCACATGGTTGTCAAGGTATCTTTAGCAAGAAAACAAAGAAACGAAAAGAGACCAGAGAAGACTAGCTCCATGGATGAGTACTTGATAGTTATTTTCCAGTTTCATTTCTAAATCTCAAGTAAAATCTTTTATTTTAAATCAGCAGCACATAGAAGTCCCTGATGTTGGTGTATTAGGTCTATTCACATATTTAGACATGCATATGGGAATCCCTAACTAACGTGTATCAATTTGTTTTTCCAGTAGAACTACCCCAAAATTCAATGACTTAAAATAGCAACAATTTCTTAGCTTTCAACTGTGTGTGTTGGCTTTTGGATTGCCTCAGCTGGTTACCCTCACGTTCATGGTCCACCTGTGACTGATGGCTTCTCTCATATCTGTGATGATTGCCCAGATGGTAGCTTGGGTATGGGCACGTGCTTATCATTCAGTAGGCTAGGCATGGCTAGTTCATGTTGGGGTGGTCACAGGTTTCTGAAGAACATCACAAGAGTAAGCCCCAGTGTGCACAAATGGGTCAACCCTCTTGCTAATGACACAGTGGGCAAAACAAGTCACATACTAATCCAAAAGGAGAAACAAATCCTACCCTTGATAAAAATTGCACCAACACACTAAAAGGGTCCGGATGCATGAAAGGGAAGAATATGGGGCCATTTTTACAGTATTATGTTTTAAGTATTTTTGTCTCTAAATTATTTCTTGCTCAGAAACCAGAGATAGTACCTACTGTTTTCCCCATTTGGTATACAAGGAAAGTGATGTTCAGAAAAGTAAAGCAGTAACATAGCCACTAATCAGGAGAACCAGCTCACATAGGATTTCAAGGTCTCTTTTCTTATCATGCTGCCTTCTGATGGATAGCTGATACGCCTGTTTTGTCTAGTTCCATACACTTAACATTTCAATGCTCACATTTTTTTTCTGTAGATCCAGATTTCCATCTGGTATCATCTTCCTTGTGCCTGAAGCACTTCCTTTAACATTCTTGGACTGACAGTCTGTTGGTGATGAAATCTTTCAGACTTTGAATGTCTGAAAACATCTTTATTTTGTATTCACTTTTAAAAGATATTTTCACTGGATAAAGAATTGTAGGTTGATTTTTTTTCTTTATTTTATAGGTACTGGTCCAGTATTTTCTCATTTGCATGGTGAAGCCTCTCATCATGTTTCCATTTATTTCTTTGTGCATAATATGACTTTATGGATGATCTTTGGATTTATCACTGGTTATAGCTAATTTGACTAACCCGGTAGAGTTTTCTTTGTAGTCGTGCTCACGTTCACAATTTAAGCTTGAGCTTAAATCTATAAATTTCTTTTCAACTCAGAAATCTTTTGGCTGTTATTCTGCCAGTATTTTTTCTGTCTCCCTTCCTCCATTTGGGGATGTCCAATATACACATATAGAACTTTCTTATCTTTTCAATATCTCTACTTAACCTTTTGAACATACTAATACAGTTATAAGTTTTAATATCTTTGTCTGCTAACCCAAATATTTTTTTATCAGTTTTGATTGATGTGTTTCCACATCATGAGAGTTAAATATTTCTGCCTCTTTACATGTCCTCTCATCTTTAGTGGTATATCAGACATTGCAAACTTACCCTGCTTGGAGGTGAGTACATGTTTATTCCTATCTTCTTGAGCTTTGTTCTGGGATACAGTTATATTACTTGCAAATATTTTGATCCTTTTGGATCTTGGTTTTTTTTTAAGTTGATTTATTTTGAGAGACAGAGAGCTAGAGCATACCTGTGAGCTAGGGAGGGACAGAGAGACAGGGAGAAAGAGAATTCCAAGCAAGCTCTGCATTGTCAGCAAAGAGCCCCAAGCCAGGCTCAATCCCATGAACCATGAGATCATGACCTGAGCTGAAATCAAGAGCCACTTAACTAACTGAGTGACCCAAGTGCCCTTGAATCATTTATTTGCCAGGGGAGCCTGGGTGGCTCAGTTAGTTATGCAGCTCTTTGATTTCAGCTCAGGTAATGATTTCACAGTTCATGGGATCGAGCCCCAAGATCAGCTCCAGGATGGAGGTCACTTGGGATTCTCTCTCCCCATTGGCCCCTCCACTGCTCATGCTCTCTCAAAAATAAATTAACATTTTTTAAAAAGGATTTGTTTGCCAGAACTGGGGTAGTATGTAATCCAGGGCTAATTATTCTCACTGCTGAAGACTGTAAGAAGCCCATCTAGAAGTTTCTGGGGTTCTCACTCTACAGTTCTTTCCTCTTTGTTACTCCGTTCTGCAAACTCCAGCTGCGTTGTTTTCCTTGTTCTCTCAGCTCTGAGCTCCCAAGCCCAAAAGCCCGCCAGATCATGCCTGCCTCACCCTCCCTGTCCCATGCCTGGAAACTCACCCAACGAAGCAAGTGGGACTATCACAGAGCTCACCTCCTTTGTTCCAAGTCTGTCATGAATTGCTATCCACTGTTATCTGATGTCCAGGGTCAAGAAAGGTCTTGTTTCATGTATTTTGTCAGTGTTTTGGGTTCTTTCAAGCAGGTGGATAAATTCAGCTGCTACTCCATCTTCCCCAGAAGCACAAGTTTATTTCTCTTTGTGGTTTTAATTTGCATTTCTCTGATGACTTCAGAGGTTAAGCAACTCTTCGTGTTTACTGTTCATTAAAATACCTTCTTTTGGGAATAGTCTGCTTAAGTGTTGTGCCCACTTTTATGCTGAATTACCCATCTGTCCTTGCTTCTTTGGGTTTAAGAATTATTTTTATATTCTGCTTGTGAGTCTTCTAAGGTCTTGCCACCATCTTTTCCAACTTTGTGGCTTACATTGTTAGTCTCTTAAGAGTATCCTTTGACAAGCCCAAGTTTTCAACTTTAACACAGTCAAATCCATCAACCTTTCCCTACACTCAATATGTGCATATCCAACTTAAGAAATCTTTGCTCACAGTGGCACCTGGATGCCTCAGTTGGCTGACTATCCAACTTCCACTCAGGTCATGATCTTGTTTTTGGGTTTTTTTTTTTTTTTTTGAGTTTGAGCTTCACATCAGGCTCTCTGCTGTCAGTGCAGAGCCCGCTTCAAATCTGTGTGTCTCTCTCTGCTATTCTCCTGCTGTGAGCTCATGCTCGCTCGCTCTCTTTCTCTCTCTCTCTCAAAAAATAAAACATTTTAAAAAATAAAAATTAAAAGAAATTTTGTCCAAGAGGATTCTTTCTCATATGTTATACATCTCATTGTTGTACCTTTCAAATTTACATGTATATCTACCTAGAACTGACTTTTTAGATACCATATATGGTAGATCCCCTTTTCCCTCATCTCTGCACATTCATATCCAATTGACCTTAGAATCATTCATTATCATAATCTGATTCTCTGGTTAACATCTTCCTTGGTGCCCAATTCTGGTACTTTTTCTCTTCCTTTCAGTTCCATGATACTGATCAAAGTTCTGATCAGGTTTTCAGACTCTCTGTCATATTTTGTAAATCATCAAATGTTGCCAAGAAAAAATCAACAGGAAACATTAGTCAAGTCTCTCTGTGGTTTCTTTCTGCTCATATCTTAGCTTCTGAATGCTAGACGTTCTTTGATGCTCTTTAAGTACTCTGATGCACTTATTAAACTGATTTAATTAACCATTTCATCCAGCTTTCTTAGTTGTTCTCAGAATGCACAATTCTCTGTGAAAAGCTCACCTGCGATGGCCAGATGCCCTGCCAACTGAATTTAAGCTGGAGCTAAACACCTTCTATCAGGTCACATCAAACAAAGGCCAGGACCTAGAGCCTCCATCTCGAGGCTGAAAACTCCTCAACGGCCAGATCCAGCTAAGTTATAAGTCTTACTTTTTGGATCTCATAACGTTAAGGTGATATTTTACTTTAACCACACATTGTGATACACTGGATTCTGTTGTGTAACTTACACATTGGCTGTGGAGAGAACGCCCAAAAGAGAGATAAAAGAAATCCAAGCAGTGGCAACATGCTTACAAAATGAGCACAAAAAGTGTATATGTTGTTATACAATTTGAGGTCAACAATGTATTAACTATTCTGTGAGGATAATCAAGGTTAATCCTCAGGAGATATGTAATTCATGACTTAAAATGAGATGGTCTATTTCCTTGTCACACACCTAAATGTCTCAGTCCTGTGAATATCTGGCTACCTTTGTATGAAGGCATCTATTTAAATCATGACACATCCCCCACCTATGTCAAGGGAACCTGCTCTCCTGTGGCAATCTGTACAACAAACTCCACTTAGAGAACAGCTTCTATTCCTCACTGTGGACTTGAAGGTCAATAGAGACAAGAGGAAGACGGTCAAAACCATGACTATCCTCTGACCTGTTTGCTTCTGCTGCCTCTTCCCCACTCCATCCTCAGTCCCATCTCAAACTCAAGGGCAACTCCTGCCACCATTTTAATTTCAGATACTGAACAGCCCTCCAGCTTTCTGCTTCCTCTAAGAAGGTGGAATTTTTCACTGATTTTATTTCAGCTAAAACTCTTTCACTCTTGCCTGCCCTCTACTAACCACTTAACTTTTGAGACTTTTCATCGTAGTTGTTGAAGGTAGTAACACTCTATGAGTGACTGCTGGGCTCCACCACCCAGATTTCTGAAATTCATATGCTGAGACACATTCACTTGATCGTGGAGACAACCAAACGCAAGCACTATATGGGAACACACTGTGCTTATCTTACATATGTGCCCCTTGAAGATTCAGCAGGTGTTTCTCTCACCTAAAACTAAGCCCATTTTTCACAAGCACCTCTCCAAATGCCCTTATTTACAGTTCATTATGGGCATTAGTTTAGTGCCATCTGTGCAATCACTGCAAATTTGGAGACTTCTCAAATGACAAGTTGGCAGATTTTCTCTTATGTAGATTTGGGTCAACACTGCAGGGCATTCCTTGAAAACATTCCTTGATGAAAACATCAAACATTCCTGGGCATACGTATTCCTGATCTTCTCATTTAAGATTTTATCTTTAAGTAATGTCTACACTGTGGGGCTTGAACTCACAACCCCAAGATCAAGAGCTGCATGCTCCACCAACTGAGCCAGCCAGGTGCACACTCATCTTTTCTTTTTAGAGAATGCACTGTGGCCTCAATTTCTACTATAGTGGAAGAGCACTGGGTGTTATATGTAAACCAACCTGATAATAAACTATAAAAAGAAATTTTAAAAAAAGGAATTACAAGGACAAAGGAAAAAAAAAACAAGTAAAAAGAGGGGTGCCTGGGTGGCTCAGTCAGCTAAGCCTCCAACTTTGCCTCAGGTCATTAGCTCGCTATTCAGAGTTTAAGTCCCACATCGGGCTCTGTGCTGACAGCTCAGAACCTGGAGCCTATTTTGGATTCTGTGTTTTCCTGTCTCTCTCTGCCCCTCCCCTGCTCTTGGTCTCTCTCTCAAAAATAAACATTTAAAATTTTTAAAAATAAAACAAGTGAAAAGAAACAGGGAAAATTAACTTTAATGTATTTTGCCTAGTATATCCAAAATACTTTGAACGTGTAATTTTAAAAAAATGTTAGACGTTTTAGATTCTTTCCAGAATAAATCTTTGAAATCAGGTAGGTATATTTACAGCCTATCTCAATTTGGATTTTCCATCCAAAATATTTGATCTGTATTTCAACTTCATAAAATACACTACTGCAAAGCAGATTCACATGCTCAAGCTGTTTCAAACACATTTGTATTTTCCAATAACTGCATCAAATGTCAGTGTTTAAATTTAAATCAATTAAAATTTATTGAAGTTAAAAATTCATTTTCTCAGTTGCCACATTTCAAGGGCTCAGTGGTCACAGCTGGCTCACGGCGACCCCACATGAACGGTACAAATGCGGGTCACCACACTGCAAGTTTGTGCCTTCAGTGCAGCCCAGCCCCTCCAGGGAGAAGCTTTCACTCCATGCAGTGAACAAGAGAAGAGTCAATGTGCAAACTCTTCTAGGACAAAAAGATCTTTCAAGTTATTAGGAATCAGTGGCTAAAACAATGTTAACTACAGAAAATTGTCAGCTATTTAAAGGCATTACATAACAAAGGGACCATTATGCTGTCTGCCTTTAACCACTACACCAAGCACTTGAAAAATACAAAAGGATGTTTTTCTAAAAGGGGGGGAAAACCAAAGAATGTTAGTAATGAATCATGTGTAACTTCAAGCCAGTTGCACATACTATTGCACCATGCCAACGAACCCTGCAAGCACACCTCTAAGTCTGTGTTTCCATAAGCAACTACCAGAGATTTTGATCACTGAAGTCAAGCAGGACCCACACAGAAGTCCTTTAGATCATTCAAGCCATTGCAAAGTGAGGGTGAGTTCCGGAAGATGACCGTCTTTAAAACTTGATCTTAACCAAGCTTACCAACAGCTAATAATCACGGAAGGCACTCCAGACACACTGACTTCATCACTCTGGTATTCCAACTCACTTGGGAATTTCTGCTTAGAGCATGGAGGTTGTAGCGGTATCAGACCCCCCTGGCTGGTGAGTTCAGGCTGATCAAATTCCACAATTAACTGCAGAAACTCGCACTTTGGCTAACACTGTTAAATTGAGTGCAGTGGCTTGAGGAGGGGGCCAAAAGAATTCAACTCATTCACAGGATGTCAACATGAGTTATCTACCCACAAAGCGTTTCTTTTCTGGTGAAATTGCATTGTTATAACACAAGCTGCAGTTGCCATGTTATTTTGGTCACACTACAGGGAGCACATTCAGGAATTTAAGTACAAAAGGCAAAGGCGGAAAAGCTGTGTCTGGTGGTCCAAAACGGATTCCAATATTGAAAAGAAGGTAAGAGTGTAGCAAGGCCAGGCTGTTTGGTTTCACCGCCAGAAGAATGAACTATTCCCTAATAAGCAACCGAGAATTCCAAATGCACCTTCATTTTATAGAACCGTTTCAGGAAAAAAAAGCTGTGGCTGTAGATGACCCAAAATGCCCTTAGCTCCTTATTAATTTCTGGTGCCACCTCCACTCCCCCACCGTTCATCACTCCTGAGTGGTTATTTCCACCACAGAGGAAGTGAAACACCTTTTAAAATAATGAAACTTTGCTAATAGTGGGATAGCATTTTATGTGAATTTAAATTGTTGGAAGTTTCATTAATGTAACTAAAAGATCTCAATGAAATCACTTTTTGAGTACAATTTAAAATATCAATTTCAGGGGCGCCTGGGTGGCTTAGTCGGTTAAGCATCCGACTTTCGCTTGGGTCATGATCTCGCGGTTCGTGGGTTCGAGCCCCGCGTCGGGCTCTGTGCTGACAGCCAGCTCAGAGTCTGGAGCCTATTTCAGTCTGTGACTCCCTCTCTCTCTGACCCTCCTCTGCTCACACTGTCCTCTCTGTCTCTCTCCTAGAAATAAATAAAACATTAATAAATAAATAAAAGAAATTTAAAAAAAAATAAATAAAATATCAATTTCAAAAATATCAAAAACCTAATCTTTTCCAAGTTGGCAGTCAAGACATCTGTAAATCTTGTTTAATCTAAAGCCATGTGGCTGGACTCCTTTGCTGGTACGCAGCAGTGCCAGCCTCCTTTGGTTAGCACGGGGTAGACAGCATGGCTGGTGGCATTCATCAGCATGGCTGTGAACAACTTTAGGAGCCTCTGTACTGTGACCTCACTATTTCAGCTTCATTTTAATCTCACTTCTTTTTAATGTCTTATAATATCTAGGCATTCATTAGGAGTGGCAGCAGTACTAGAACTGAGCAACGTACATGAATCGGAGATTCAGAACTTCTGATTAAACTATTAGGAAGGAGTGTGTAAGATGGCTTCCACGGTGAGTCCCATAGGTATTAGAGAACATTCTAATATTGAAATGACACTGAAAATATATTAAGAATGATTTAAAAGGTACATCTTTGAAGTTTTTTATGTATATATGAATATATATTTCTGTATAAACTCAGCCTATAACTTAAGAAGGATAATGGAAAAAAAAAAAAGTTGGCATCAGGAATGCATGTCCCAAGGAGTCAACCTGTTCTCTGGCTAAGGTTTGAGGCATTTTTTGATTCTCTGAAAGGAGGTACAGAGAATGGTGAGAAGAATGGTAATGACCTGTTGCACCAGCACCAGCCCAGGACTTCAACTAAGGACAAAGAGGCACTGGGTACGTGCATGTTCCAAAGATGGCAAACAGGGGTCAGGACAGATGAGTCAACCTCTTTCCATCTTGCACTTTCATATACCCTTTCTATAGAAAGTAGCGCAAGGAGGAGGAGACTAGAAGTGGAATCCTTCACGTCTTCAAGTTATCAGCCCCCAAGGGGACGCTGTGGCTTTTCCTACTCCTTATGGGGAAGGTAAACAATTCTGTGGCCCAACCAAGTGAGACAGGTGTTGGAGAATCACTCATAGAAGCTATAGATCCCTGTAGGAAGTCAATCTGTGACATGTCCCTCCTTGGACATCTGCTGAAGTAGAAAAGGAGGAAGAAGATGTAACCAGATGGCTGAGTTCACTGCGCAAGAACAGGAAGCGCTGAGACAGAGCTGGTCTTCTAATACATATCCCCTAGGAAGTTCCCCTGTGCTCCCTGAGGACTGCCATCGGTCTTCCACAAGGGACCCAACGTGTGGATACTTGCTGTTGAGGAAAGAGAAGAGTAAGTCACTGCTGGTCAAAGAATCAGGAACAAATATTAAGAAAGGCCTTGGGATGCCTGGGTGGCTGAGTCAGTTGATCGTCCACTTCTTAATTTCTGTTCAGGTCATGATGACAGGGTCATGAGATTCAGCCCCAGAGACAGCAAAAAGCCTGCTTGGGATTCTCTCTTTGACTCTCTCTGTCCCTCCCCTGCTAACACACATGCGCACACCCTCTCTCTCTCAGTGAATAAGTAAATAAATATTTTTAAAAAGAAAGAAAAAGAGAAGCAATGACTGACAGATGTTAGCCCCACCCTCTCTCTGTGATAAATATGTGGGAAAGGCATAAACAATAAAATAATGAGCATCTCCCTTCCAACTTCAAATTTATTATGTGAAAGACCGGCCTCAACAAAGAGGTAAGTTTGGACTGTTAACTAGACCTTGCTGAGCTGCTGTTGGGTTAATTATTTTTTAATAAGAGAAAGAGACCAGGATATAAGATACCTACCCCATGTGTTATACAGCTTATAAGCCACTCGGCTTAAGGAGTTTCAGTAGGGCACATGTACGATTAATAATCAGAGAAAATAAAATGCTTCAAGCCTGTATTCTCTGTAATACTGATCAGTAAACCAGTCATACAAGTATTTACTATGTTTAAAGAATGTAAAAGAAAAACAATGTTTTCCTAGTTACAGATTTATATATCTCTCTTCTCATATACATGCTAAGAATTTAGAATGATAAATATATTGGCTTTCAAAGTCTTCAAGAACATGTACCTATAATGGAATATGATACCTTCCACCTCAAAATCAGTAGCGAGGGCCCAGCTGCCCATCATCAGAATGTTTCCAGGAAGCAACTAAAGCTTAAGTGTGGTTATGATTGCTCCCTGAGACTAGTTAAAACAAACAAATACACCACAAGCATTCAATTGTGTGATACATCAATAAGAGATGGATATACTGGGTTGCTAGTCAATGTAATCAAACCAATTCTATTTACAAAGCCATCTGGAAGTTAGTGTGAATACAGGAAACTGTAACTGAGGGCTGATCCTGCAAATACTGTCCAAGTTTAACTAACAACTCTATCAGGAATAGCACCACTACAGTTGTTTTATCAACAGCAAGAAGAGCCAGCTTTTGGTGAAGAGCCACCAAATTTCGGATCAAAAAGAAAAGATGACTGTGAGAAAAGTAATCAAGATAAATGCTGTGTCCAAAGAACAGTAGAATTCAGGAAACTATAGTGTGAAGAGATGTATATTCCAAAGCCAATGCATAAAAATACCTAGAGAAAAAATATGGACAGAAATACTCAATGATAAAGCACAACTTACAGCTTTACAATAATCATGTCTGCTGCGGTCAGGTGTGGGAGTGAGAGCCTCCATCAGCTGTAAACACTGAAACACCTACGTGGATGTCAACCAACGAATAGGCAGAGGTCACAGGCAACATCCTCCGAGTGTTTACAGGAAGGAGCACTTTGCGATTTGTACCAAGTCTGTCTGCGATCTGAGCGCTCAGGTTACAAAAGATAATAGTTGCTTTTATTTGCTTTACATATTGTCATGGGTGGTACGGTGTTCTTGCACAGGTGGGGGAAATTAGAGGGCTACCTAGAGGACCAGAATGAAATGACACAGTCCGCCTCTGACACCACTCAATGCCAGTCCAACTTAATCATTGTGAAGGCGACTCGGGAGTCAGGGAGCAGTGCAGAGATCCCACAGAAATCTTGTTCCAAGGGACCCATTCTCCCTTAAGAAAGCTGCCAACCAGGCAGCCGGTGCTCCAGACCCTGTCCCAGAATTCTGGGCACTTTGGTGCCAATGATTCCTCCATTAACTTCTTGCAGGGCCCTGAGCCTTGTATATGTCATATCCTTTCCCTTTACTGAGGACCTGGTTCCTTTGGCACCACCACCTCTGGCATCCCTCTGTTGCCGCATCACCCGTTTTCGTTGCCGATTTTCTATCTCCCTGTGCATGTGACATGATAGGTGGCATTTGACAATGATGGAGAAACTGTGGCATTCCTTAGCTAACACAGAATAGGACACTTATAAAAAAAAGTATGTATTACTTACCTGTTTAGGCTGAGCTCCCTTTGAGAGAATGTCAAGTAAGTCCGCAGAAGAGATGAAATAGAACCTGGGGAAAGCCACTCGCTTGGCTTCCAGGTACTCAGCAAGAGCTTTTTCGCAAAGGGAAAGCCTATGGGAATGAAAAATCTTTATATGCATATCTTCCCCAATCACTTATTGAAACAACCAAACAAAACCCAGCTCCCCTCGTCTGTCCACTCACCATAGTAAGCTTACTGTTCCACAGGTACCCTGACTCCCTCTCTCTAACCCAATCATCTTGCTTGTGACTAACATACAAGTCATGCCAAGTAGGAGGAGACAGGTACAGACACACCATCAGTTGAGGCTAAACAGACATCAGACTTGGGTTGAGGTCACTCCTCACTTTTTCTCTTTTTAAAAAAAATTTTTTTTAACATTTATTCATTTTTGAGAGACAGAGACAGTGTGTGAGCAGGGGAGGGGCAGAAAGAGAGGGAGACACAGAATCCAAAGCAGGCTCCAGGATCTGAAGTGTCGCAAAGAGCCCAGCGTGGGGCTTGAACCCATGAACTGTGAGATCATTACCTGAGCCAAAGTCTGATGCTCAACCAACTGAGCCACCCAGGCATCCCACTCCTCGCTTTTCTAAATGACACTCCTATTTAACAAGGGAAACTGGGCTTGGCACCACTCATCCTGAGCTCAAAATAGATTAGTTAAGATGCAATGGGTTTAAGGTCTTCCTTTCCCCACTAAATGCCTATGAAATACAAGTGGCTTCAACTCTCTCTGGTATTCAGAGGAGTCCTAAGATTCAGAATAATTTCTGATTTATTGTTCTTAGATAACTCCTGGAGCCTCCAACATCACTAAGAAATAATTAACTGGGGTGCCCAGCTGGGTCAATTGGAAGAGCATGTGATTCTTGGGGCGCCTGGGTGGCTTAGTCGGTTAAGCGTCTGACTTTCGCTTGGGTCATGATCTCGCGGTTCGTGGGTTCGAGCTCCGCGTCGGGCTCTGTGCTGACTGCCAGCTCAGAGCCTGGAGCCTGTTTCAGTCTGTGACTCCCTCTCTCTCTGACCCTCCCCTGCTCATGCTGTCTCTCTGTCTCTCTCTCCTAGAAATAAATATATTAAAAAAAAAAAATAAAGAAAAAAAAAAAAGGAAGAGCATGTGATTCTTGATCCTGGGATCATGAGTTCGAGCCCCATGGTGGGTAAAGAGATAACTTACATATAACTTAAAAACAAAAAAGAAAAATTAACTTCAGTGGAAATCTACCCTTTTAAAATCATGGCCAACTTTACCTCTAAAAAAACTCCAGATTATGAAATAATTTTGCTTATGTAGTGTTCATTTTTATCTAGAGCTCTTTTCTACCTGGCAATAAAAAGTGATCACAGTTCTGCATAAACTTCTTTTAGTACCTGACTGACCATTTTCAATGAAAAGACAGACTATTCTTACCACCATTACCTATGCAGAATTAATTGTACGTGGAATTACAAATGGCCTTTAGGACAAAGATTTCTTAAGTGCTAACATGCTTTCTAAGGATATTTTCTAGTATAAACTGTATACCTCCAAAAAAGACTTGAAATTACTAAATGCAATCCAGTTTCTGGCAGATAAGAGATGCCTAATAAATATTTGGAGGATAGTCAATAAGTAATTAGTCATGTCAATTCTCCTGATAATATTCTAATTTTACTACTATGATAGTCCTTTTGTAAAGGAGAAATGTATTTGATTTACATTAAATATGTGCCACCAAATATGTCCAAGGTAACTGGACTTCTTACCTGTATTGTAAGTCTTTAAGTTTTTCATACAGATTAGGTCTGCATGTTGCTTCTAGAACATTCTTTATTTTGGCTGTCTTCAACATTAACTCCTGTATGAAAGTATAACATGGAGCCATTGATATTAGAAATTACTTTTCTAAGTTTTTCATCCATTTGAGGAATTTAAAAAGGAAGAACAGGGGCACCTGTTGGCTAAGTTGGTTAAGTGTCTGTCAGCTCCGGTCTTGATTTCACAGTTTGTGAGATCAAACTCTGCGTCAGGCTTTATGCTGACAGTGCAGAGCATGCTTGGAATTCTCTCTCTCTTCCTCTCTCTGACACCCACTGCTTGCTCGCTTGCTCTCTTTCTCTCTCTCTCAAGTAAACATTAAAAAGGTTTAAAAAATAAAAATGAAGAACTGTAAGAAAGTAAGGTGAAGGAGACTTCTAACCCCCTGTCTGTTCACTTTTGCTTTTAAACTTTTACATGAAGACTAAAAACGAGGTTCACTCACACAGCTTTTATCAAAATAAATTCGATGGGCATAACCACCATTCTGGATCCAAATAAAAAGAATCGAGAGAGAGAACCCAATGAAAATGAGATGAATACTCCACAATCTATTCTTTTTTCCTTAAAAATCGGGCTGCCTGGGTGGCTCAGTCAGTTAAATGGTCGATTCCTGATTTCAGCTCAGGTCATGATCTCACGGTTCATGAGTTCAAGCCCCGGATCAGGCTCTACACTAGAAGCTTGCTTGGGGTTTTCTTTCTCCCCCTCCTCCTGAACTTTCCCCATTCAAAAATAAAATAAACAAACATTAAAAAAATAAGTTAAAGTATACCTCTGGGTGTTCTTCTTTAGATAAGAAAAATAGTTATTCCCCATTTCTATATAAAAAGGTATAGCCATTATTTTCTGCTGCAAGTCTTTCAAATGATTTACCATTATCATGTGTAGATCTCTATGTGTTGTCTGTGGCACTTATGAAATAAACCAACAAGTAACTAGTAGTACTGTTACTGGCTTCCTCTCCGCAGTATTTACTTAATGAAGATCAATGTGTCACACCCTACTGCAGGGTCAGCAACCCATGGCTTAAGGGAAACATCAAGCCTGATGCTTCTTTTTGTATGGCTAGGAGCTAAGAATGGTTACTATATTTTTAACTCATTGAAAAAAAAGTCAAAAACAGCTTAATATTTTGTGACACATGAAAATGCTAGGAAACTCAAATTTCAGTGTCCATAAATAAAGTTTTATTGGTGCACAGCCACACCCATTTGTTTATGTAGTATCTGTTTTCTTTTACACTACGGTGGCAGCGTTGAGTAGTTATGACAGAGAGCATAAACAACTACAGAGCCTAAAATACTATCTGACCCTTCCCTAGAAAAAGCTTCCTGATTGGCTTACTAAAATGCAAAGCCATTTTTTTAATAAGTACCCCAAATTATGTTTACTTCTAAGATCTTTATATTGTTTGGAAAACTTTGCTACCCTAGAAAATAGTCTGTCTTCTATGAACCTTAAATTCGGCATCTAATCCATCAAATCTTCTAGCATCTTTCACAAGCTGGATTCGCACATCTTCTGAACAAACAAAGATGCTTTCCAGGTGAGACCAAGTTCGCTGGACTTCCATCCAAGCAAAAATGACCAAGTCTGCAATGTTCAATTTATTTTGCCAGCTTAATACTTGTTCAATAAAATATTCCACATACTTGCTTTGAAGCAGAGTCTGCAACTGAACCTAAAACAAAGGCAAAGAATCGTCAGTAACAGGTCAGGCAGCGGACACACAAAGTACTGTGAGGGAGGGGCCAGACCCATTCTGTTTACTGCTGGATTCCTAGGATCCAGCAGGTCACACATGGAACAAGAATTCAGTATTTGCTACAGAAATGAACTAATGGCGTTCAATATTCATACTGATTTTTTATCTAAAATTTAAAAAAAGATAAATATAAGCAACTGCATTTTGTGTGTCTTTCACAGGAAGACCATGTATCTCTTCAAAGGCAGAAAAAAATACTGTGCTCCAGGGTGTGGCTTTAGGAATTACATTTTATTCCTTCATCTTCTCTCATTCTTTCCCTGGAGTCCCTGCCTATTAATCACTGCAAGATTATAAATCTTTTTCTCCCAAAACTGAAAAAAAATAAACTTTTCTGCAGCTTCCTAAGCCCTGAAGTTTCCATTTTCCTCTTTCAGTCGACTACCAAGCATTAATGCCGAGTAGTGCGGTGAGTACTTCTCACCATTCTCTGAGTTGTCATCTCAGGATGTCGCTCTGGGGAAAGGCCTCTTGTCATCCTCCTTCACCTCTACTACTTAACACATTGGACCCTTCTCACCCACCTCCAATTTTATTATGCTATTACAAACATGCTACATGATTTAAGTTTAAAGTGTACAATGTGATGCTTTGACACATGTATATATTGAAAAATGGTAACAACAAAAGAGCTCCTTAACACCTCCATCCCCAAAGAATAACCTTTTTCTGAGGGGTGTGGTAATAAGATCTATTCTTTAGATCCTAACAACTTTAAAGTACACAGTACAGGGGCGCCTGGGTAGCTCAGTCGGTTAAGCACGTGACTTCGGCTCAGGTCATGATCTCACAGTGTGAATTCAAGCCCCACATCGGGCTCTGTGCTGACAGCTCAGAGCCTGGAGCCTACTTTGGATTCTGTGTCTCCTTCTCTCTCTGCCCCTCCCCCACTTGTGCTCTCTCAAAAATAAATTAATAAATGTAAAAAAAAAATTTAAATAAAATACACAGCACAGTATTATTAACTATGGTCATGATGGCATACACTAGATCCCTAGAGCTTTCTCATCTTCTACCTGGAAATGTGTACCCTCTGACCAACATATCTCCCCACTTCCTCCACTCCCCAGCCCCTGACAACCACTACTGTCTCCAGTGCCCACAACTCCCTTCTTGATTGCCATTCTTTGTTTACTACCAGCCCAACTCACAAGGCTCTCCTCAAGTCTTTTGCCCAACGCAACAAAGAGCCTCTCTGCCACTTCTTAGACTCCTTGGAGCCCTATTGTCTGTCTCCCTGCTCAAGTACAAGTTCCTTGAGAACAAGTGTTCATACCTTTGGATCCCAAAGGGTAACCATGCCCAAAGTCTGGGACAAGTAGATGCCCAATGAATGAATAAATATAGAGTACTAGAATTTGGAAACGTTTATAATTATCATTTAAAAGGAAAATTCTGCAGTAAATATACCCATCTTACTTGGTTGTGCTCTAGAGTTTCAAAAAGTTGTTCATCAGATTTTAGCAATGGAATGCCCGTCCGATAGTGAACTTCATAAGAGAACTCCATGGTTGCCCAGGTCTGACTGATTTCAATAATAACCTAGACGTAAACAGTATTAAGTTATGTGCACAGAAGTTTAATTTACTACCTATATCTAGGATATCATCTGGAATTTTAAAAAATGTACACAATTTGCAAAAAAATAAAAAGGGGGGGGGCGCTACCCAATACTAATGGCCTCATTTTTTTCTCCTGAAAAGTATTCCTGATGATGAGGTTCAGAGAATGAATTCCACCTTGCAAAAACAACCATCACACTAATATCAAATTTCTGCTGGATCTGAGCTTTACATCCTTCACTGAAACAGAATGCTAGAGCAGAAAGGGACTTCCGAAGTAATCTAAAGATTCGTTAGGGATGATTTGCACATCAGCCAGAAGGATAAAGGTAGTGCTGTGAGTGTCTGAATTTGAGTCCCTACTCCCCTTCGTGAACGCTGGGTGGTGGGGGTGGAGGATCAGGTACCACTCTGCAGTTCAGCTGCCTCTTCTGTAAGACAGGGTCAGAGTATTACCTACCTCAGAATTAAATGAAATACTATAAATGGAGCACTTAGAGCAGTGCTTGCAACAAAGCAAATGACACATTCTTAAGTGTTCTCTGCTGCCGCCATCATCATCATCAACTGGGCCAATCTTCCTATTTTACATATAAACTGTGGCTTAGAAGGATTTAGCTTCCAAGTAGTGGCAGAGGAGAAAATAGGACTCAGGTGTCCACACACCCATGGCAAGGGGGCTTCTGAGTCTTACTGGCTAGAGCACAGAACTAGCTCAATGTAAAAGGAAAGCCCAAGGACACCACCTTTTCAGTCCCCAGTTCCTTCACCGCTTTGTCCACAATGCTCCGGACCTCATCTTCCACTTGGTACAACCGCAACACGAACAAATCTGCCAAAGTTGTGGCTTCGTTTATTGAAAACCTGACCTAATTTGGGGGGAAAAAAAGGGTGGAATTTACATTACACGTGTATTAATAGTTCTTTGGCCTCATGGCCAGAAGAACTGATCACAGCTAAATATAGTCAAGTTGCTGCTGAGCATGCCTCTAGTTCTGCAAGGTGTGACCTGTTAACAACACTGCTTTTTAACTCATAGTTACTGAGGCATCACCCACCAGAAGCTATGGCCAAGGTTCAGGCCATGCTCATACTCCACTATGCTCTTTTCTTTCATATCCTTCCCTTGTCAGCTCATTTCTTATCTCTTTGCCCACAAAACCCATTTTTAAAGAGAATCACAGTGTTCATTTATTTTAATTTGGTTGAAATCCCAGGGATCAGGGAGTAGCTCATTTGTCTTTTCTTCCTAAAGTACTCTATTCACTGAACATAATTCCCAGCTGCTTCCGTGATTTAACTTAGTTTTGTCACTAATCTAATCTTTGTTCCTTGGCAAAAAATATTCTTACTCATAGGGTCATTATTCATACTTACCATGTGAACATATCATTCACATTTATCCCCTGATCATCTTGTTAAATGCCCACCCCCCAATCCCAGTATGTGCTAAGCTCTCCGCTCTCCCTAAGTGCTTAAACTCAACCACCCCCCTCAAACATGAAGAGCTGACTCCGCCACATCATTGCAGGGAAGCCACTTCCCTGCAGCTGGTAAGAATGCCCCATCCCTGCTTGTTGGTAGCTGCCACCTTCTCTAACTCTCTCTGACCTGTAACACTGCTTGCCACCTTCTGCCTTTCCAGAAGGGGACTCCACATCCCTGTTTGCCCATGATTAGGGGTTTCCTGAGATGTGGAACTTTCAAAGCTAAAACCTGCCAAGTCCTGGGCAAACCAGATGAGTTGGTCACCCTATGTCTGCATCACTTCTGACCTTACTCCAGAGGTGATGGGGGCCATGGACCCAGTTCTGTCTCAGAAAAAGAAGGAGCAGGAATGTGTAGCAGGGCCACCCTGATTAGTTGTGTAGTCTGTGCACTGGAACACGGCCACCCAGCCGGTCAACAACTGGAGGCTGAATCTAGCTGCTGCAGGAGAGTCTGGGCAGAGGTGCCTTTTTTCAGCCTGTAGAAAGGCCTGATACGGGTAAGAAATGGTGTGACAAATGTCACTGGAGGAAATGAAGGAGAGGGACACGTACTTTATCACATATTGGAAGATTCAATAAAGGTTTTTGCAAAGAATATACTAATCAATCAATTACCAAGTCTAAAATCCAAAGTCTAAAATACTATGGAAAGCATAACAATGATAATAGCAGCTTCAGGGGCAATTAACTGAACACTTACTACATGCTTCAACTACATATATAATCTCACTCCCAGTGTTTTAACTAAATCCGTATGGAAGGCATTACAACATTATGGAGAAGAGGGAACTAGACCAAGATCTCAGGGTTACTGTTTGGGTTGGATGAATAAAGCCTGGGCTATTCCCACTTCACCAGACTGCCCCATTCCTCAGTTTCCCCACTCTGCCAACTGTGCCTTCAAGTCACGAGAGCCTTTCTTCACAATGTGTGCCTAGGAGAAAACCCACACATCGGGCCGCCTTTCACATATTTTAAGCTCTTAAAGATCACCTTCCCTAAAAAACCCCAAAAGGTGAAAAATTGGTTTATCTGCTCTTAAAAAGCAGAAAGGCAAGAAAATATAATCTCAAGTTGCATGGACACATGAGAAATCATTTCATGTTTTCCAATAAAGTCAAAATTATCAAAGACCATCATTATTTTAAGTTTATTTATATATTTTTGAGAGAGAGTGTGTGTGCATGCAAGTGAGGGACTAGCGGGGGGGGTGGAGAGAACCCCAAGCAGGCTCTGCACTGTCAGCATGGAGCCCTACATGGGGCTCAAACTCAACTACTATCAAATCATGATCTGAGCTGAAATCAAGAGTCGGACACTTAACCAACTGAGCCACCCAGGTGCCACAAAAGGCCATCATTATTAAATGAACTGGAGGTAGGGGTGGGGGAAGAAATCACAATTTCAGAATTCTCTTTCCCCCTGAATTCACTTTTATACCCTCTGACCCTCTCCACAATATATAAGGTTCTTTCTAGCCATGCTGAGCTCTATACAAGGCCTTCACATGATCTCACTTGATCCCAACGAGAGTCCTCTGATGTAGGAGAGCACATAGGATCCCTCTCATTGTATTAACAAAAGAAATAGGGGTGGGTTAAATGTCTTGTTTCAGGTCACGTAGTAAGAGATAAAAGAAGGATGTCAGTTGAGGCTACTGGAAGAGATTACCATAGACTGGGAGGGGCTTCAGCAACAAACATTTATTACTTTCTCACTATTCTGGAGGCTAGAAGTCCAAGACCAAGGTGCCAGAAGGGCTGGGTTCTTGCTGAGGGCTCTCTTGGTTTATAAATGCCTGTCACCTTGCTGTACCCTCACATGGCAGAGGGGAGAGGGGTCTGGTCTTTCCATCCCATTCTAAGGGCACTAATCTCTTTCATGAGAGCTCCACCCTCCTGACCTAATTGTCTCCCAAAAGCCTTACCTCCAAATGCCATCACAGTGGGGATTTAGGCTTCAGTCTACGAATGGGGGGGGGGGACACATTCAGTCTACAGAAGGGGCTGAAATAGGATCTCTGCATGATCAGTTTGTTGGTCCTATTTCGAGGAGCTTGACCTCCCCCATTTGACCAGACATCTTTGTTTTTTAAATGTTTATTGATTTGTTTTGAACACAAAGCAGGAGCTGGGGGAGAGGCAGAGAGAGAGAGAGAGACAGCAAACCGCAAGCAGGTTACTTGCTGTCTGCACAAAGCCTGATGCACAAACTGTGAGATCATGAATTGCGAGATCTCATGAACTCACAAAGCAGGAGATCATGACCCAAGCCAAAATCCAGAGTCAGACCCTTAACTGAGCCACTCAGGCCTCCCTTGACCTGAAGTCTTCCCACATATCCCATTTCATTCCAGATAAACAATGTAACCCAAGGAATGACACTTGACAGTCAAAAAAATATTCCATTAACAAGAGCCAGGAAACCCACCCCAGTGGCCTTCATCAGCTGGTGCCAATGCCGGTCTCTGAGAGCAGGGCTCTGTAGCTCCATGACCACTCTCAGGGAGGCTGCCATGTCCTTCACTGTGCTTTCCAGGCCTGAGTAAGCATCCCACACTCGGACTTCCTTGTCTAGTGAACAGATTTCCTAAAGAAAAGTAAAAAAGAAACAAACAAAAAAACAGATCCTCAGATAAAACAGTACATTTCATAATTTGTCTTCTGTATAAAAATATGTATTTCCCTGGGTTACAAAAGAGTAAAATCATTTAAGCCCCTAGGTGATGGGCTAAAATCAGAGAAATAGAAAGGATGTACTCATTTATATTATGAGTCATCTACGTACAAGCCACTTGGATACACTGGTTTCTTATTCACAGATTCTAACTGGATAGCCCATGAGAAAACTCATGGGATATTAAATATAGGGAAGTTAAGAGTTTCTAGGACCTTTGCAAAGAACATTTCCTCAAGCAACATAAATAAGCAGAAAACAGAGATTGTTACCTGAATTACTAACATCTTCCTTCAAAGACCTGACTTGTTTAAATGGCAGCCTTGAAATGTTGGTTACCAGTGAATGTTTGTGCTTGGCACTTATGTATGTCATGGTTTTAAGATATATTAAATAAGGACCCTGACTTGGCTGTCTTCTTGGCCCATGAAACAAATTGAAAATTGTGAATGAGAAAACCCGTAATAAAACAATTCAACACAAAGAAAAGGACAATGCCATTTGTTTAAAAAAAAAAAAAAGCTTCAGCTGAGAGTGGGGGTTAAAGTGTCCCTCTGAAACCAGATAATCAAACTGCAGGAAAGATAAACGGGAGCTAAGTACAATAATGAGATATGGTGACCCCTGACATCCCAAAGAATCATGGGACATTTTTGTTATGGCTTTTAGGATAAAGATACTATGGGGGGGGGGGGCAGGGATGGAAGGCCTTGGTAGGAGCCAAGCACAGGACTAAATCAAGACAAAGATGTTGAGAAAAAAGTAAAATGTCTTGCCACTTTTTAACTGCATTTCACTTCTGTGCATTTTGGCTTTATCCAAAGAGGTTCTACCCTCTTTAGAGAGTATATGGCTATGGGGACTAGATATCAAAGCACTACATTAAAATAAGCTCTGTTCTGTATATATTGAGTCCTTGTGGGACATCAGAAGAGTCAATAAGAAGAACAAAGATCACAGTATTTCATATAAATTCCAAAGTGGCATACTTCAATTAGTTGCCCCAAATTTCAGAATCAAAGGGTATCTTTTAAGGTACAAAATAATGGTTGCTAAAGAAAGGATTCAAAACCTCCTTTAAGCCTTTACTCAGCCATGGTACCTTTTTTAATGTTTATTTTATTTTGAGACATAGACAGAGAATGAGAATGAGCGGGGGAGGGGCAGACACAGAGGGAGACAGAATACCAAACAGCTCCCCACTGTCAGCACAGAGCCAAACTTGAGGCTCAAACTCACGAACCAGTAGATGGTGACCTGAGCTGAAATCAAGTCAGATGCTTAACTAAGTGAGCCACCCAGGCATTCCTACGCCCTGGTACTTTTAATCTTAACATCCTTCATTCTAGATAGCCAAAGCTAGCACAGGATTATAGCTACTATCCATAGATTCATTTGCTCTAATATGTTTTCATCCACTCATTCACAAAAAGGGAGGCTTGATTAGAAATGCAACTGGCTGAGAGTTTTAAAAAAAAAAAAAAAAAAAAAAAGTACTGCCTCATATCATCCTGTTTGAAGTAAATAAGGACACACAGCCCAACATACCAGACACTCAGCTAGGCAAGATGTAAGGAGGTGGTGCTGAGAAAGATAAATGGTTGTAATCGACAGTTACGGAACTTGCCTTGGCAAACCTTCTGAGTTCTACATCCATCTGTTCCACATTAATCTGTCTCCACTGGGTTTTAGTCCAATTATCAAGGCTTCTCTGAAAACGCACAGGCAGATAAAAGTGTCAACAACATTTGGTGAAATCAAGTCTCCACAGCAAAATATATAAACTGATGATACACAGGGATTCCATCAACCAAGGAGAAGTCAATTATTTAAATATTAACTGCACTTGTCAAAACTTCCATATCAGCAAAACAAAAAAGTTGTCAGGACATGTCAAACTTATGGTGAAAACATTATGATGTATTAATTTCTAGTAGCAATGACAAATTCCATATACATACCATCATCATTTAATCCTGAGTACTATGAATTGATAAGTGTATTATCATTAAATACCAGATTTTAAAACTCTACATCTAACATAAAATGAGTTTTCTTAAGGCAATTTTCCAACATTATTAAGACATTAATTTCTTGACCATATTCTATATCCCTTATTATGTTCCTTCTTTTTTTTTAAGTTTATTTTGAAAGAGAGTGAGAAAGAGACAGAGACAGAGCACGCACGTGCACAAATGTGGAAGGGGCACAGAAAGAGGGAAACAGAGAATCCCAAGCGGGCTCTGCGCTGTGAGTACAGAACCCAGTGGGGGACTCCACCTCAGGAACTACAAGACCATGACCTGAGCCAACATCAAGAGTCGGATGCTTAACCACCTGAGCCAACCAGGTGCCCCAATATATTTCTTTCTATGGCTTTCATCTAACCTCACAGCACATTATACAAAACACATGTTGCAATATACACAGTTGCCCATAACTTATTTTTCCACTCAAGTTTGTAAATGAATTAACAGTATATAAATTAACTTTAGTCAGGTCCATTACAGATGAATATACATCTAAGTAGGAGGATATACATGGATGTGCATGCACAAGTAACCATATACCTGTACTATATAGTTATATATTAACTGTATTTATTTCCCACATAATCCCCAAAAAGGACTTGAAGCAGTCAACTCATCACACACAGTTTCATTCAGATATAAAAAAAAAAAAAAAAAATCGGGGCACCAGGGTGGCTCAGTCAATTAAGCATCCAACTTGGCTCAGGGCATAATCTCGAGGTTAATGAGTTGAAGCCTCACATTGGATGAGCTCCAGCCCCACATCAGGCATCAAGTGGCCATGAGCTCACTTTGGGGGAGCTCAAGCCCTGCTTCAGACTCCGCATTCTCCCTCCCTCTCTCTCTGCCCCCACCGTGGGATTTTCTCTCTCATTCTGCCCCTCACTCACTTGTGCCCTCTCTCAAAAATCAATCAAAAATCTTTTTAAAAATCTGATTCAGAGAAGAATCTTCTGACATACCCACATATTGCAAGACATTATAAAACCCCAACAAAATGATAAAGACATTAAAAATTGCCTATTTATACAAAAGCACTTAGACACACAAAAAAGTAGTGTCTTACTCTAACATAAATAATGACATCCCAGAGTCCTTTGAGTAATTTTATTTCTTTGCGACACTGCTTCATTTGTCTGTACTCTGGAAGAGCCACTTCAAAAAGATGTGTGGATTCCTGCATCTGCAACAATTCTTCTTCCAACGCTTCAAGCTCTTGATTTGCCTAAGGAGAAAACGCACAAAAACACCATTAACATCCAATGAACTGCCAGAGAAAGAGAAGCCACATGGTTCTACACACCTCTAGTTATGTTAACATTTGCAATCTTGATTTTAAAATGAACATTAGCTGTGCTGACAGCTAGTTCAGAGCCTGGAGCCTGCTTCAGATTCTTTGTCTCCCTCACTCTCTGACCCTCCCCTGTTCATGCTCGCTCTCTCTTTTAGAAATAAATAAAACATTTAAAAAAAATTTTTTTAATAAATAAAATAAAATAAACTTTAAGGGGCACCTGGGTGACTCGAGCAGTTAAGTGTTCGACTTCAGCTCAGGTCGTGATCTTGTGGTTCTTTGAGTTGGAGCCCCATATCAGCCTCTGTGCTGACAGTTCAGAGCCTGGACCTTGCTTCTGAGTATGTGACTCCCTCTCTCTCAGCCCCTCTACCACTCACACTCTGTCTCTCAAAACATAAATAAATGTTAAAAAAAATTAATGAAAATTAAAAGAAATCAACACTATAATTATTGGTAAAATGTAGGTTTTCGATGAACAAACTCCCAGCTACTCAAAAATTCAGAGTAGACTGCTAATGAATACAAATGTGTCACCAATACTGTCACATACATACTTCAGCAAAATTTGCCCTTGCATCAGGCTTCTACTAATACAATTTTTTCTCTTGATTTTCATTGTATAGCTGGGCACTTGGCTAGAGAGCAAATGGTGAGGTTCTAGAAGATTCCACTTAAGAAGAAACCACTTCTTTAAAAAAAGAAGTTTTAGATTTAAAAAATATCCTAGAGATTATCAGTAGTACAAAATGTACCAAAGAGAATTCGTGATATAAAACACCGGAGCTAAAAACAGCACAGCGGGAGAAATTTCACTGTACAATTATCCTTCCCAAGGCTCATCTTCCAGCCCATCTATGTATGTATGTCTGTTACGCCAAATACAAACGGAGTCTTTTTTTTCTTTCTTGATAAGCCAACTCTTAATTTTAGTTTTGATTAACACAGTAGTGTATTCACATGGTTAAAGTGAGAGGAGTACAGAAGAGCTTGTAATGCAGGAAAAGCTGGTTCTCTCTCCAACCCTTCTGGGTGCCATTCTCTAACTCTCAATTCCATGCGCAAGCTGCTCCTTCTTCATTTATCAAGTTCAGACATTACACTGGGTTACTGGCTTTGCAAAAAAAAGGACTTAACTTTCTTTTCCCACTTTGTATTTTCCTCCATCCTCTTCTTAATACCTGACTCTTATGTTATTTTAGTTCTTGTGATTTTCTTCAAGTTCAATACTCATGCTTAATCCTTTTGGATTTCAGGTATCAACTCTCCTAATTTCCTACTGTGTCAAGCATATCAGCACTTTAATCTTCTTTCATTATACATGTATTTTATTTTTACAAGTTATATCTTTATAAACAAGAACTGCAATTCTATGACTCAATTTTACCAACAATGTTTTATTATGAAAAATTCCATACACATAAAAAGGTGTAGGTGTGTGTGCATCATCCGGCTTAAGACTATGTTATCAGTGACTTAATGGCCTCTTCCTTTTATTCCTCTCCTTGCCACCAAACTTTAACTGCCAAATTTTTATTTAATATTCCCCTGATGTTTCTATTTCTACTACATATGTATGCACTGCTAAATACTAAAAGGTTAAAATTTGTTTTTGAAATTTATGTGAATGACTTTATACTCTATATTAAGATATTTCAATTCCTGCTTTTGAGATATACACACACATACAAACGTATATATGTATGTATGTATGTATGAGTAGATATGCATATGTAAATGTGGATATGTGTGTGTGTATGTGGTTATGTATGTATATATATGTATTTGTGAGGCTCTGAAAAATTCACCGATTTTTACTACTGTGTAAATACTACCTTGTATGAATGCTGCAATTCATTTGTTCTCCTTCTGCTGGTCATTTAGGCTTATTTGTGTAACCAGTACTGATGCTCTCCCAGGAAACTTTGTGTCCCCTGGTATAAACGTTTCATTTACCCCTACAGCAGTACAGGCTTCTTTGCCTCTGCCTTTCATCTGAGATTCAGCTACTCCATTTTTTTTTTTTTCCTGTCCTTGAGAGCTTTCTCTGGCTTTCTTGGGAGCTCAGCAATAGATATAAAGTCATACATTTGTGGGGGGGGCCTAGGGTGCCTCAGAGAATTAAGAGTCCAACTCTTGATTTCAGCTCAGAGCATGATCTCACATTTTAGGAGTTTGAGCCCGACATCTGGCTCTGTGCTCACAGCGTGGAGCCTGCTTTGATTCTCTTTCTCCTTCTCTCTCTGCTCCTCCCCAACTCATGCTCACTGTCTTTCAAATAAATAAACTTGCACATTTGTGAACATGTTTCAGCATCTGTCTTACAGAAGGATTTTCTAACTATCTCAACTACCACACTCCCCAAAGTCAACAGCCCTTCTATTTGTCATTTTTCATAGATTTCTTACACTAAATTACTCCTAAATACATATAACCAGTAACATGAATTCAAGTGTTTGCTCTCTCTTTGGATACAAAGACACAAAAGCACATAATATAAGTTTACTGAGGAATCAATTATAAAGGAGAAACTCAACATAACCCTCCCTCCAACCCTGGAGAGGCAATGGTCTTCTGCCTGGTGCAGTTAAGTGCCTTAAGTACTAAGGTCTACACCCAGCCCAGAATAAGCATCTACATGGCTTGCTGGTGAATCTAGTTAGAGGAGTATTAAATGCACAAGCCACACACATGAAAATGACTTCAAAATAAAGGTAACCCAGCCCTACTATATTCAAAACATCCCTCAACACATTCTGTAGGTACAAGGATAAATATCTCTGACTTTTAAATATTTAACTATATGCTGTTATATTATAGCATGCAAATGGTAGGATTCAATAAATAACTATAGTAAATGTTTACACACAGCACATTGGTTAGTCAAGTAAAAATGTCTCCCCTTCCACAATCTGTTCAGACCACCTGCAATTCACATAGAATCTTTAAAAACTCCATAACTCTATTAGCATATTCTAACCCACAGTGAATACATTAACCACTCTTCTTTAGCCAAGTGAAAAAGAAGATCTTCTGTGACAGAATGGTGCTTTCTGAAAGGGTTTCAGGCAGTTATAACTAAATTCAATCCACAATTTGGACAAGGAAGTACAAGCTCTAAGTCTGATACCAGTCTAAGGAGTAAGGACTATGTCCAGCATGAAGTAAAATGAGGATGGAAGCCCTATGATGATCTTAAAAAGATTCACTGCTCCTGAATCTAAACCTCACCAACTCATTTCTCATTTTAGATGCTGAGTTAAGAATTTCTGTTTTTTCTCTTTTATTTTTTTAAATGTTTATTTCTGACAGAGAGACAGACAGACAGACAGAGCTCGAGTTAGGAGAGGAGCAGAGAGAGAGGGAGACCCAGAATCTGAAGTAGGCTCTAGGCTCTGAGCTGTCAGCACAGAGCCTGATGCGGGGCCCAAACCCATGAACCATGAGATCATGACCTAAACCAAAGTTGAATGCTCAACCAACTGAGCCACCCACGCAGCATTCTAATAAAGTTTTAAAACATTTTTTTGAGGGCGCCTTGGTGGCTCAGTTGGTTAAGTGTCCAACTTTGGCTCAGGTAATGATCTCACAGTTCATGGGTTCGAGCCCCGCATCAGGCTCTGTGCTGACAACTAGCTCAGAGCCTGGAGCCTGTTTCAGATTCTGCATCTCCCTCTCTCTCTGATCCTCCCCTGCTCATGCTGTCTCTCTCTGTCTCTGTCTCTGTTTCTCTCTCTCCCTCCCTTCCTCCCCCCTCTCTCTCTCAAAATAAAAACATAAAAAATTTTTTTTTAAAAAAGCAAAAAACATTTTTTTCAAACCTCAAGTGAACTACTCACCATGTTGGATTACATGCCCATAATACTCATTCTTACAGTCCACTATAATAAAGCAGTTCATTACAAACTAGGACTGTAGGACTCAATAATATTTGTATCCAGAGTTAGGAATAAGTTATCAGCTTTCTTTACCAAGGTTAAGAGTCATTAGCCAAGTACCACATGGTAAACAATAAAATGATTAAAATTCCTGTTTAAAAAAATTAGGTAGAATTTTAATACTAATCTGTCGCTGTATAATCTCCAATGTTACTTAATTACACATGGTGGCTTCCTTATTGGAAAAAAGAACCGAAGTTATACCATGGGGATATTAGAAGAACTAGAAAAATATAAAGTAATAAGCTTAATGTCCTTGACACACATATATACTAAGCGCTTAAAAATAGAGTCATTTTGTTACTTGCACAGGTTACTTTCATTTTCACTTTGATAATGAGGGTGGTTTGGGGAGACAGGATTTAAAACACTATTGGGGAAAACAGTTCATAACCCATTTTTAAATAGTTCATTCTCAACTGCTATAACTAACCACAAAACTAAGGCAAAATATCCCAGTATCTCAGTGTCTAATTTGACTTTCTAAAATAGCTCTCGTAGCAAAAACTTATGAAGATCAGCATTACCTTATCAAGCATGGTGTACGGATTTTCTGTATTAAAACTGAGAGGAGCAAAGAGTCTGAATCTCTCTCTGAACTCGATCTGCTTTTCCTGATGCAGACAGAAAAAATCTGATGGTGAATCTCACAAAACAGCTTCAATTATCCTTGTAAAATCTTTCTTTAAAAAGGAAAAAAAAAAACCATGAACAAAAATACCCACAAAACTTGGTAGCTAGCTTACATCGAAGGAAATACATTTTTTCCTCAGGAGCGTGACTTCGGCATTTTGGAGAGATGAGACCGCATGTCTGACAGTCACTGCAATCTTTTTGGTTGTTTCCCACCTTTCGGGTAATTCCTGTGAGAACAAAGGTACAAATGGGAAATTACCTCACTGCCTCAATCCAATCAATCTCCACAGGACTGAATGATCCCAGCCTCTTCACATGAACCCAGGACATCTCCTTCCAGAAGAGAAGGAGCTTAGCCCCAGAAGGATTCAAGTGGCTTGAAGGCTCAGAGCCAGGCTGATCCACTGGCGCCACTGGATTCATGTCTTCCGAGTATAAACCAGGGACATCCTCTAGTGTAAGATTTCTCTCAGAACAAACGAAAACCTTTTCAAAACATACACCAATCTCCAAATTGTTTTGCTGTTAAGGGAATAAAATTAAAGCACTCCGGAAAGGACTTCCTTGCTGTGTAACAAGTGGAAAAGAAGCCAGATTTAGCAACTGAGCAAGGAGAGAAAGATCCTTTGAAACCGGTGGGGCAGAGAGGAAAATGTGAATCCATCTCAGCCCGCATTTTCCTCTAGCGTCCAGAGCATTTTGTGCCCTCTCTCATAATGGACAGTCAGAGCCTTTATGTTAGGTTCATTGTAGCTGACCAGGATTTCTGAAGTAAAAAGAAGCCAAGGGAAGAGAAGGTTAATTCCTACTTGATGTAGGACAAAAGCAGCAATAAATAGTTCAGGTAGCAACTCAAGTCTGCACCCCTTGACTACAGTGCAAATAGGACAACCACAAATTATTTTCTTTGAAGAGCCCTTGTATAGAACCATTGTTGAAAAGCGTTCCTTGTGCCCAGGCTAACTGAGCATTGTCTCTCTGGGTGATCTCCTTGGACATTAAAACTGTTTTGTCATACAAAACCACCCCCAGGGGACTCTACTTGGGTAGCTAAGAGCAAAAACAAAGGTTCTGAAGACTATTTATAACCCTTAATCAGTATCAGATGAATGACTGAGTAGCTGCCAATTATGAGGAGTTTGCTGTGCTAAGTGTCAACTATAACCATGTGGGGGAGGGGCACCACAAAGGCAAAATACATTCTCCCACTTAAACAGTTGGTAAACCATCAGAGTAAATGAGAAGCGACCAAGAACTATTCCATGTGACAGAATGTGTTAACTTCCATCAGGAGGTCTAGGAGTTATGGATTTTGTTAAATGCTTGGAAGGCAGCAGGCCTGACGGGAATGACCAAAACAGACCAGGAACCAGGAGACCTGGGCTTCATCATCTCCTTCCACCCTTCTCATCAAAGCTCTGCACCCCCATCCATACAGAGCCTCACTTTGCCATTCCCCATGGATTCCATGGAACCTAAGTATCACCTGGAGTCCCTTCTGGACTAACGGGACCGAAGGTCATATCCCTGGGCTTGGGCCCCTTAACCTTTACTGACTATACTAGACTTGCTATTCCCTGTTTCATATATTTTTTAACATTATATTTATTTCTGAGAGAGACAGTGTGAGCAGGGAAGGGTCAGAGAGAGAGGAAGACACAAAATCTGAAGCAGGCTCCAGGCTCTGAGCTGCCAGCACAGAGCCCAATGTGGGGCTCGAACCCAAGAACTATGAGATCATAACCTGAGCCGAAGTCAGACACTGAACCAACTGAGCCAACCCAGGTGCCCCCCATTCCTGCTTCATATTTAGGGATTCCAAATAAGCTTCTGCTTGTTAAAATAGATTTTCATTGAAAACCAAAAGATGAGATGATCTTCAAGGTAGCACTGAATCTATGGTTCGAAGTAATAGTTGGGTTGCAAGAGGCAGGGATTATCAGGAGCTCCCAGGAGATCCTGCCGGGTAAGATTCCCAGCACAGCCTGGAGTAAGAATAGGGCTTGTATGGAACCGAGACAGTATTCAAAAACTAAAGGCAGTCAGTGAAGGCTTCTTAACAAGGAAGGGACTTGATAAAATCTATACACTAAAGTTTAGTCTAGCCTCAGACCTTATTGTAGATAGTGAGTGAGGACACAGCCACAAGGAGGGGCTTCTTAGCCCAGATCAAACACAGGCAAGTATTTGGAAAATGTTCTGTTAATGGTTATGAGGAGGAAACAGTATCACAAACTGCTTTAATTAAAATAAACGTGGGGTACTATCTTCCACATGTAATTCGTACCACCTATGAATCTGATTTTTCCTCTGGATGGAGGCACATACTTAGCTAAAAGTGTGGCCCACTTTCGAAATCTGAAAAAGCATAGTATTTTCAATAATGCATTAACCTTGAGTAATGAGCCAAACTCTTGCAACAGAAACTCTAGAAGCCACGCTTAAATGACCTGTGTTATGACTGGTTTCTCTCTATAGATTAAGACCCAAGATCTAGCTCAAAGAATATCCAAAGCTTTCTAAAAACAAATATTTACACTGTTGCCCACAACTACCTCATCTCTCACTCTTATTATGCATCTTTGTATCCACATCTTTTTGTTTTTAGATTTTTTTAAATGTTTTATTTATTTTTGAGAGAGAGAGAGAGAGACAGCATAAGCAGGGGAAGGTCAGTGAGAGAGGGAGACACAGAATCTGAAACAGGCCCCAGGCTCTGAGCTGGCTGTCAGCACAGAGCCTGACATGGGGCTCAAACCCAGGAACTGTGAGATCATGACCTCAGCCGAAGTTGGACATTGAACCGACCAAGCCACCCAGGTGCCCCTGTATCCATATCTTATCGCACTCTGTGTCTAACTGGCTTTCAGTTCTCAGGACGGTTTTACAGTTAGAAAGAACGTGGCAATTCGTACACACTAATTCTTTACGGTCTCTATAGTCAAGAGAACACTTGTAAATACACTGCCGGATTTCATCTTCACAAAACAAAATGAAAGATACATAATGCAACAGCTGCTGTGAGAAGTTTGGCGGTTTCTCAAAAAGTTAAACTTAGTATCACCACAGGACCCAGCAATTCCACATCTAACTGTATTCCATAAGAAACTGAAAAACAGGTACTCAAAAAAAAAAAAAAAAAAGGAACCAGTTACTCAAATAATTACTTGTACACCGATGTACACAGCAGCAGGACTCATAATAGCCAAACAACCCAAATGTCCATCAACAGATGAAAGACTTAACAAGTTGTGGTAGACATAATTACAATGCAACACCATTCAGACACGAGAAGGAATGCAGCATTCACAGGCTAGCATGTGAATGCATCTCAAAACTATTATGCCAACTCAAAGAAGCCAGGCACAAAATACCTGGTATTGTACAATTCCATCTGCAGGAAATATCTAGAAAAAGTAAACCCACGGAAACAGAAGACTGGCAGCAGCCAAGGGCTGGCGGCAGGGTGGAAGGGAGAAGTCACGGGCAAAGAAGGTTCATGGGCATGGACGTTCTTTTCAGAGTGATGAAAAGGTTTGGAGACGAGAGGTGGTGATTACACAACATTATGTTCATACTAAATGCCATGTACTTTGTAATGATCACTTTTATGTCATGCAAACTGTGAATTTCACCTCAAAAAAAAGTGGGAAACTGGACACAGTACAAATGTTAAAAGCGAGGGATCTGGAGAGAGATTTTCCTGAAGCAGCAGCATGCTCTGAGACAAGGAGATGGGATGGACGCTCTCAGTACTCAAAAACAAATCCATGTCTGGGTTCCATGTTCTAATCACTAAACTAAAATTTAATAAATCACTAAACTAATCACTAAACTAATCACTAAAACTAGAATTTAAACAAAAACAACGTGTTTGTTTGTTTTATGTTAATGTGTCCACTCCTCACATTTGCAGGGTGAATTGTAAGCCCATGCTGGAACTTGGTGGGTGATGTGTATATATGATCTATAGAGCTCCAATATAGGATCTTGATTCATGGTTTCAATTCTAACAAAAACGACTTTATTCGTCACTTGGCACAGAGCAGCCAAGTCTTTCCAAAACATAGAAACAAGAGGATGACACAGAACTCCTATTTAGAAAACAGTGATTTCTTCAACCAAATTGGGCTTTATTCTTTTTTAAGTTTATCTGGAGAGACAGCTTGAGCAGGGGTGGGGCAGGCTCCAAGCTGAGAGCGAACAGTGAGATCATCACCTGAGCAGAAATCAAGACTACAACGTTTAACCAACTGAGCCACCTATGCTTTATTCTTCATTAAAATGTCCAAAATAAGCTTCTATGCTTCCAAAGACTAGGACACCTCTCAACTGCCAGGCAGCTTCCAATGAAAAACAGCTGGGATATATTTCAGGTCTTTAAATGATAGTAAAACCGAACTCCAAAGAGCAACTCAGGGGCTCTCTGTTACCTATATACCTTCTAGTAAGAAGGCAGTGAGGAGAGCGGTTGAGATGGAGTATCTTGGCATCAAACACACCTAGATTTGTGCTGGCTGGTGAATTTTTCAAAAGTTTTTGAAAAATTTATTAACTCTTTAAGTTTCAGATTCCTAACCTGGAAAATACAAACAGTTATCTACAGTATAGGTTGTTAAAGGACAGTATAGGAAAGGGCATATAAAGAGCTTGGCTAAAGTAGGTGCTCAACTCACATTAATTATGGTTATTTTACCACTACACTTACCTCTAGCTGAATGTAGACTTGCTCAGGCATCTTCTGGCCATAGGTTTCTAAGAGTGTGACAGTTTGTTTTAGAGGCTCAAAGAGTTCATCAGTAGTTCTCTGTCGGCTTCTTATTGCCAGTAGATGCCCCATGATCTCAACCAAACCATTGTGGTCACCCTCACTTAAATCTCTCTGAAGTCCAGCATTGGTCTCCTTTATGAATTCTTGTAGCTCATTCAGACTATTAAATACATAGAGATACACACATATACACATGAAGACAAACTCAAATTAAGCTCATTAAAACCTTTAGAAGTAGAAGACTTCTGACAGAATCTTATTTTCATTATTTAAACGTCACACATTATCTCTGTTAAGAAACCGGCAGTTTTAATATTCTCACAATTTATATCTCAGTAATAGAAAGCAGTCAGATGTTCAAAGTTGTAATTCGAAACGCCCAAGCACAGAAGGCTACCTGTCTACAACAAATCTCAAAAGATGCTCCTGAAACATCCAGCTCCATTTCTTGATGATGTTCAACAAGCTCACTTTGAAGGGCTTCATGTCCACCTTGAACCAGCTATCAAACAGTCGGAAGTCATCAAACTTGCTCATCTGAACATACAAAGCTTCATAAATGTCAATCTATAATTAGAAAAAAAAATGACTGTAACAGTTCAATCAAAAGCAAGTAAGTACCCTGAAGACTAAGGGTTTTCCTTGCCTGTTCTCTGAATTGTTGCAGCGTCGGTGGTTGTTCAGGGACTTCTTCGTCTGCGTGAGCATCCTCAGATGGCACGCTCTGGCCATACAGGAGAAAATGCTTCATGAACTCAGCTCGGTCATCCACCCAGAGGTAAGCGTATGTGTCCAGGGTATTTCTGAAGTCCAAGACTTTACTGAGAACGTCTGCCACTCTGTTCATGATCTCTTGCCTGACTTCTGCCAGGCCTAACATATTATCCATGTCATTCTAAATGAGAGGAAAGCCAAACGCTTATTAAAAGCAACCTCACTCTATCAGTTATATGCACCAGAACTTTCTCCATGAAATTCTCCAAAGGGAAAGTAGTTGGTACAATCAAAAACTGTGTTGTCTTGGGGCGCCTGGGTGGCTTAGTCGGTTAAGCGTCCGACTTTCGCTTAGGTCATGATCTCGCGGTTCGTGGGTTGGAGCCCCACGTCGGGCTCTGTGCTGACTGGCAGCTCAGAGCCTGGAGCCTGTTTCAGTCTGTGACTCCCTTTCTCTCTGACCCTCCCCTGCTCACGCTGTCTCTCTCTCTCTCTCTCCTAGAAATAAATAAAAACAAAACAAAACAAAAAAAAACTGTGTTGTCTTTTCCCAACATCTCATTTCCTAGTGTTTCCCATTACCTCATTTTATTTTTGAATCAGTGGGATAGAAGGTAACACCCATTTACAAAGAAAATACCTGATAAGTGGCTATTTCCAGATGCGCTGCCACTCGCTTCATCTGGGCAGACATTCTAAAACTGCTGCACAGCATTCCCTCCACCAAATCATAGAAGCCATCCCCAGCCTCTTTTTCTAGCGAAGGTTTAAACAGAATCTCAGGAGGCGTGAGGAGCATCTGTGCTTGAAAAAATGGCACAGGTTTCAATTGTTTCTCCATATTCATCAGAAAGAAATCTAAGTCGTGCATGATGGCTTGAAAAAAGCCTTCTACCACAATGTCATCAATGAATTCTACATAAATCTTCCAGGTATCCAGACAAGGATTGGCTTTGAAGAGTTTCCTGTTTTCCTACAAACATAAATAGGAAAGGATGAGTATCAACAATAGTGAGTACAAAAATGAAAGCTCTCCATTTAAATATTTTGTTAAAAAAGGGACTGCATTTTTGTGCACAAGTCAGGAACATTTCAATGCTGCCTGTAGAACCCTAAGCTAAATAGTAAAGATCTAAGCAGGATGTTTTAACATTTATATCATTTACAAAGTACATTCAAAAGTCATTTTTAAAGGAAAAATAATTATGAAAACTGCTATCTTCAAATACAAACAAGAAATACTTGAGTTCCTAACACATTCTGTATGTACTGGACATAGGCTCCAGTTCTTGCTCAGTCCCTAACTACTAGGACATGGTCTTCCAGGGCCAAATGTGTTAATGAGGTTCCCCAAACTGGCCCTTCAGAGAACACTATTCTGGAACAACCCAAGGTCACTAAGTCAGCAAAGTGCTCTGTACTGCAGTCCTTTCTTGGAAATTCACTGTGCTACTATCCAAAGTTGACTTACGTTGGTTTAACCAAAACACAAAGAATACTTTGTGCAAAGCACTTATAAGCAGCCTATGGAATAGTAACCCAACTTGGAGAAAAGTGGCTTGGTGAAGTCAAAGCTCCCTCTGTACTCTAACAATATTGAGTTCTTCTACCTCGACATCTCCCAAGAGTGTGAGTAATGAGTAGGTCAGTAGGGCAGGACAGGGTCAGACAGATATGGTTTAAAACTGCTAGAGGCTGGGCATACAGTGTGGCAGGCCTAGAGACACAGATTTGGAAAGCTCAAGTGGGCAGCAAGGTTAATTCCAGAGACACCTTTCTGAGTGGCCAAGGTTACAAAGGCATTACAGTCCAGAGAGCAGATGCCCAACGCAGCAACTAGAGCATAGACAAAAGGAGACACTGGAATGAGAGGTGGCTATAAGGCAGACTACACTTTTTTTTTTCATCTTTTGTTCCTGTGGATACATGATGTAGGATTCAAAGGTGTGTGTTACATGCAAGAAGCAGAACTACAGAGGTGATAAAACTGGGCCAAGATGAGAAAGCTCTTTGAGGGATTTCTTGCCCTCAAACAAATTTAAGAACCTCTCCTTTGAGGAATGCTGTCTTGCCTGTCCAGGTAGAACCATTTGTATCTGTAGTATACGTGACCCACAGCCCTGGAGTTGGGCAGTAGACATCCTGGGGAGCTGTACACAGCAGTCTTGGCTCCTTTGTGTGTGCTAGAGAGGAGAATTATAGATCTGAGAGCTAAAAAAAAAAAAAAAAAAATCCTTAAAGACCATCTTGTTTAGTCTCTTCATTTTATTTTATTTTATTTTATTTTATTTTATTTTATTTTATTTTATTTTAAATGTTTTATTTATTTCTAGGAGAGAGAGAGAGAGACAGCGTGAGCAGGGGAGGGTCAGAGAGAGAGGGAGTCACAGACTGAAACAGGCTCCAGGCTCTGAGCTGGCAGTCAGCACAGAGCCCGACGCAGGGCTCATACCCACGAACCGCGAGATCATGACCTAAGCGAAAGTCGGACGCTTAACCGACTAAGCCACCCAGGCGCCCCTAGTCTCTTCATTTTAAAGATATAAAAACAAAGGCCTAAAACACACCAAGTGTCACACTGGTGGGAAGTTAGCAACTAAGCTAGGATGAGAAAAAGGACCTCTAGCCTCCCCAGGGTAGGTCTCTTCCAAACACATCACAGTACTGTACTGTGACTGCCTCACTGTTTATACTTTTTTTTTATCCCAAGATACCCACTTTATATACTGCAATTCCATTCACAAGAACTATTTTATTTTCAACAATATAAAGAGAAAGAGTGAAGAAGAGATTTGGGTCACTCAATACGGCTCAGGTCCCTTCCAGCCCCAGTTTTCCAAGGTCCGCCCTAACCCCTTCATCTTAGACTCTGACCACAGACTATCCCCTGGGATCCCACGGCCATACAGGGTACAGCACAAAAGGCAGAAACGATGCACCCTCTGCTGTATTTCCACAGCTTTCCCCCAAATGACACTCTTCAGTGGAAGTCTGAGAGCCAGACCTAAAATCATTTGCTGATACCAGGGGGGGGAAATCACTTAAAAGATACAACTTACAGGAACAATCATTTCCTCCCTATTTTCAAGTTGGCTTCTCTCAAGTTGGTACCTCTCCTCTGTTATCATACTAAGAACAGTATCTTAGTTTTTGACCTAAGGAAGAAAACATAGACTCCATTTATTAGAAAAATTCCAACCTTACTCTCCAAGAGGAACATCACAAAACCTTGTTTTGTAACCATTTCTAGTCAGGTATTGGCAATATTTTCAATGTATTTGAACCAAGATTCATGAATCTTACTGGCCTAAAACCCCCAGATTAACATACATTTTTTTTTATTATCTAGAAAATGTACCAGAAGAAACTAATTGCAATCCATCACCTACCCTCCATGAAACAGATTCTAATGCTTAAACAATTGCAGCGATGTCCTACAAGTCACAAAATAATTCACAGCATCCCAGGAAACAACTAGAAAAAGACAATGGCATGACTAAGATACTGCCTAAAAAATGACAAAGAAAAAAAAAGAAAAATCCAGATACATGCCTTCTTTACCTGTCAGAACATCCCTGCCCTGAGATTCTCTCAAGGCTGTCTGGGCCTTAGGTAAAGGCTTCAGAGGGAGAACGGCCCTAGCCACACCTTGGGTAATTTCAGCTGTCTAGCCTTCAGACTGTGATATTTTAAGCCCCCCGTCTGTGGTACTGTTACCGCAGCCCCAGAATACTCATACAGGCAGCAATCAGAGAAAGCAGGGACAAAGTCTTTGTCCGAGCAAGCTTTTATCAATAGGGAAACTTAAAACCTAGAAACTTCAGACAACCTTAGAAGCCAACAGGAACTTTCAAATCCATACTCATTTTTTTCTTTTTTGCTACTCTACACTCAACACAGTGTATCAAGTGCGCCACAAATCACGTTTTGGTGAGCAAGTCTGTTACCCTTCACACCCTATCTGCACTCTGCAACCTCATCTGGGGCGGGATGCCAGTCTCTCCTGGTTTTCTTCCACCGGTGTCATGTTCCTCTCTGCACCTTTGGCTGGTTCTTCTTCTTCCTCCCTGTCTCCTACGGGTAGTGTGCCCCCACAGACCTGCCCTTGTTTGCTTCTGTTCTCTAGCGCCACAGGCTCTTGGGGATCTCAGGAGCTTATATATCATGGCCGCCGACTTCTTTTTAACATGCTCTTCCGGTTTGGAGCCCTTTCCCAAACTCCAGAACTGGTAAATCTACCGCAAGTCCTCCTCATCTGACAGATGTCTCACATCGGGGGTGCCTGTGTGGCTCAGTCTGTTCATCGACTTCAGTTCAGGTCATGATCTCACAGTATGTGAGTTTGAGCCTCACATCAGGCTCTATGCTGACAGCTCAGAGCCTGGAACCTGCTTCAGGTTCTGTGTCTCCCTCTGTCTCTGCCCCTCCCTTGCTCATGTTCTATCTGTCTCTCTCTCAAAAACACACATTTTTTTTTTCAATGTCTAAGACTGAGATCTTTTCTTCCCGCCTGTTCTCTTGCTCACACAGCCTTTCCCACCTGAATGGATCATAACTTCATCTTTCCAGCGGATGGGCACCAAACTCTTAGAATAATCCTCAACACCTCCTTCTTTGATTTCCCACATCCAGCCTATTTTGGAATCCTGTTTGTTTTTACATAATTTAAAATATATTCAGAATCCAACCACTCCTAATCGTCTCCATAGTCACCTCCCTGATCCAGGCGCCACCATCTGTCGCCTAGATTACTGCCATAGTAACCCACCAGGCCCTCTGTCTTCCCTGTGGTCTAGTTTCAACAGGACAGCCAGACACTCTTCCAAATGGAAGTCAGGTACGTGTTTACTCTCCTTTCTGCCAAGTCCTGCAGTGAGTTCCCCACAAATCCCAGAGCAAAAGCCAGAGTCTGTACAAGGGCCAGTGAGGTCTCACCTGATGTGCCCGTCCCCGCCTCACACCTCATGAGTGTCTGATTTCAGCTCATTGTCTCCTCCACCTCACTACCCCCTTGGCTGTGTCACAGTCACCTCCCTGCTTTGTACTTAACGTGCGGGACATTCCTCCCTGAAGCTCGTTTCCTCTGCCTGGAATACTCTTCACCCAGAAGCCTGCAGTGCTGACTCCCTAACTTTGCTCACATCTTACTTTCTCATTTAGGCCTACCCCGCTCAATCCTATTTAAAACCCTAGCCCCAGGCCAGCACTCCAGATCTCCTGTGCTCTGCTCGAATTCTATCTTCCTTCTGCGGCTCTCAACCATTCTAACACCTGTGCCTGTGTCTGCTGTTTATTACCTCCCCCCTCACCAGGAAGGGAGCTCCAGAGAAGAAGGCGCTTTATTCTGTTCACTCAAGTATCTCAAGAATCTCAAAGAGTTCTGGGCCTATAGAAGCCACACCATAAGTATTTCTTGAAAAAGTTAATGATAAGGGGATACTAAACTATATAAGCAGAAATTTCTATATATATAGAACTTCTATATATATAGGAAATTTCTAACAGGAAAGCCATAGCTGGTTGCCCATTCTCCCACTAAGAGTTAGCCTAGAGACAAGTGTCTTCACTTCACACAGCAGAAAATGCAGGCCCTGTTTCTGTAAGACACAAAATTAAAAACCTTGGTTTCCAGTCTCCACTGGGGGCAAACCCCAGGCTCTGGTACTTTGTGATGGGTGCATGGGTGTATGTTGTGTGTGTGCACACGCATGTAGACTGGAGGATATCTCTGCTCTGCACAAAGGAGGATATCATGTCTGAGCACTGTGTCTGTCTATCAGATTCCATATAATAAATGCACTCAGAAGAAAATATTGAATTCGCTCTTTGCTTCCTGTTCTTTTTTTCATTATGAAGAATGAAAAACGTACTTCCCCATGTCCCCCTCACTCTGTGAGCACCACAGTCCTGTACTTGGCTGTCCTTTCTCTGGTTACTACAGATTAGGTGCAATGTTCCTGACTACAGCCAATGTCCACATGTAGGTACAAAGTCCCACTCCTTCCAAGACATTCCATAATGATTTTTCCTCTCCTAGATCATTCCTATCAGCTTCAATCACCCAAAAATATCAGCCAGTATTAAAAATAAAATCCTCCCAGGACATCTGGATGGCTGGGTCAGTTAAACATCTGACTCTTGATTTCAGCTCAGGTCATGATCTCATTGTCGTAAGACTAAACCCGTATCAGGCTCTGAGCTGACAGCACAGAGCCTGCTGGGGATTCTCTCTCTCTCTCTCTCTCTCTCTCTCTCTCTCTGCCCCTCCCCTGCTCACATATTCTCTACCTCTCTCTCTCTCTCAAAATAAATAAACTTTTAAAAACCTTAATTAAAAATAAATAAAACAATGGGGCGCCTGAGTGGCTCAGTCAGTTAAGCAGCCAACTTCCACTCAGGTCATGATCTCACAGTCTGGTAGTTCTAATCCCAACTCAGACTCTGTGCTGACAGCTCAGAACCTGGAACCTGCTCCAGATTCTGTGTCTCCCTCTCTCTCTTCCCCTCCCCTGCTCACACTCTCTCTCTCTCTCTCTCTCAAAAAGCAACATTTAAAAAATTTTTTTTTCCTTAAAAATAAATAAAATCCTCCTCATCCCTGACATGCCCCAGGCACTGTGCAGTTCTCAGTTTCCACCACCTAGAGCTCCTCAGTTTAGTGGCTTTCTGGTCTCATTTCTCCCATTCATTTCAATCACTTCAGTTTGGCTTCCATTCTATCATGTTAGCTCTGTCACGGTCATCAATGGCTTCCATGTTGGAATATCTGACTGCCAATCTTGGCCCTCATTTTCAGGTCGTAAATCAGGATGGGACAAAGTCAAATGCTTCCTCTTTCTTGAAATCCCTTCTTGACTGGCTTTCTAGGAAAGTGTTCCCTTGATTTTCTTCCTCCTTCACTCTGCTGGACCTTCCTTCTCCCTGGCCTCAGAGATGACTTCAAGGTCAGTCCTTGGGCCTCTCTTCTATCTACAATGAATCCCTCCACAAACTCAAGTAAGTCTGTGGCTTCCCAGATGACATACGTGCTCCTGACTCTCAATTCTATGTCACTGGCCTGGATTTCTAACCCCAAAGTCCAGACTCAACTGCAGTGCCACCTACTCAAAACATCCCCTTGAAGGTGCATCTCTAACCAACACAGCCCAAACCAAAGCCTCTCTTTTCACGCAAAAACTTTCTCACAGTCCTCCCTGTATCACTAAAGGGAAACTATAACTTTCTATTTGCTCAGACCAAACAATCTGAACTCCTCCTTGACATCACTCTCTCCTGATTCATTACAGCAAACCCTGTTAGCTCTACCTTCAAAATACATCCAGCATGACTGCCTCTATCATTACCCTTCTGACCCAAGCCATTATCACCTGAATTACTAATCTCCTAATGGTCTCTCTACCTCTTTCCACCTCCTTGCTCCCCAACCTCTGATTTATACTCAACAGGCCAACCTGTGAAATGGTCCCTGGCTGCCATTTCACCTCAGAGTAAAACCCAAACTTCTCATAATGGCCTGTCAGTCCCCTATGATGTGTCCTCAGTCCCTTCCAAACTTATCAGCTACTATTCTTCCCCATGTTAATTCTGCTTCAGGCATGCTGGCTCTCTAACTGATCCTTGGAACGGCCAACCATGTTCTTTCCTCCAACTTCTGCACTTTTCGCTACCTACAACATCCTTCTCCTGGTATCTATGTGGCTCACTCTCTTTCCCTGCTGGTTCTCTTCAGAACTGTTACCTTCATAAGGAGGTGTTTCAAACTACCTCATATAAAATACTCCCCCCACCCATCCAGATCAGCAAGGAAGAAGTCCAACTTTCACTATTTGCAGATGACATGATACTCTATATAGAAAACCCAAAAGCCTCCACCAAAAACTTCTAGAACCAGTACACGAATCTAGAGCAAAGTTGCAGGATACAAAATCAATGTGCAGAAATCTGTCACACTTCTATACACCACTAGCAAAGGAGCAGAAAAAGAAATCAAAGAATCTATCCCATTTGCAATTGCACCTCGAACAATAAGATACCTAGGAATAAGCCTAACTAAAGATGTAAAAGATCGATATTCTGAAAACTATAGACCACTTATGAAATACTTGAAGAAGACACAAAGAAATGAAAAACCTTTCCATACTCATGGATTGGAAGAATACTGTTAAAGTGTCTATACTATGCAGAGCAATCTACACATATAATGCAGTCCCTATCAGTATATCACCAGCATTCTTCACAGAGCTAGAACAAATAACCCTAAAATTTGTAGGGAACCACAAAAGACTAAATAGCCAAGACAATCCCAAAATATGAAAACAAAACTGGAAATATCATAATCCTGGAGTTCAAGCTACATTACAAAGCTGTAGTCATCAAGACGGTATGGTACTGACACAAAAACAGACACACAGATCAACGGAACAGAATATAGACTCCTGAAATGGACTCACAACTATATGGTCAACTAATTTCAACAAAGCAGGAAAGAGTATTCAGTGGGAAAAAGACAGTCTTCAACAAATGGTGTTGGGAAAATTGGATGGCTACATGCAACAGAATGAAACTGGACCACTTTGTTACACCACGCACACAAAAAAATTCAAAATGGATGAAAGACCTAAATGTGAGACAAGGAACCATCAAAATCTTAGAGGAGAACACAAGCAGCAACCTCTGTGACCCCAGCCACAGCAACTTCTTAGTAGACTTCTTACTCACTGAAGGTAAGGGAAACAAAAGCAAAAGGGAACTACTGGAACTTCATTAAGATAAAAAAAATTCTGCACAGTGAAATCAACAATCAACAAAACTAAAAGGCAGCCTACAAAATGGGAGAAGGTATTTGCAAATGATTTATCTGTTAAAAGGTTAGTAACTAAAATACATAAAGAACTTATCAAACTGAGCATCCAAAAAGAAACAACACAGTTATGAAATGGCCAGAAGGCATGAATAGACACTTTTCCAAAGAAGACATTCAGATGGCCAAGAGACACATGAAAATATGCTGAACATCATCAGGGAAATACAAATCAAAATCATGATGAGATACCACCTCACATCTGTCAGAATTACTAAAATTAACAACACAACAAACCACAGGTGTTGGTGAAGATGTGGGAAAGGGAAACCCTCTTGCACTGCTGGTGGGAATGCAAACTGGTTCAGCCACTCTGGAAAATAGTGTGGAAGTTCCTCAGAAAACTAAAAATAGAACTACCCAAGATCCAACAATTGTACTATTAGGTATTTACCTAAAGGATACAAAATACAGATTCAAAGGGGTACATGCACTCCAATGTTTACAGCAGCATCATCAACAATAGCCAAACTATGGAGAGCGCCCCAATTTCCATCAAACGATGAAAGGATAAAAGAGATGTGAGACACACACACACACACACACACACACACACAGGAATATTACTTGGCAATCAAAAAGAATGAAATCTTGCCATTTGCAATGATATGGATGGCGCTAAAATGTATCATGCTAAGTGAAATAAATCAACCAGAGAAAGATAAATACCATTACGATTTCACTCATATGTGGAATTTAACAAAACAGATGAACCCATGGAAAGTGGGGGGAATAAAGAGAGAAGAGAGGGAAACAAACCATAAGAGACTCTTAATGACAGACAATAGACTGAGGGTTGTTAGAAGGAGGTGGGTGGAAACTGGACTAGATGGGTGATGGGTATTAAGGAGGGCATGTGTTGTGATGATCACTGGATGCTAAGATAAGTCATGAATCACTGAATTCTACTGTCATCGATATTGTACTATATGTTAGCTAACTAGAATTTAAATTAAAAAAACATACCTCCCCTCCCAATGATTCCCTATTCTACCTGCTCTATTTTTTAACCATTTCGCCTATGACCAACTGACCTTTTCTGTATTTGTTATTTTCTCTCTTTTCCAACTAGAATGTAAGGTCCAAGAGATAAGGGACTTTTTGTTTGGCTGCTTTCATTTTTCTGCCTTGTTCTATTTTATTTTGTCTTCTCTTAAACAGATAACCCTAGAATAGTTTTAAAAATTCAAATATTTGTTAAAAAAAAAAAAAGAGTGACTACTGTCACCACCCTTAGAAGGTTCAGAGGGCGGCAGGAGATGATGCAGACAAGATGGCTGACACAGGCATTCCAGCAACAAGGCTAGCTATGAAGAGCTTGCCAAAGAGCGTGTGACTAGGACAAACACAAGGATTCCATCTCTATCCTTAGTGTTTCATCAAAGTATCTCACATTCCAAAAGGCAAGCAAGGCAAATTCCTCCATTTCAAATGCTTAACAAAACCATACATAAAGCTCTCTCAACTCTAAAAAAAACAATCTTATATTATAAGATTGTATAGGTCTGCTTCTTTCTCAACTAATTGAAAAGCTCTTCAATCTATTTCAAAACCTTACAAGCAATTACCTCCACCAAGTTATGTATCTTGCAGCCATCTTCCTGAATTAGCTTGTACTTTTTAGAAAACAAATCACTCTTATCCTCCAAAGTAAAGGCAGCCTCCTTCCTGTGCTCCCTCCGGGGAAGAAGCGTACACTCCGCCCACGCCTTCATGGTTTGCTGGATCACTTTAACATTGCTCTGTGCACGCTCAACTCTGTTTGCCAATTCTGACGTGGCTGTCTTCACCCTCTCGATGTATCCCCAGCAGTCATGCTGCCATGTCAGTGACGTCGCGGCTGCCTGTAGTTGCTCTTCCACGGCCCTCAGCTCATCTTCAACCAGAGGGTATTCCACTTCCAGAAGAGTCTGCTTCAGCTTATTGTATCCTTGTACAAGAAGCTCAAGATTTCCAATGTACTGAGCAAAGAAAATCCCCAAACAAAAAGTGCCAAATATGTTAAAGCTATGTATCTTAAAGGCATAAAAATACTATAGGTCTATATGTTAAGGATTACAAATCAAGATACTTTTTCTTGTATTCAGGGATGCCTAAGCGGCTCAGTCGGTTGAGCATCTGACTTTTGACTTTGGCTCAGGTCATGATCCCAGGGTCATGGGATCAAGCTCTGCAATGGGCTCCATGCTGAAAGTGGAGTCTATTTAAGATTCCTTCTCTTTCCCCCTCCACCCCTCTCCCCAGCTCATGAACACTCTCCCTAAAGAAAAAACAAACAAACATCAAGTAAACAAAAAAAACTAAACACCAAGTAAAAAAAAAATTCCATTCAAAAAATGCCCTAAAAACACTGACCTTTAAAATAGTGTTTCTTTTTTCAAAGATGGCTAACGCTGAATCTGGTAAGTTGGATTTCTTCAACATCAAAAGGTATTTCACTTCTCTCAATACAGCCACTAGCTATTAAAAGAAAATCAAGGATTATGATGCATTTTTTAAAAATATTTTTATTTATTTCCAGGAGAGAGAGAGAGACAGCGTGAGCAGGGGAGGGTCAGAGAGAGACGGAGACACAGACTCTGAAATAGGCTCCAGGCTCTGAGCTGGCAGTCAGCACAGAGCCCGACGCGGGGCTCCAACCCACGAACCGCGAGATCATGACCTAAGCGAAAGTCGGACGCTTAACCGACTAAGCCACCCAGGTGCCCCATGATGCATTTTAAGAATAGCATTCTCTTCTAACACACGTGAAAGTCCAAACACTTGAAATTGCATCCAATGATTACAATATTCTCCAATTGTCAAGGTAAAGAAGCTGCTGTTTCATATGCTTTTTAGGTAACAATCAGACATTCCCTGTGAAGTGGGAGTATAAATAATAAAGGTACATATCACTGGTTATGGCCCATAGTCAGAAGAAGAATTTAAGGGAAAGACAGCAACATGTACACATGGACATGTGAAATGGAAGGCCATGAATGGGCCTCAGTCTTTTCCAGTACCTTGTTACAATGTTTGCTTTGAAAACATAAATTTGTTCCAATGTGATACACTAGCAAGGTGAGCATACCACCAACTGTGTCTGTATTTATCTGCAATTTCATTAGCAAGTGTACTAAAAACTGCACCCAACTCAACTGGAAGGCTTAGAAATAGGCACGAGGCACCTGGGTGGCCATTTAAAATGTATAAAATAACGCTGTTATTCCTACTTTCCTTTTTAATTTCTATTTCAATTCCAGTTAGTTAACATACAGTATAGTATTAGTTTCAGGGGTACAATATAGTGATTCAACAGTTCCATACAACACTCAGTGCTCACCTATCCCCCCCCCCCACCTTCCCTAACCATCCGTTTGTTCTCTCTAGTTAAGAGTCTGTTTCTTGGTTTGCCTTTTTTTCCCTTTTTTTAAATTTGCATCCAAGTTCGTTAATGTATAGTGTAATAATGATTTCTGAAACAGAATTTACTGATTCATCACTCATATACATAACACCCGATGCTCATCCCAACAAGTGTCCTCCTTAATGTCCCTTGCCCATTTAGTCCCTCCCCACAGCCAACACCCCTCCAGCAACCCTTAGTTTGTTCTATTTAAGAATCTCTTATAGTTTGGGGGGAACTGGGTGGCTCAGTCGGTTGGGCGTCCGACTTCAGCTCAGGTCATGATCTCATGGTTTGTGGGTTCGAGCCCCTTATTGGGCTCTGTGCTGACAACTAGCTCAGAGCCTGGAGCCTGCTTCGGATTCTGTGTCTCCCTCTATCTCTGACCCTCCCCTGCTCTCTCTCTCTCTCTCTCAGAAATTAAAAAAAAAAAAATCTCTTATGGTTTGTCTCTCTATTTCTACATTATTTTTGCTTCCCTTCCCTTATGTTCATCTGTTTTATATTTTAAATTCCATGTATGAGTATAGTCCTATGACATGTCTTTCTGACTTATTGACTTCACTTAGCATAATATAATCTAGTTCCATCCAGATTGTGGCACATGGCAAGATTTCATTCTTTTTGATTGCCGATAAATATTCCAGTGTGTGTGTGTGTATACACGTGTACATATAGGTATATATGTAAACGTGTATACACACATGTATATACATGCACATATATACACACATGTATATATATGCATATGAGTGTACATACATACATACACACACAATGGAGTATTTCTCAGCAATCAAAAAGAATGAAATCTTGCCATGTGCCACAACACGGATGGAATGCTATCAATTCATCAGTCAATGGACATTTGGGCTCTTTCCAGGCTTTGGCTATTGTCAATAGCGCTGCTATAAATACTGGGCAGCATATGCCCCTTTGAAACATCACAGCAGTATCTCTTGGAATATATACCTAGTAGTGGAATTGCTGGGTCACAGAGTAGTTCTATTGTTTATTATTTGAGGAACCTCCATACTGTTTTCCAGAGCAACTGCACCAGTTTGCATTCCCACCCGCAGTACAAAAGGGTTCCTCTTTCTCCTCATCCTCAACATCTGTTGTTGCCTGAGTTGTTAATCTTAACCATTCTGACAGGTGGTACCGCATCATGGTTTTGATTTGTATTAACCTGACAATGAGTGAAGTTGACCATCTCGTCATGTGTCTGTTAACCAGCTAGATACTTTATCCAGAAGTGTCTTTTACCAATTTCTTCACTGGATTATTTCTGGGTGTTGAGTTTGGTCAGTTCTTTATACATTTTGGATACTAACCCTTTTTCTGACAGGTTATTTGCAGATATCTTCTCCCATTCCATCAGCTGACTTTCAGTTTTGCTGTTTCCTTCAATGTGCAGAAGCTTTTTATCTTGATGAGGTCCCAAAACTTCAATTTTGCTTTTGTTTCCCTTGCCCCCAGAGATATGTCTAGTAAGAAGTTGCTGCAGCTGAGGTCACAGAGGTTGTTGCCTGTTTTCTCTTCTAGGATTTTGATGGCTTCCTGCCTAATATATAGGTCTTTCATTCGAGTTCATTTTTGTGTATGGTGTAAAAAAGTGGTCCAGGTTCATTCTTCTGCATGTTGCTGTCCAGTTCTCCCAAAACCATTTGCTGAAGAGATTGTCTTTATTCCGTTGGATATTCCTTCCTGCTTTGTCAAAGATGAGTTGGCCATAAGTTTGTGGGTCCATTTCTGGGTCCTCTATTCTGTTCCACTGATCTATGTGTCTGTTGTGCCAGTACCATACTGTTTTGATGATTATGGCTTTGTAATACAGCTTGAAGTTTGGAATTGTGATGCCTCCAGCTTTGGTTTTCTTTCTCAGGATTGCTTTGGCTATTCACAGTCTTTCTGGATCCATGTAAATGTCCACTCTAGATCTGTGAAGAATGCTGGCATTATTTTGATAGGGAATGCATGGAATATGTCAATTGCTTTGGGTAGTATTGACATTTTAACAATGTTTGTTCTCCCCATCCATGTGCATGGAATGTTTTTCTTTCTTTTTTGAGGCGGGGCGGGGAGGGGGGGGATCTTCAATTTCTTTCATAAGCTTTCTATAGTTTTCAGTGTACAGATCTTTCACCTCTTTGATTGGGTTTATTCCTAGGTATTTTACGGATTTCAGTGCAACTGTAAATGCAATCGATTCCCTCGTTTCTCTTTCTGCTATTTCATTATTGGTGTATAGAAATGCAACCAATTTCTGCACATTAATTTTATATCCTGTGACTTTGCTGAATTCATGGATCAGTTCTAGTTTTTTGGTAGTCTTGTGAGATTTCCACTTAGAGTATCACATCATCTGCAAAGAGTGAAAGTTTGACTTTCTTCTGGCCTATTTGGATGCCTTTTCTTTCTTTGTGTTGTCTGACTGCTGAGGCTAGAACTTCGAACACTATGTTGAATAACTGGTGAGAGTGGACATCTAGTGTTCCTGACCTTAGGGGGAAAGCTCTCAGTTTCTCCCCACTGAGGATAGTATTAGCTGTGGGTTTTTCATATATGGCTTTTATGATCTTGAGGTAATACATTCCTATTTTTTTAATGTACTGCTTACAGGTGTTTTTTTTTTTTTTTTTTTTTTAGTTTATTTATTTTGAGAGAGCAAGTGAGGGAGGGGCAGAGAGAAAGGGGGAGAAAGAACGTCAAGAAGGCTCCATTCTATGCACAGAGCCATACAAGGGGCTGGATCATGACCAAGAGGTCACAGCCTGAGCTGGTATCATCAGTAAGACAACCAACCAAGCCACCCACTCATCCCTTGCTTACAACTCTTCAAGTATGACAACCCTAACCTCATCTCCCCATAAGCCCAGGACTTTTTACTGTGCAATTTTTTCTGAGTGCAGTGATTTTAGAATGCGTATGTCATGTTGTAGCAGAAACGACTGTACCTCTAAATCACAGGTTCTGAGGAAAAGACTTCACAACACATTTTTAAGGTAAATCAGTTGACTCCCTTAGGTTGTCACACCAGAGGTTAACTATTAACATATAGTCTGTGTTTTTATAATCACTTTAGGTACAATCACAGGAATTATCCCTGGAACATCTCAGGAATTGAGTTTCTGTAAGCTGGTTTTATGAAATCAGGGATGAAAGAAATCCTCAGTTCTTGAGGTCATGTATTTATATGCATGTGCTAAGGTTTGTAAACATAATTAAGTGATGCTATTCTTTGTACTATTTTAGGGCAACAGATCAGAATTTGGGTGCAGATTATGACAATCAAATCCAGAGAGGCTCATTTCCTACCTAGGCATACAATCGAACTGACATGAAAGGGCAATCACTAAAAAACAGTGTATAATCTTCACTATCTAAAAAATTAGCCAAATTTTACACATCTTTTTTATAATAGCAACTTACAAATAGGTATTTTTATATGTTTGCCCTTTCCTGTAAAACATAGTCTTTTAGGTAAATAGACAAGTTTAGGACTGCATGGGCAGCTCAGTTGGATAAGTGACCAACTCCTGATTTTGGCTCAAGTCATGATCATATGGTACGTGGGATCAAGCCCTGCATGGGACTCATGCTGACAGTACAGAGCCTGCTTAGAATACTCTCTCCTTCTCCCCTTGCTCCTCTCCCACTCGTTCTCTGTCTCTCTCTCTCTCTCTCTCTCTCAAAATAAATAAATATTAAGTTTTCTTATGGTCTCCTACCAAGCTTTCAAAGTGGGAAATAGGTTAATATACATACATGCCTACATATATATCATTTATCAAATATATAAACGATACATAATGTTCAGAGTACATTATATATAAACATATACAAATATATATAATTACTATTAAACTTCCCACATTTTCATTACATTATCATCATTTATATAACAGGTAATGAACTTTTGAGGAAATAAACTTACTCAGAGAATTTGTGAATTTTTTTCCTTATTATGTGGAGTATCATAAGATAAAAAAAGATCTCTTCAATACAGGTAATTTTCATCCTGGATACTATTTAGCCATTCATATTATTTGGGGCATTTATATGTTGTCTTGTGTTTTTCTGAAAACTATTTTATAAAAATTACTAATTTAACATATTAGAGTTTATTGTCCCTTTGAAAGATATTATGACAAATCATTTACCATTATCCACCCAAAGCATTAAAAAATGTCTCTCATTCCATACATTTTGAGGACTCTCCAAATCTTAACTTACATGATAAAATTTTAATGAACTAAAAACAAAGAGAATTCAAGCCAGAAAACTCTGATAAAAGACTAATGATCACATTCAACTGAGCTAACATTTATTAGGTCTTATGACACGTCACACACCATGCTGGAAACAGAACACAAAGGTAAAATGTAACAGACCCTACTCTCAACTCATTATTCAGTGAAGGTGGAAGTGGTCATTACAAGACAAAACAAACAATAATTAATACAGCATTTGGGTAACAAATCTCTAAAACAATCTATTAATTGTTTTCAGGGGGCACCTGTGTGGCTCAGTTAGTTCAGCATCCAACTCGATTCAGGTCACAGTCTCGTGGTTCATGGGTTTGAGCTTGGCATTGGACTGGCTGCCGTCAGCGTGGAGCCTAGTTCAGATCCTCTGTCCCCCTTTCTCTCTGCCCTTCACCCACTGGTGCTCTCTCTCTTCTCTCAAAAATAAATATATTTTTAAAAATATATTTCCAGTTATATTCCTTGTAGCACTGACATTCTCCCAAAATTAAATATAAATGACTAGAAGTATCAGAGATTAACTTGTAATAAAAACAGCATCTATAAAACAACTTACAAACATCAAACCCCTACCTTTCGGTCAAAGTTGACACTGAGAAGACCATTTATGGCACTGAATTTAACCAAGGGTTGATTCAAATTGAATTCACAGATTTCATCAACGTTACTTTTCCATTCATCATAGATAGAATTTTCAAATTGGTCTAGCAAAGTTGTCATTTCAGTATACTTCTGATAAACTACGGCATCATCAGGACTTTCCAAGAATCTGTAGGAATATGATTTTTCTTCTTTTCTATTTATTAGATATCAGCTTGACTACTTTACAATATACAATAGAAAGTATGATAAAATGCACTATAAAAAACATGAATAGAAATAAATGCCAAATAATGGTTATGAATTGTTGTTGCCTTAAAAGACAGTTATGAAATTAAAAGAACTCCAAAGACGTAACTCTATGTCAACGTCAGAAAGTTACCAATTCCAACAAAGAAAAGAGGAAAGTACAGAAAGTCTACAAAATAAAAGGAGTGCTAGTTACTCAAGAAAAGTAACAAAAAGCTACCCACATATTGTAGTGAAAAGGAAAAGTGAAAAATTATGTATGGACCTAAAGAGATGAAGTTTTAAGAGTCCCACTGCATGTATTTTAAAAGCATGGGGATGAATCCTTCTCAATGAACTGAGCCAATGAAGAGTTAAATAGGGCAATGACTCTTTAAGTGCTAAAATAAACAGCTCCCTGACTTCCATAAAATTTGCCTGTTTCATTAGGATGGTTTTACCATGAAATAAGCCTAATAACTTACAAATACCGGAGAGATGCAAAACTGGACCAAAATGTTTGAAGTCGTTCAAGGACCTCCTCAGCCCATTTGATATTGCCTGCGGTAAAAGGCATATTCCTGTGGAGAACTACATTTCCATATTTAATCTGCAAATTGATATTTTGGTGAAGAGGAAGAAAGGAAATATTTAATCAGAATGCATTCCAACCTTGTAAGCAATTGTTCATTTTGGTAGTTTTACAATACAAATACATAAAATGTATGTGTTATGAACTTGATTAGTAGAGTTATAGTCCTAAGCCAAGTTCATCTGCATAAGGAAACAAATTAAATGAAGGCATAAAAGGTTTAGTGCTCATATCTAATCTTTAGGTATCACTAAATCAAGTCCCAAATGATGGCCATCACCCGCAAAAATGATGCTGTGGATGCGTTCAACGTCACCCCCTACTTACCTGCTTCATGTGTTCATTATACAACTGCTTACACATATCCAACTCCACGTCAAACATATGCACTAGTGTGTTATAATGTGGGCTGAAGATTTCCATGACAACCGGTTTCTCTAGAAAATTCCCAAATACGGTCAAAAGCTGTAGAAAAATCAAAGTTAGAAGGTTACGAACTGTGAGGGTTTTAACACAAGTACTCCATTATTTCCCTCCATTAAACCTCCTATAGGACTAGAGATAAAGCAGAAATCTAGAACCCTCCAAGAATCCTAAAGGACCTCCAAAATGAAAACATTTTTCCAAAAAAGCAAACGCTAACTGTGAAGTAATTTCCCTGCCTCAGCAGAAAATGAGAGGAGTCTGAAACTAACTACTGTCTAGCAGCAATCCCTGCTCACAGATGACACTATTTTCACCTGCTGGGCACCAGGAAATGTTTCAAAAGACTGTGCAGATATAAGAACAGAAGCAAAACGTATGTTCTCTTTATTTGTTCTCTCCTCCTACACATACGCTCTAATGATATAAGAATATCCATATAGAGGACCTCCAGCTTACACCTTTAAACAATTATGCCAGGGGCACCTGGGTGGCTCAGTTGGTTATGCATCCGACTCTTGATTTCAGCTCAGACCATGCTCTCAAGGTTTGGTGAGTTTGAGTCCCTCAACAGGCTCTGGGCTGACAGTGTTGAACCTGCTTGGGATTCTCTGTCTCCCCCCCAACCCCCACACAAGCTGTCTCTGTTTCTGTCAAAATAAATAAATAAACATAAAAATAATAATAGTAGTAATTATGCTGAATGGTGTGACTGCCCTGTACATGCCAGCCATGCTGCCTGACACACCACCCAGCTGCCCCCCACACTGCGGCCTGCGGCAGCAGCAGTGACTGCTCCAAGGGCAACTACTCCACAGGCAGACAGTTCCTCTGACATGAGTGTCCTACCTCAAGTGAATGCCTTGAACTCACCACATTCTCTCCTCCTCCAGAAAAGAACTGGGGCAAGGCAGACTGAACTTACCGTGGCAAAATGAAGTGTGAACAACAACTATTAGCAAGTGGAGGAAACCAATGAAGAGGGAGACAGAAGAAAAAGACGTGGACTGGAACAGAATCACATCACCAGCAAGCAGGACAGTAAAGGTGCTTCAACTCTCCTCACTCAGCCCATGCTCCCCACCCAGATCCAAATGAACTTTCACCACCAGTTTCCACAATGCTCAGCTACCTGGGGAGCCTAACCTTGGATCCCCATTAGCCTCCTGCCTGACTGTCTGTCCCATGTGGATCCTTCTGGGTGCCAACATCAGACAGCTCTCCTTGCAAGCAAAGTGATACAATTAAAATGCACACTTTCATATAAGCAGTGTTTAAATAATGCTTGCAAGGTGCCAGGTACTGCATTTTAAGGGCCTTAAAATGTTGTTACCATATGTTTCACATGAGAAAACTGAGTTGTGGAGAAGGAGTCATTTCCCCAAATTCACTCAACTAGTGGCAGGGCTGCCATTTGGCAGTGGGTGCCAGGGCCTGTGCTTCCCTGTACAGGCCCTCAACAACCAAGGGGCAACTTAAAATTATTTTGTTACTTGCTTACTCTGTGTGGGCATTCATCAAATGTTAGTTAGGAGACCTGTTAATACAGATATTTCTTTAAAAGAAGATATCTCCTCAAAGTCAGTAATTATCATCAAGATGGCACAAAACTATAAATCAATGTCTATGCCTTCCAAGTAACACGGCCAAAAAGAAAATTGTTACTTCTCTGAGAGAAATAATAGGTGTTCCTCAAAATTTGTTTTCTTTAAACAACTGTGGGTGAGGATTGGGGGGGGGGGGGGGGGAAGCAATGCTCATACACTGTTGGTGGGAATACAAACTGGTGTGGCCATACTGTATGATCCAGTAATTGCACTACTGGGTATTTACCCAAATACTGAAACACTAATTTGAAAAGATAGATGCACTGCTATGTTTACTGTAGCATTATTTACAAAAGCAAAATATGAAACCAACCCAAGTGTCCATCAACAAATGAATGGATAGAGATGTGGTAAATATACAATAGAATATTACTTAGCCATAAAAAAGAATGAAATCTTGCCATTTGCAACAGCATAGATGGATCTAGAGGGTATAATGTTAAGTAAAATAAATCACCCAGAGAAAGTCAAATAGCCTATGATTTCATATATATGGAATTTAAGAAAAAAAAGAAAAAAATAGACTGAAAAAAGAGAACTGGTAGTTAGCAGAGAGGATGCTGGGTATAGGATGGATGAAATAGTTGAAGGGGATTAAGAGTACACATACGAGGAACACTGAGTAATGTACAGAATTTGGATTGTTTATTGGGGTTTTTTTTTGTTTTTTGGTTTTTGTTTTCTTTTGAGAGAGAGAGGGAGGGAGGGTGTGAGTGAGCATGAGTCGGGGAGGGGCAGATAGAGAGGGGGAATCTCAAGCAGGCTCCAGCCCAAGGCAGACACTGACTCAGGGCTTGATCTCACAACCAGGAGATCATGACCTGAACTGAAATCAAGAGTTGGATGCTTAAGCAACTGAGTTAAGTAACGTAATGTACAGAATTGCTGTGCACCTGAAACTAATGTAACACTGTATGTTAATTACACTGGAATTAACTTTAAATAAGGGCGGGGGGAGGACCCTATTCTTTAAAAACAGCTTCACTGTTAACATTTTCTAAGTATTTACATAAACTACATTCACTGGGAGGAAAAACAGCAAAAAAATTGTACAAAGTAAAATGTAGATTTAACCCTATCTTAGAGGTCAGACACATTGGGCTTTTTTCTCCTGGTAATATCAGTTCTAACTACTATAGAAACTGCTCAACGTTTTTAAACCTGCTCGGTTAGCTGCTACCTAGCAAAATGCAAATAAACTTTCTCCTTACAGCCACTATTTTGTTGACTTTGGATTTCGTGTTAACATTCAGAAGCAAACACTGACTCATATTCAACAAAGAAGTGTAACCCTCCAACAGCAGGGAATGCATTTACTTCCCAGCATGCTCTTTCAAACACTTACCATACTGACCACAACTGAAATACCAGAAGCTTCCCAACTGCTCTCATCCTGCCTACCTGATATGTTTAGTGAGACTTGACTCCAAGTATAAAAGAGAAAAGATTCAGGGGCTATGGGGAGGTTGTAGAACCAGAAAATAGTAGGAGGAAAAGTCTTAACCATTTAGGTGGTGCACACGATCAATATCTAAAAACTACCCTCTGGGATAAGAACTATGGTCACTTGCAGCTCTTGCTTCCTTGTCATAACGGCACTGAGAGCTATTTTATAAAGAACATAATAAACACTTTCCTTCGTATCAACCTCAAAAGATTAAAAGTGGACTCCCACGGCATGTTTCTTCTCCTAAATACCTCACGTGAGGTCTGTAAGATCTACCTCAATTTCCTACTTCTCACTTTCACTACATAACAGGGCTTTTCATAAGGCTGTCGCCCACCATTCAAGGACCAGATATTTTTTTCCTAGGTTTGCCTCTTTCCACAGTGTTTTTAATCTGTTGGCACTTGAACCATTACACCCTTCACCATTTTATTGTTTTCAGTTTTACTGTCTGAGGACTCCTCTAGATACTTTAACTCATACGCTTCAGTCTACCTTCATGCAGACACACTAAATTTCAGAGAAACATTCATTAGTGTTTGGCTCTGTTTTGTTTTTTATTGAGTGTCAACACTGTAGGCTTTGAACTACAGCTTCACATTAGAGGAGAACAGTGTTTGGGTCTAGTGTCCTTCCTGGTCACGTCTTTGCCAAGAGCAGGCATGAATCACGGTCTTTGGAGAACCATCTGCAAATATTTACTCCCTGGGACCCAACAGCAAATGGTCAGGGTTCATCATCCTGTACCTGGGCTAGAAATCATTTTTCCCTCAATATGAGAGAATTTTCCTGTGATTTTTCTCCTTTGCCACTTCTCTCCCTGCAGCCTACCCTCAGCAGTGTATCATTCTGTTACAATGACGACCAGACAGTCCACCCAACCTCAAGCAGTTATTAAGTGTTTGCTTTACAAGACACTAAAGGAAGGGATCTAAATATAACAAAAAATGTAAAATGATGTCCCACCCCTGCAGAGCTACCAGGCGGGAGCTCATGTTAGATGCTTCCATAGACAAGATACAAATATGTAGAAAGTTGAAGAAAAAATACGTGACAAAAAGACAAAGTTGTTTAGAAAAAAATAAGTGGCACACACTAGAATAGAATCCATACCAACTGGTGTTCTAAGGGAAGAAGAGAGACTTGAATTAGAAAAGGTAGGTGGGGCACCTGGGTGACTCAGGTCATGATCTCACGGTTAGAGAGTCCAAGCACTGTATCGGGCTCACTGCTGTCAGGCCAGAGCCCACTTCAGATCCTCTGTCTCTCTCTCTCTCTCTCTCTCTCTCTTCCCTTTCCCAAGTTGCACTCTTTCTTTCTCTCTCAAAAATAAACATAATTTTAAAAATGTTTATGTATTTACTTTTGAGAGAGAAAGAGAATGCACGCACAAGTGGGCTGGGGAGAGGGAGGGAAAGAGGAAGAGGGGGGAAGGGGGGAGGAGGGAGAGAGACAGAGAGAGAGAGAGAGGGAGAGAGATACAGAATCCAAACCAGGCTCCAGACTTCAAGATGTCAGTACAGAGCCTGACACAGGGCTGGAATTCACAAACTGTGAGATCATGACCTGAGATGAAGTCAGACACTTAACTGAGTCATCCAGGTGCCCCATTTTAGTTTTTAAGTTTATTTATTTGTGAGTGAGTGAGTGAGTGAGTGAGTGAGTGAGTGAGAGAGAGAGAGAGAGAGAGAGTAAATGAGCAGGGAAGGGGCAGACAGGGAGAGAGAAAATCCCAAATAGGTTTTGCTCTCAGCACAGGGCCAGACACAGGCGTGAACTCACAAACCATGAGATCCTGACCTGAGCCAATGTCGGATGCTTAACCGACTGAGCCACCCAGGCACCCCAATATTTTTTAAAAAAGGTTTTAGTAACAATAACAACAGGTAGGAGCCTCTGTAAAAAAAAAAAATCATCTACATTCTTTCCTCTAGTTATAAAAGCATGAAAAACAAAGTAGCTCCAGTAACAGAGAGTAGAGTATGATACACTACTACACTCCCATTACAAACATAGTATTGAATTCTGCTATAAAAGAAAATATTTATGGTTGATTGCTAAGTGAAAAAGGTTACCAAGGAGGGCCAGCATAAGATGTCACTTGTGTCAAAGAGATACATATATGCATATCTAGCCAAATAACAAGTAGTGGCAGTATTAAATAATTATTTCTGAGAGATGGGAATCACAGGCAGCTTAATTCTACAGTAATAGGCTACATATTTTGACCAACAGCATCTCCATTTCATCTCCCAGCTCTTACAAAACAACCAACCATTTGATCCTTGTCAATTCTTCATGTTAAAATGCTTTCCCAGGGCAAGACAATTCCACCTTCACCACCAACTGACGGGTCATGTGAATTTGAAGGTCAAAGTCAGACAGCATCTTCTATAAAGTCTGTGTCCATTCTCTTGTTTTGCACCGCCATTTTCGGTGAACTGTGCCCAGGATTCCCTGGGTGTGTTCCTCTTGTGGGATGTCATCTGACTTTACATGTCACTTACAATTCTTTTCTTTGACAAGTGTCATATACCATCCCTCTTCCCCATCTCATAAGCTGTCTTTTCGGGAGGTCTGCCCAAGATGCATTTCTTTTACACAACTTACAATCCATACACTCCATACCGCATTTCTTCAGTTCTCTGTCCAACATTTTTTTTGTGCTTAACATCTGAAAGTGGACTATGTTATAAAATTGATGGAACCATAATTTTTTGGCACCACTTTCCTTTATTTATACACAAAACAATGGTGTATCTGATAACCTGTGATGTCTTGTACCTGATGAAATACAGTACACGAATTGCTATTTGTTTCAGTCAGAGTAATGAAGTGGACAGGTAAACCCAACATATGTAGACAACGGGAAAGAAAAAATCTTAGATTAAGAGTTATTTCCCACTTTTCTAATGGTAAAGAGAGCTCAAATACTGAATCTGAGAAAAGATCGATCCCTCAAACTCCTAACACTGACCTTGTCCAGAGTGTACATCATTCTTTCAAGCATTATGTAAAATTTAATTCAGGGAGGTGAATGCAAACAGCATGTGACTGGTTAATAGTTTACCTGGATCTGAGAAGAATGTATTCACTCCTTTCATCTAAGAGCCTAAATTATTCACTAGGAAAATAGTTTTTAATGATAGCTTCTTCAGAACTAACCTTAAACGCAGCTTCTAACCCGCTGCAGTTAAAGAAACTTTCACAAAGAATTGTCCCAAGCCTTCTGTCAAAATCCAAAGTTTTGGACTTAAATGCAACATAATCACTTTCAAATTCCTGTAAAATTCAAAGGCAAATAGTTTATGGGAAAGTATCCAACAGTGAACAGCAATCACCTAAGCATGACATCCCTCCCTGCCCCCCTTCCCTGTGAAACCCTCCCTCCTCCTCCCCATGTCTCTGAATGAACTTTTCATAGAAGGATTCCAGCAAATATCAACAAAGAGCTATATCTGACTAACTGTTCAAAACAGGAGCCTTACAGGAACACTGAGCATTTAGCACTGCCAGCCTGTGTTTTCACTGGCCTTTCAACAGGCTCAGACTCTGACATTGCCACCTGGACCCACAAGTCTATTGTCTTCCTCCCAATCTTTTTTTTTTTTTTTTTTTTTAATAAACGATAAAGCAAAGCTTTTCAGAAACTGAAAAAGAACCCATCCTCACTGTAATTTCAGTATACCTTTAAGTTTTAAGAGGAAGATTTTCATTTTGTTTTTCATAGACAGAAAGGAGCAGAAAACCTACCCGGGAACACTATTTCGTCAGGTGAGAACAAAAACCACAGGCCTGTAAGAAAGCATCATTTGTGATACGGATGAAACACAATGCTCTTCCATTTTCCCAGTGTGTTAATATGCAGTTAAAAAGCCCCAGTTTCCTCCTAATAATAACCACCCACTCCTGTAATTAGGAAGAATGAAATCATGAAAGAATAACTATCATCTGCACGGCAGTGCAATTCACGGTCTTCACGGAAGAAGTCTCAGTAATTCACTAACACTTTGGGCTTTCCAGTCAGGCTGCCCCGAGAGAGCGGGCTGCCCATGTAACATCACGGAGTCCTCTGATACCTCCATAAATGAAGCTCATGTATGAATAACCGTAGTAATAATGACAGCTAACATTTATTCAGTTTTCTGAATGCTTGACAATATTAACTCAATTTGCACAAACGCCACATGATGTAGGTTAATATTGTTTCCATTTTACAGGGGACAAAACAATCTCAGGGTAATCTGCCCACAGTCACTGGCAGAACCAGTGTAAAGCCTGGCAACCTGAGTCCAGAGCCCACATTCCAACCACCATGTTCCTATGTTTCTGGAAAGGAATGTCCCTTGTGCTGACCTGTTAACACCCTGACAACGGCACAACAGCAACGTTCTAGGGCGCTATGTATCGTATACCACATTGCCATATTTAGCATCGAGAGGAAGTTTCTAGGTCTGAATGAGAGACAGTCTCTTCGTTCAAGGATCACTGACTTTTAAAAGCAAACACAACTTCCCAACAAGTCTTAACAAGCCTAACTTACCCCTCTTCTCAGTACAACAAGTAAGTTACAATTTTCGATGCTCAAATATTAAACAGTTAGTAGTGAACATCTCAGGGAAAGGAAATGCCAAATCTCGATCCCAACTATCTCTCCCTGTCTCCTAAACTCCATTTTGTTTTCACTCAACCCAAATTCAGAAGGCCAGTGGCATCTCTCCCCGTGAAAGTCCCACAGGTAATTCAAAGGCATCCTGCACAATTCTGAATTCTTCATCTTCTCTATAAAGCAACTCTTTTGAGACACCTGGACAGAAATTTCGGCCGTCTCCTTTGATCCTCTTTTGGTCAAGTGCTATCAAGCTCTTCTCTTAACCATTTCTTGAGTGCACCCGCTATGCTCCCTCTCTCCAGACATCACTCTAGTCCAGATAGCCACTACCACTCAGACGGATTCTGCTAACCACTTCCTTGGCCTGTGTTACCGTCTCTATGAATAATTCCTCCAACTGCCATCTACATAAGCTTCCTAGAAAAAGAAATCTTAGGATGTTACTATTCATTATCCTCCAATTCACAATCCTTATTTTTTAAGAAAAAATCTCAAAGCCTTACCACCCTCTACAAAACCCTATGTGATCTGGTCCGCCTTTCACACTAGGATCTGGCCACACCTGCCCAGTCACATCCTTATTCTCCCTCCCTCCCTCCCTCCCTCCCTCCCTCTCTCTCTCTCTCTCTCTGCAGGATACAATCTTCCACTAATCCTTTTCTTTTTTACCCACTCTTCACCTGCTTAATTTGTATTTATTTTTCAGTTCTCTATCTTTCAGTTAGTTTCTCAGTTTCCTTTCATCTCCTTTGGCAAAAGGGACCATCACAAATGCTCTCCCAGCACTCTGTACTTTTCATATCCTAGCACTGAGCCCACCGGATTACTGCCTACGTATATTCTCCCCTGCATTCAAAACTCTCAGAGTTTAATGAACAGGTGTAGTTTTCAGAGTCACAGTCCCAATATTTAATGGGGTTCTTGGCACATACTGGTTTCTCAATAAATACTTATTAAAGCATCAACAATATGCTGGAATTACTCAAGGATCATTATAAACATTTATTTTAATCCTGGCGACTGCAAAATTGCCCTTATTAGTGACTAGGAAAATTACTCAAGTTTTAAGCCCTGATTTGACTTAGCTTCTAAAAGGCACTCATGCTACTGGGTAAAAAACAGACCCTAATGGACCCAAGATAGAACCTAAGCAGTTTGGGGGCAAATGTAGTAATTCAGGTCAGAGATGAGAAGTAGATATAATCTCAGGGTATATATGGCAGAACCTGCTGTTTATCATGGGAAAAAGAGCAAGATCACGAAGGACTCGAAGGCTATACATCATATGTGCCATTTAATGAGGTGAAAACAGTGAAGAGTAGGTTTGAGTGCACGTACAGGAGAGCTTCAGTGTTGCAAGTTTATACTAAGATGTATATCAAATATTTCCGCTCAGATGTTGAGTGGGCAGTTGAATATATGGTATGTGTTTGGGATTTAGAAAGACCCTTTACCATTACATATAATGTGCGATAGGCTTTTGGTACATGTTCTTTATGCAAATTCAAGAGGTTACTCTCTGTCTATTCTGAGAGTTTTTATCAGAAATGGGCGTTGAATTTGGTAAAACGTTTTTCATGCATCATTTAACACAATCATTCTTTTCTTTAGAACTTTTAATGTGTGGGTTTTCAAAAACCAGCCTTGCAGCCCTAGAATAAACCTCACTTGCACGTGGCGTATGTCCTTTTTCTGTATTGCCAAATTCTGCTTACTGATACTTAGCTGATGATTTTTATCTATTTATGAGGGAAAATAGTTTGTATTTTTCCTTTTTGTTTTGGAATTATCTTCTCTGGTCTGGTAATCAGAATATATCTACTAGCTTCATAAAACAATTTAGGAAGTGTTCCCTCCTCTTGCATTTCTGGAAGACTGTAGAACTAATGTTAATTCCTAAATATTTGGAATTAACTGAAAATTTCTCCAGGTAAATAGTCCAGTCCTGGATACTTCCTTTGGGGAAGTTTTTTTTTTTTTTTTTTTTTTTTTAAGTTTATTTGATTTATTTTGAGACAGAGACAGAGTGAGGGAGGGAGGAGCAGAGAGCAAGGCAGAGAATCTCAAGCAGGCTCTGCACTGCCAGCGTAGAGCCCAATGTGGGGCTCAAACTCATAAAACTGTGAGATCATGACCAGAGCCATAACCAAGAGTAGGATGCTTAACTGACTGAGCCACCCAGATGCCCCTCTTTTGTGAAGTTTTTAAATCACAAATCCAATTTCCTTAGTAGTTTTATTATTCAAATTTTCTATTTCATTCATCAAAGAAAAAAATGTCAACCAGGTGTTAGGATGGATGTTAACTAAACCTAATGTGATAATCATTTCTCAATCATTTCTTATTTCAAACTCATGTGGCACAACTGAAACTAGTACAATGTTATACGTTGGTTGTATCTCATTTTAAAATTTATTTCTGGGGCACCTGGGTGGCCCAGTTGGTTAAGCATCCCACTCAGCTCAGGTCATGATCTCACAGTTTCCAAGTTCGAATCCCACATCAGGCTCCCTGCTGTCAGTACAGAGCCCACTTCCGATCCTCTGCCCTCCTCTCTCTGCCCATCTCCTACACATGCACTCTTTCTCAAAAATAAATGTTTAAAAAAATCTTAATTTATCTATTTCTTATTGGATGACCTGTGATAATTTGCTTTTTGAGGAATTGGTCCATTTTTTCTAGGTGTCAAAGTTATGTGTGTAGAGATTGTTTTTTATTGCGAAACTCCCTACTATCCTTTTGATGTCTGCAGAGAATGTAGTGGTAGCCCATTTTATTCCTGATACTGGTAATTTACTTTTTCACTTTCTTTGTCTTTTCAAAGAGTTAACTCTTACTTTCATTGATTTTTCTCTATTTTTTAAATTTCATAGATTCCTGCTCTTTATTCTTTTTTTCTGGTTGCTTTGTATCTATTTTGCTCTTCTTTTTTCTAAGTTCTTTTTTCCCCAAAGGTTCTTAAAGTGAAAACCTAGATTACTGATTTGAGACATTTTTAATGTATACATTCTTAGTGCTATCACTTTCCCTCTCAAACTGCTTTGGCTCTTCCCACAAATTTTGATAGGTTATATTTTCGTTTTTATTAAGCTCTCTATATTTTATTTCCCTTGACACTGTCCTTTGATTCATGGAATATTTAAAGATGTGCTTTTCAGTTTCCAATGTTGAAATTTTCCTGTTATGTTTACATTATTGCTTTTTGATGCCATTGTCAGCAAAGAACATTCTCTGTACAATTTCAAATATCGTACATTTGTTAAGGTTGTCTTACAGCCCAGATATGGCATATCCTGGTTTATGTTCCCTGAGCACTTAAAAGAATGAATTCTATTTTGCTGCATTGATTAGATCTTCCTGCTTGATGGTAGTGACTTCTTCCACATCCTTGATAATTTCTGATTCACTTGTTCTTTCAATTTCTCAGAAGGGACCAATGAGGTCTCCAACTCGGAATGTAAATTTGCCTATTTTTCTTTTCCGTTCTACCAGTTTTTCAATCACATATTTTGCTGCTGTCTTCTCTGGTGCATACACATTTAGGATTACTATGTCTTCTGGGTGGATTGACTCTTTTATCATTATATAAACATCTTTCTCTGATAATTTTATTTTATGCTATAAAATCTACTTTATCTGCTATTTATATAGCCATTACAGCTTTCTTTTGATTCACATTTGCATGATAGTTCTCTTTCTGTCCTTGTATTTTTAACCTACAAATATGACTATACTTGAAGTTTCTGAAAGAAAGCATACAATAGGGTTATATTTTTTAGTACACTCTGGCAATCTCTTTGTACTGGTGTAGTTAGACCATTTACATTTAAGGTAATTATTGCTACGTTAAGGCTTAACTCTGCCATTTTTTTTTGTTTCTTTTCAGTTACCTTTCTCCATTTCTTACTGTTATCTTCAGTTCTAATTATTTGAACTTTTTTTAGAATCACATTTGATAGTGTTACTATATATAAAATATTAATATATGTTATATGTAACATATATAATATACAGTGATATTATATAGTGTTTCAAATGTATCTCTTTGTATTGCTCTAGGTTTTATATCTAGATACATATATACATTATTACATTATATGTACATTAGTTATCACTGTCTAATGTCATTGTCTTTCACCAGTTCAAGTAAAGTATTGAACTGAAATCTTTCTTCCCAGACGCACCTGGATGGCTCAGTCAGTTAAGTGTCTGACTTTGGCTCAGGTCATGATGTCACAATTTGTGAGTTTGAGATGACAGCTTAGAGCCTAGTGTCTGCCTCAGATTTTGTTTCTCCCTCTCTCTCTGCCTCTCCCCCAATCATGCTCTCTAAAGTAAACATTAAAAATATTTTTTAATCTTACCTCCCACAATCAATGAGTCGAGGAAGCAATCACCAAGGAAATGAAAGCTATCTTGAGACAAGAGTTCTAAGATGATGGCAGAGTAAGAGGAACCTGAGCTCCCCTCTCCCATGACACACATCTAATGTAAGTCATTCTGAAAATGATCTAAAGATTAGCAGAAGAGATCATCCACAGCTCAAGACAAAGAAGAAGCCACACTGAGAAGGGAAGAAGAGACAGAGATGCAGTTGAGAACCAAACCCTCAGGATAGGGACCCACAAGTGGGAGGGATGTCACAGGTGTTCCTCCCTGAGGGACAATGTGATCAAGCCACATATTAAGCACCCCAGGCCATGGGAACCTGTATCTAAAGCCCTGCTCCCATAACACTTGGCTTTCAGAAGGACTGAACTCCAGGAGAGCCAGAGGATTACAGGAAACTGAGACTGTTCTTAAAGGACCAGCACACTGTATCACTGTGCCCAAGGCCCAGCACAGAGCAGCAGTTTGGCAAGTACCTGGGTTACAAGTGAGGGAGATCTACTGACTAATTTTAGGATGGGCGCTCAAGGGGCAAAAGATCTACAAGAGCTTTCTCAGAGAATGGAAGTGCTGGCGGGCGCCATTTTTCTTGCCCCCCTTCCATCTAGCTGGCTGGATGCTTGCCAGAGTCAGTTCTGACACACTCCATCTGCATTGCTAACACTGTTCACCTCACCCCAGCATTCCCCTGCAAACCCACTCTCCCAAGTGGCTCCTGTCCCTGACACACCTGGTAGGCAGTCCTGGCCACAGCTGGTACTCCCCCACCAAAGATGCTTCTGGGGGTGGAGGGGCATGCCCACATCAGCCTACCCTGATCTCTCAGCCAGCTGTGCCAGGAGCTAATCCTACCCACCAGCCAGCCCAGAGCAGCTACTGCCAGGCCTCTCAGCCGGACATAACAGGGGCCTGCCCTTCCCACCAGTGCACTCCCAATAGTCGCAGCCAGTCACTGCAGACAGCTGGGCTGGGAGGGAGCAGCACTCACCAGCACAACCACAGCAGATGCAGCTCAGTCACAACAGGAGGGTACATACAGTCCACCTAGGGGACACTCCTGGACCACCTGATGCTGGTGACTAGGGGGAGACTCTACTACTGGGCCTCACAGGATGCCCTAAATCACACCACTACCTTCAAGACCAGGAGATAAAGCTGACCTACATAATACATAGAAACAAGCAGAGTGAGACAAAATGAAGAGACAGAGGGAGATGTTCCAAACAAAAGAGCAAGATAAAATCTCAGAAAATACAAAAGTGAAATGGAGATAAGCAATCTATCTGATAAAGAGTTCAAAATAATGATGTTTCCTAAACTTGAGATGCTGTTGTTCTCACTACAACATGGAAAGAAAATAGAACCTAACAGAACCAAAGAATACAGTAACAGAAAAATACAGTAAAAGGAATCAACAGCAAATTAGAGGATGCAAAAGAATGAATCAATGATCTGGGCAACAGTGTATTGAAAAGGACGCAAGCTAAAGGGCAAAGAGAAAAAAAAAAGAGCATCTATTAAGGTACCTCTGAGACAGCATCAAGCATACCAACATTCAAATTACAGGAGTCTCAAAGAAAGAGAGAGCAAAGGGGGCAGAACACTCTTCTGAAGAATAGCTGAAAATTTCCTTAAACTGGGGAAGGAAACAGACATCCAGGAAACACAAAGAGCCCCAAACAAGATGAATCCATGGAGGTCTGCATCAAGACACAAAAATTAAAATGTTACAAAGCAGAAGAAAAAATTACTTCTGTACAAAGGAAACCCTAAAATGATACCAGCTAATTTTTCAACAGAAACTTTGTAGGACAGAAGGAAGTGGCATTATATTTTCAAAGTGCTAAAAGAAAAAAACTTACAACCAAGAATATTCAACCCAGCAAGCAAAGCTATCACTCAGCTTTGAAGGAGAGATCCAGTTTCTCAGACAAACAGAAGTTAAGGAGTTCACCACTGATAAACCAATCTTATAAAAAATGTTAACAGAACTTCTTTAATCAGAAAAGACAAGGCCATAAATAGAAATTATGAAAAGAAAAAAAAATCACCACTAAAAGCAACAGAAGAGGAGTACATCAATCACTTAAAATGCTAAGATGAAGATTAAAACAAAAGTCAATTCATGGATAGAGCTAGAGTCTATTACACCAAGCAAACTCAGTCAGAGAAAGAAATATCATATGATTTCACTCATATGTGGAATTTAAGAAACAAAACAGATGAACATATAAGAAGGGAAAGAAAGAGAGGAAAGAGAGAGAGGGAAGCAAACCTAAGAAATTCTTAACAACAGAGAATAAGCTGAGCATGGGTGGAGGGAGGTGGGTGGGGGTTGGGCTAGACGGGTGATGGGTATTAAGGAGGGCACCTGCTATGCTAAGTGTTCTATGTAGTGACGAATCACTAAATTTTACTCCTGAAACCAGCATTACATTATATGTTAACTAACTAGAATTTAAATAAAAATTTGGAGCATAAAACAAAAAACAAGTAAAGGCAATTCTATCTACAATTAGTTATGGGAGACACAAAATAGAAAGATCAAAAATTAGTCATCATATACATAAAACATGCAGTAGGAAATAAAAATGTAGTGTTTTCAGAATGTGTTCCAAGTTAACTATCACATATGCTACACATTCTATGATATACAAAAAATTTACAGCAAGGAATCCAAGCATAACATTAAAGAAAGTCATCAAATCACAAGGAAGAAGACCAAGAGAATATAAATGAAATACAAAAACAACCAAAAAAAATTAAAATACCACTAAACACATACCTATCAATAATTACTCTAAAAATAGTCTAAATGCACCCATTAAAGGACATACGGTGACTGAATGGAAAATAAAATAGGACTCAACTATATGCTACTTACTTCAGACACACTTCAGACCTAAAGACACATACAAACTACAAGTGAAGGGCTGGAAAAGACACTCCATTCAAATCGAAGTGGAAAAAAAAAAGCTGGGGGTAGCAGTATTTATAGTAGACAGAAGAGGCCTCATTCACATGAGATCTTCTTGGCTGTTGGTATCATTTTTCAATTGACTCTGGACATTTTCACATTATCTTATGAGACTCTGGATCTCAAACCTTGTTTTTGCTGACTTTCCCTGACACTGCTCCAATCTCATTATTGGCAGGCAGACATTTAAGCCCAGGTTCTCATTTGGCACCCAGTAACACCCAAGCATGGGGAGCTTTTTACTGTGGCTAGGCAACCAAGTTCCACCTGCGGTCTCCACAGATGCCATAGTGCAGGTGACTTCATTACCACTTGGCCATGGTCAAAGTCCTGACTCTCCAGCAGGCTTCATCTGACACTACCCCAGTGGGGAAAGAAGGCTACTGGATGAGGAAAGAGGTCCAGGATTCCCATGGGGTCACCAATGACTCCACAAAGAGTGAGCTCATTACTGGCCAGTCATGATGAAACCACATCTCTCTTCTTGGCCAATCTCTGACACCCTCCCCAGTTGGGTCCGGGGGCTGAGGTACCTGCTACAGACTGGTTTTAAGTCTAGACTCCCCACTCAATCTTTGCTGACATAGATGGGAGTGGGACACAGTTTCTTATGCAGTGTTTGGCCGAACTGGAGAGATTATGGTCTCCAAGTTTTTTGTCTTACTATGCTGTCCCTTTCTTAAGAGAGATCAGGCTTTTACTGGGGCTTTTTAGGTCTATGCCCATTGGTGTTTCCATGTTGCCAGTGTATCCAGTCCCATGCCTTGGTCATTTCAGGGAACAGGAAAGGCCCCTAGCCAATCCATCTCTTTTCACCCTTCAGAGTCTTTCCTTTTATACACAGTAACCAGTGTTTCAGTTCTATTTACTGAAAGGAATAGGGAAACATGTATCTATTCCATCTTCCCAGAAACAGAAGTTCCTAAATGAATTTTTAAAGAACAGTATCTATTACTTTACCATTTAAAAATGAAAAGTACATCAGTTCAATGGAATAATACAGAATTGTGTAAAAAGTAGGCAGTACTTTTTCTGCGGTACAGAATGACTGCTAAAATATGTTGTGACAAAAGCAAGGTGTAAGGGGTATGCAGAGAATGCTATCTGTGCAGAAACAGAATACAAAAGAATATATACATGTATAGGCTAGTGCATGAACCAAGCAACTTTGGAACATTATACAAAAAACTCATAATGCTAAGTGCCTTTGGGGAGAAAAACCACAAGACTTAGGAAAAAGAAAGCAGGGTAAGAAGGAGGGGACTACATTTTGCACATGCTACATTTCTGGAAGAATAAATGAGTCATGATTTTAAATAATAAATTTTATCTTGAAAAATAAGCAGGTAAGATATGTGAAAATTCTGTCAATGGATACTGTAAAATATACTAAAATTAAAAATGCTACATATATATTAATAGAAGAATTAGTCATTCAGTAGACTTGAAGAGATCAAGGATTAAATATTGACCTTTGGGGTTTTTTTTATTTATTTATTTTGAGAGAAAGAGAGCAGCGGAAGGGCAGAGAGAGAGGGAGTGAGAGAGGGATGGAGGGAGGGAGAAACAAAGAAAGAAAGAATCCCAAGCAGGTTCCATGCTGTCAGCACAGAGGGCAACGTGGGACCTAATCTCAAAAACTATCAGATCATGGCCCGAGCCAAAATCAAAAGTCAAACACTTAACTGAGTGAGCCACCCAGGTGCCCCTAAATAACAACTTTTAAAATGTATTTTGGATTCTGGTACAATGACAGGCCAGGAACCTGAATCAACCTTCCTAATAAGACCTAGCAGGAAAAAGCAAGACAGACACGGCCTCTCGGATCACTCTACCTCAGAGCACAGGTCTTCAGAGAGGTTCCTGCAACTGCCCCAGATGAAATTATTCCCTTTATTTCAATGAAAAGACAACAAGGGAGATCAATACACAAGAGTCCAAGAAGCACCGCAGGGTGAGAGTGCTGGGCATGGGGTTCAGAGCTGGGGACTGGAATCTGTCCCACTCCCTGGGGACAGTGCAATCTCAGACAATTTACTTGATCTCATCTGCCTGGGAGTCACTCTAAGGATTAACGTGAGAATTAAGCAGGAATGTGTTAAGATTTGGCACAATTCCTGGCACCCCGCAATTGCTGAGTAAATATTAACAGACTCTGATTAACAGAGACTATGTGGAACCAAGAGGTTACTCTCACAAATAGCCACCACCCTTGCTTAGTTATCCGGGGAATTTTATTTAATCAAGTAACACCTCAAAAAGTCAGCCAAGCAAAGCTGGCGAGCCTAATGTCACCTGACTAGCTGTTAAATACAAACAATTAATAAAGCAAATCTCTTAGCAAATCTGTTATCTTAATACAATGTTGTTGTGTCTACATTCATTAATATCAACCTTCCTGAGAGACTAGAACATAATGAATCCAACCACTAAAAAGAAAGGATAATTACGTAATGTGACAGAGGTGCTAATTATCGTCACAATGACAAACACATTATAATATAAAAATGTATGAAATTACCACAGTGTGCACCTTTAATCTGCACAATGTTATATGTCAAATAAATTTCAATTAGAAAAAAAATGCAAGTCTTTCCCCATAATCGTATCAATCTCAAAAGTTCCACAGAAGAAGTCAAAGAAAATACCTAAAGTGATCTTTCTATTCAAAAATAACTGAGAAACCCAAGAATGTTTTCACGGACACAACGGAGAAAATCCCCATTTTCTGTGAATGGACCAAGTGGCACACCTCTTTTGCCACACCAGTGAAGGCTCAAAGCCTGATTATAGGCTTGAGATTGATTAAAAGAGATATAAATACTAGCATATCCCAAGGCAAATTACTAACAATTATTTTTTAAATTTACTGAAACATACCAGTACTATACCAAAGTCATGATACACTTAACGAAGTTAGCACTAGCATATATTCAATGGGGACTGGGGAACACGCTGAAGTGTATGCAATGGGAAGAGAAGTGCACCAGGGTGTGCATGTGGATATGTCTGTAAGAATGTACTAGGTTGGAAGTAATTTGACAAAACATCTCAGAAAAATTACAAACTGAATTCATCATAAAAATCAATACATTAAATTCAGCTAAAAAGCACCAAATAAAAAGCTTACTGAGAAAAAATACATAATCATCACAATATTCTGAGCCAGCGCTAAACCAGGACACATTCAAAAACAAGCAAAGCTTTTCTTCAACATAAGCACAGCAATTAAATGAACTTCTAGTTATTTACTATTCTAATTTTAAGGAATGACCAAAATCAAGGAGCTTAGTCTAAGACAAGATAACCAGATAGGATGATGAAGGAGACTTTAAGGGAAGGCTACTGAGAACTCCAACTCACACATGGATGGCTCACACCCTTCCTCATTTTACCTGAGAAATAAATGGGGCTTCAAAATACTGAATACCAAAACACGAATACCAAGGAAATAGGTATGTCAAGAGCAAATGAGTTTTCTATTCCTATATGTTTGTGATTTTCCAAGACTTAGGGGCAGACAGGATAAATTCAGGACCTCTGGCATCGCCAAGGCAATGACATCAGCTAAACCTAGCCTCATTCCTCAAACCCAGCACTCTAAAAACCTGCCAGGTTTTCTCATCATGAGGAAATCCAGACTTTGCTGTCCAGTGCGCCTGAGGATCCCATGCACGCTGGGTCTCTCATTCCTCAGCCAGATGCTCAGGAGAGCTAAGCCAAGGCCCTGCTAAGAGTTCTATTCCATCCAGATTCACTGAACGCCCGCCAAGCACTAGACATCTTACAAGGCTCTGAAGATGAGCTCAGGCCATCAGTCGTTCCCCCTGCTTTTCCACAAAACAGCAGGACGCACAATGGCTACGTCCTCTCACCATTATTTCTGCTTCCCAAAAGCCGACGACAGTTCAGAAGGATTACATTTGCTGCCCTTGTCCTTAACAAGGCTGACATACTGCACTTGTACATTTCAAAGAATCAATTATTTGACCAAATATAAACACATTAGTGAATAAATTCACATTCTGTAGAAAACAACAAAGACAAGAGCTATATGTTGGTTTTTTTTTTTTTTTTGGTACCCAGACTTCTCTGTAGTGGGCCAATAACTGAAATTAGGTTATTTTTATTCTAGAGCTGCAGGGAAGCTCACAGGTATTTCCCTGGCTACCAATACGCTGAGAGTGGCAGAAAATAGAAGCAGCTGAAGTCTGAAAAGCTTCCCCTTATTTCCTTGAGGCTGAAACTCTGCAACTATAAATAGCACTAAAGAACAACAATAAAAAATACAAGAGATGACATACAAGTTAATCATCTAGTAGTCAATGAACTGAAAATAAATGTTCAAATAGACCAAAAAAATATCCAGTGATCAGGAAAAGGCTAAAATACAGAGATCCAGCAAAAAAAGAGAACTACAGGCCAGTATCCTTGATGAATACGGATGCAAAAATTCTCAACAAGATCCTTGCAAATCGAATCCAGCAGCATATCAAAAGAATCATCCACCAAGATCAAGTGGGATTCATTCCTGGGTTACAGGGCTGGTTCAACATTTGCAAATCAATGTGATACATCATATCAATAAAAGAAAAGATAAAAACCATATGATCCTGTCAATAGATGCAGAAAAAGCATTTGACAAAATATAGCATCCCTTCTTAATAAAGACTCTAGAGAAAGCTGGGATAGAAGGAACCTACTTAAACATCATCAAAGCCATCTATGAGAAGCCTTCAGCGAACATCATCCTCAACGGGGAAAAACTGAGAGCTTTCCCCCTGAGATCAGGAACACGACAGGGATGTCCACTCTCACCACTGTTGTTTAACATAGTGCTGGAAGTCCTAGCATCAGCCATCAGACAACAAAAGGAAATCAAAGGCATCAGAATTGGCAAAGAGGAAGTCAAACTTTCCCTCTTCGCAGATGACATGATACTCTACATCGAAAACCCGACAGACTCCACCAGAAGCCTACTAGAACAGATCCAAGAATTCAGCCAAGTTGCAGGGTACAAAATCAACGTACAGAAATCGGTTGCATTTCTATACACCAACAATGAAGCAACAGAAAGAGAAATCAAGGAACTGATCCCATTCACACTTGCACAAAAAACCATAAAATACCTCGGAATAAACCTAACCAAGGATACAAGAGATCTGTATGATGAAAACTATAGAAAACTTAAGAAGGAAATTGAAGAAGACACAAAGAAATGGAAAAACATTCCATGCTCATGGATAGGCAGAATAAATATAGTTAAGATATCATTACTACCTAAAGCACTCTACACATTCAATGCAATTCCAATCAAAATTGCACCAGCATACGTCTCAAAACTAGAACAAACTATCCAAAAATTTGTATGGAACCACAAAAGACCCCGAATAGCCAAAGTAATACTGAAAAATAAAACCAAAACGGGAGGTATCACCATCCCAGACTTTAGCCTCTACTACAAAGCTGTCATCATCAAGGCAGTATGGTATTGGCACAAAAACAGACACATAGACCAATGGAACAGAATTGAGAACTCAGAAGTGGACCCAAAAGTATACAGCCAACTGATCTTTGACAAAGCAGGAAAGAATATCCAATGGAAAAAAGACAGCCTTTTTAACAGATGGTGCTGGGAGAACTGGACAGCAACATGCAGAAGAATGAAACTAGATCATTTTCTCACACCATACACAAAAATAAACTCAAAATGGATAAAGGACCTGAACGTGAGACAGGAATCTATCAACACCCTAGAGGAGAAAGCAGGAAACAACCTCCTTGACCTCTACCACAGCAACTTCTTACTTGACACATCCCCAAAAGCAAGGGAATCAAGAGCAAAAATAAACTGTTGGGACCTCATCAAGATTAAAAGCTTCTGCACAGCCAAGGAAACAACCCAGAAAATTAATAGGCAACCAACGGAATGGGAAAAGATAGTTGCAAATGACATATCAGATAAAGGGTTAATATCCAGAATCTATAAGGAACTCACCAAACTACACGCCCGAAAAACAAACAACCCAATGAAGAAATGGGCAGAAGATATGAACAGACACTTCTCCAGAGAGGACATCCAGATGGCCAACAGACACATGAAACGATGCTCAGCATCCCCCCTCATCAGGGAAATACAAATCAAAACCACACTGAGATACCACCTCACGCCAGTCAGAGTGGCTAAAATGAGCCAATCAGAGAACTCTAGATGCTGACGAGGATGTGGAGAAACGGGCACCCTCCTACACTGTTGGTGGGAATGTAAACTGGTACAGCCCCTCTGGAAAACAGTGTGGAGGATCCTCAGGAAACTAACAATAGAACTCCCCTATGACCCAGCAAGAGCACTGCTAGGAATTTACCCAAGGGATACAGAAATGCTGATGCATAGGAGCACATGGACCCCAATGTTCATAGCAGCACTCTCCACAATAGCCAAAACATGGAAAGACCCTAAGTGTCCATCCACGGACGAATGGATCAAGAAGATGTGGTTTATCTATACCATGGAATACTACACGGCAATGAGAAACAATGAAATCTGGCCATGTGTAGCAACATGGATGGACCTTGAGGGTGTTATGCTGAGCGAAATAAGTCAGGCAGAGAAGGACAAATATCATATGTTTGCACGTATAGGAGGATTAGGAGGAACTTGACGGAGGAACAAGGGGGAGAAGAAGGGCGGAAATGGTGGGGGAAAGGGAGAGAGGCAAACCATGAGAGACTCTTGAATGCTGACAAAAACTGAGGACTGATGGATGTGGGGGGGAGGGGGGGATGGGCCTGGAGGAGGACACTTGTGGGGATGAGCACTGAGTGTTATGTGGAAACTAATTTGACAATAAACTATTTGTAAAAAAAAAAAGGAAAAGGCTAAAATAAAGCACACAAGTTACAGAGACATCAGATAGTCATACGGAAAGTTCCTTTTAAATACATGTAAATGAGAAACAAATCCACAGTGAGTCCACTGTTAGATTAGAAACAGTTCTAAATGTTCTCACTTCTAAATGCAAAGGCCCAAGTTCCAGTCCCTGATCTACCACCAAGTAGGTAAGAGACTTCAGGCAACTCTTTTAACCTTTTTCATCCTGGAGAGATTGCACCAGATGATACCTATTACCACTGTGACCTTTTATCTTTTCTAGCTTTAAAATTACAGGGTTCTGTGAAATGAAAACGCAAAAGTACAGCATTACCATATTACTGTAATCAGATGGGTCGTAAGTACTCTGTTTAAAAACTTCACAGAGTTCCATGAATTCTTCCGTCATCTCATGGATTTGTCTATTTAAAATCGCTCCTTTGGTACCACCAAATTCAAGTCTTTCCAGCTTTTCAAATTCCAATATGGTGACAAATATATCCTTTGAAAAAAACATAGTACGATAAAGATCTTCCCACCACCTTGAGCAGGACAAGAACGTATTAAAGCTGCTAAGGAAAAAACGCTTGAAACATTCAAAATCAGTGAGTTAATAGACACGTACATGACAGAAAATAAATATAAATTATTTAATTGAAGAAAGCTACTGCCTATTTTTACAATCATACTCCCATTTTCACATTTTCTAAGAATTTTCTAGCAACTGCAGGTGTTTGCCTGTAACACTTACTTTGCCATAGTTAAACATATGATTCCCTAATTTTATGTCCTTCCGATTCTAAGTCAGATCCCCAGGTAATATCTAAAACTCCTCTTTTTGAATGCATACACTTTGCAGTGAATCACCTCCCTTAATGAAAGGGGGTGTAGGACTGTTAAGGAAGGGTGACAAGTTGCCTGCAGTTAGGCATTTAGCAGTCAGACTTTAAGAGGTATTCGAGCTGATTAAGTGGTGAGAATTTTCAAAACATTAAGCTCTAAATTTGGATGAAATAACAACAAATTGTATATTAATAATAAAGCCCAAACTTGCTAGAAAGACCTTTACAAAGAATTTAAATTCAATTTGATTGCCCCGAGTTCCACCATGTTTTCAAAAACCCTATCTATGGGGTGTCTGGATGGCTCAGTTGGTTAAGCTGATTTCAGCTCAGGTCATCATCTCTCAGTTAGAGCCCCACATCAGGCTCTGTGCTGACAGCTAGGAGCCTGGAATGGGCTTTGGATCCTATGTCTCCCCCTTTCTCTACCCCTCCCTCACTTGTGCTCTATTTCTCTCAAAAATAAAACATAAAATTTTTTTTTAAAAAACAGCTATTTGGCTTCATACAAATAAGTGCTCATTCATTGTTTGTTTTTTAGGTATCTGAAACACATTTATACACAGCACAGATTTCCATGTTATTTTTTAATACATGGCTTCAATATTTTTACAGTTTATATATTTATATACTAAAATATAATGTGGTATTTTAGGTTATCAAATGGGTTTTCCAGGTATAGAATCCTAATGTCAAACATTAAACATAGAAAGGAAAAAAAGTACTATTTACAGATTCATGATTTACAACTGTCTTCCAAGAGTTTACTAAGTTATAAGTGAAAGGTCACTGGTACATAGTAGAGTTTCACTTATACTCAGTATACTAAAATAATCAAAAAATAATTAAAAAAAAAGAAAGAGAGGTAAAGCTTAAAAAAATATTTTAATAGGACTGGCCTTGTGGGCAATTCCTCAGAATGACTGAGAAAGGAGATCTCCCACTCTCCCACACAAACAGAATAAACTGACTCCTGAATAATAGAAAAAAATACAAGATTTTTTTAAACCCACCTACAATATGAATAAATTACAGGTCAATGAATAAATACCTCTATTTTCATGAGATGGTCCAGAAATTTGTCAAATCTACAAAACACCAGTTGAGACTGGAAATCCCATGGTTTTGGCTCATTTCCCATAAAATAGCTTGCAAGTTCTTTTCTATAATTGTAAAAAGACTTTTTGAATGTCTTGAAGATGTTAATGGCCACCTGCACCTTTTCCAAAGAGTCTTCGACTTCTTCCTTCAAAAGGTCTTCAGGTGAAAGGTAAATTATTGCCTAGGATTTAATGGAAAAAAAAATGTTTAGGGGTACCTGGTTCAGTCAGTTGAGTGTCTGGCTCTTGATTTCAGCTCCGGTCATGATCCCAGGGTCGTGGGATGGAGCCCTGTGTGGGGAACAGAGCCGGTTTAACATGTTCCCTGTACCCCTCCCCTGCACATCAACATGTGGTCTTAAAAAAATGTAATAATGTTGCTTTAAAAATATTTTTAATATGCTTAATTTTTTAGTGAAAACACCAGTTTCAATTAATCATTAACAATTTTTTTCAATTAATCATTTTTAAATGATAGATGTCTAGAATTAGGCCAGCAATGCTGTGAGAAAAAAAGTTCTAGAAATTGAGACACTTGGGTTTCAATGACAGATGTGAATACATTAGGACAATGTACAGGAGACTGAGACTCTACATTTCTGAATTTATACTTTCTAGCAGTGACCAAGTTTTTGCTAAGCTTTATAGGTATGACAATTGTATAACCAGAATTTGCATGGATATGTTTGCCACAAATATTCTGCATGATTATTCCTTCATAAAAAGACATACACAAGCTGAAAGGAGAAATCTCTGAGATCATGACCTTTAAAAATATAGTTATCTTACCTGGCAGCACTGGGTCATTTGTAAAGGTGAGAAAGAGCTGTTCTAGGGGAGGGTATCACTGGCAATTCTTTTAAGGTTAGCAAGTTCTTCAGGGAAATTAAGCACATTATAGGACATAAAATCTAGTGGGCATACACCATATAAACTAGCTTTAAATAAAGGAAACAGAAAGAGGAAAAGGGTTTTTAAAAGAAAGACTGAAGTAGAGGCACCTGGCTGGCTCAGTCAATCCAGCATTTGACTCCATCTCAGAGTCATGAGTTCAAGCCCCATGTTGGAAATAGAGCCTAGTATTAAAAAAGAGAGAGAGAGAGAGAGAGAGAGAGAGAGACTACGTAGCAGATTCACGTAGCACTGGCCAAAGTCTCCTAGGACAGTCATCTAGGTGCCTTCCTAACCTTCCTTTTCCATATTCGTTAAAAAACTGTAAATATATATACTTATATACTATTTCTTCCTGATGCATGTTAACCTCATATAAATTATCGGCTTAAATTTTGTGCCTTCAATTTTGAGTTTGCTTAGGAAGTTGTTACATATCTCAATGGAATATGTCATGAGAGCCATTGAGTTCAACCTACCAGATGGAAGGATTTATTTTCCTAAATGGAGACCTATTATCTTCCTTCTACGGTTAGGGGCTACGGTTTTGCATGTAATATAAACTGTGTCGTAAATTTGTAAGTAATAAAGTCATGTCATTTCCAAAACCCCTAACGATTAAAATCCTTTCAGGTTGAGCTGTGGAGTCCCAATCTATGCTCTTATTTCCCACTCAGACTGCATGGAAAATTAACCTTTGCACATAGGCTCCTAACACTGCACAGAGAACAGAGAAGCAAACTATTAGTAATCCCTTAGCAATGTAGGTTATAAACTAGTTCACATTTTGGTATGGGCTAGGGATTCCACAGACCTTTATCTACATACATTCTTCACAATCAATGTACACTGCATCCTTTTTGGAAGCTAAAATAATAAAAATCTATGGAGATCAATCAATTGCCTTCTATTTCAGAAGTCCCCTGTGACTAATTATCTAGATCTAACCTAACTTCTAGGCAGGCCATCCTTAAGTTCATTTCTTGCCCTTCATGACTCACCCTCGTACAAATTAGACAATTGCAGCAATGAACCTTCTGAAGACAAGGGTATAGGACTAAACAGTACTAACCATATGACGCCTCCTTTATCAGAAAATCCAGTCTATACCCTTTCAACTGGGAAGCCGGGTATTTGAGGGCAAAACCATCAACAAGGGATGGGAATCCTGGCTGTAATCCAGTTATAAGGGCCACTAACTGCTTTTGTGATGTTAGGTAAATTATCTCAGAATAGCTCAGTTTCCTTATCTGCAAAAGGAGAGAGATGAACTAGGTGAACCTTAAAATTTCTTTTAGCTGTTAGTCTCTGAATCATTTTCTCTCTATAGCAACTCTCTACAGTATATCCAACCAGGGGCAGTCTATTGTCCCCTACTCAATGGTATCAGCACAAACCAACAAAAAAGACTACCGATTTTAGGATGAACTGGTCCCACTTCAGAGGTCTTATAAGTTAACACACTGCTAACCAATTTATCAATAAGGCAATTAATCAGTTATTAATTAACCCATTTATCAGTGATATTATGTTAGTTTGACACCTGTCTTCCAGCTATTATTTTTATGTGTATTTATTTTAAGAGGGAGGGAGGAAAGGAGAGGCAGATTCTGCGGTGTCAGCATGGAGCTTGACCGTGGCTAAATCTCTCCAACAGTGAAATCTAACCTGAGCGGAAATCAAGAGTCAGTCGCTGAAGAGAATGAGCCAACCCAGGAGTTCCACCAGCTGTTGCTTTTCTATGTGCTTTTAGGGACTCATACTTCTGCTCAACGCTGATGTCTCAGACTTAAACTTTTCTTCACCTAGGATCTTGAAGGACAATATCCACAAGAGGGATGCCAAACCGTGGAAGAGACAGACTGGTGGGCCTAGAGTGGTCATTAGGTACAACAAGCAGGGAGTAGAGTCACGTTACCAGACAAAGGGGAAAAGCATCTATTTCCAAAAAAAAAAAAAAAGGACCCCTTACCAAAACTCCAATATGCTATCAGCTGAGGTGACCAGAAACTGGAACGCCTAGAGGGATCAGGCATATAATCGAAGGGAATGAAAGAGTCCAGGAACAACAGCAAATGGTGGAGACGATGGTCACCTACGCAGCACATGACCTTTCCAAAGGAGCACATGAAGCCCCAGCACTGGACTGTGCCAACAGGGATGGCACTGCCAGTGTTGCGAGATCTGTGACTCTTCAGGAGGCTGGGACACTGAAATTTAAATGAGACCTCTGCAATTTAAGCAGTATTTTTTTAAATTTTTTAAATATCATAAAAAATAAGAACACTGCACTGATGCATTAGCCAAATACAGGTGGTAGGATGCCAGGCAATGACCTATGATGTGTAAGACAGCAAGGGTTCACATGTTTCATAAACACATTAAGGTCAACAGATTCACGGAACACAAAGTTTATGAAAGCTTTGTGATGTGATGAAATTATAAAAAACACAAAATGTTTAAACAAGTATGAAATCAAGCAAGGAACGATTTAAGAAACATGTTACCACTATATACCCTATGAATCACCCCCAATCTTTTACAAATGGTAACGTTCAAAGCTGGCAAATTACAGTAAAACTTTTTGCACAGTGATAATAGAAATGTAATAGATATACGATTTAAAAAAGAATTTGTAGGGGCATCTATGTGGATCAGTCAGCTGAGCAGCTGACTCTTGATTTCAGCTCAGGTCATGATTCCAAGGTCATGAAATACAGCACCATGCCAGGCTCTGTGCTGACTGTGAAACCTGCTTAAGATTCTCTCTCTCCCTCTGCCCCCTCCTCCACTAGTGCTCTTTCTAAAATAGATTTTTTGGGAGCACCTGGGTGGCTCAGTCAGCTAAGTGTCTGACTTCGGCTCAGGTCATGATCTCATGGTCTGTGGGTTCGAGCCCTGTGTCAGGCTCTGTGCTGACAGCTCAAAGCCTAGAGCCTGCTTCAGATTCTGTATCTCCCTCTCTCTCTGTCCCTCCCCCACTTGCTCTCTGTCTCTCTCAAAATAAAATAAAGACATAATTTTTTTAAAAATAGATTTTTTTGAAAAAATAAAAAATAAGCACAATTAAAAATTGTTCAGGAGTCATAAAAAGATTGTGCCCTTAGATCAGCCTCAGAAATTTATATTAAACCAATTATCCAAGTCAAGGAAAAAGGGTTCCCACACCAAGTTGTTTTCTGCTTGTTGCTTTTAAAAAAGGAGACTGGAAGTAACTTCAATACTCAACAACAAAATAATTTCTCAAGGAGTAAAAAAAAAAAATAAAAATGATATGTATGATGAAATGTATAAATATATACAAATTTTGGGAGAACTAAGTATAATAAATGCTAATTTTAGGATATAAATCTGCAGGACTGTTTCCATTGTTATAAATCTTATGATAACTGAAGAAAATTCTCATTGCATCAGTATACCACATATTACATTGTAATTAAAAATCAAACCTCTTATTTTAACATATAGAGCCTAGGGGCACCTAGGTGGCTCAGCTGGTTAAGCATCGTACTCTTGAACTCAGCTCAGGTCATGATCCCAAAGGCATGGGATGGAGGGCTGCACTGGGCTCCAAACTCTGTATGGAGCCTGCTTAAGAGTCTTTTTCTCTCTGCCCCTCCCCCAGTTATGTGCACATGCTCTTCCTCTAAAAAAAAATAAAATTCAGAACCTAGTTTAATGTGTAACAAACTCTGCCATTTACAAACTGGGTGGTCTTGGAAAAGCTCTTTATCCTCTCTGGACTTTACGTTTTTATCAAATGGACCTACTAATAGTTTCTATGTCATATTGCTGTTAGGGGATTACATTTGTAGTTTTTGTAAAGACATAGAAGAGTTCCTCACAAATAACAGGCAATACACAGTGCTTGTTAAGGAAATATAAAAATAAATTACACAGCAAATGACTCGGGAAGAGTGGGGGAGAGCTTAGCTCTTCAGGGAACCCAGGTAGGAAAGTTGGCTCATTATTGATTTTTGACTCCTAACATGTTGGGGCACATTTACTACAAAGTTCACTTGGAGAATCAAGGAAATCAGGCCTCTGAAGCATCTGGACTGAAGCCAGAAACAGTAACTAAGCAACAAGAGAAGCTACGTTATTTCCTTGGGAGTTTGGCAAATAAACTAGTGACACAGACTAGGGGCCAGGAATAATAGATCTACAGGCTTAAAGGTAAGCAGGACTTCTTATCAATCTCTTGCTACAGTGAATAACCAGCTCTGGGATTTATCCACTAGCAGGGCTTTGGAGTAAAAGTTTTAACAGTTCTCAAAATGAGAGGAGGAGCCTTTAAAAGGTGTACAGAAGTTGTGGGTCTATTTGTTGACTCTCCAGTAAGGACCGCGGTCTTTAATGTGGAGATCCAAAGCCATTAGGACCCAGCACATTTGCTTAAGAACAAAGAAATAGAATGAAGCCAGAGGAGTAGATAAAATATAGCAAGGTATCTCCTATCAACAGTTACAACCCATTTGTGGGTCAATAGCTTAGAAATACCTTTGACTGGGGCGCCTGGGTGGCTCAGTCGGTTAAGCGTCCGACTTCGGCTCAGGTCATGATCACACGGTTCATGGGTTCAAGCTCTGCATCAGGCTCTGTGCTGACAGCTAGCTCAGAGCCTGGAGGCTGTTTCAGATTTTGTATCTTCCTCTCTCTCTGACCCTCCCCTGCTCATGCTGGCTGTCTCTCAGAAATAAGAAAGAGAGAGAGAGAGAGAAAGAGAGAGAAAGAGAGAAAGAGAGAAATAGGTTTGACTGTGTCTCTATTAAGTGCCACACTGGGCATTCCACTTAGGTTATCTCCTGATGCTCATAATAGCCCAGTGAGGCAGTATCCTCACAGATTTTTAAAGTCTGAAGAAGCAATTTAACTGCATTAGTGTTTCAATTAGAATCGAATCCAGGTTTGTCTGAGCACAAAGCCCTTTTCCATATACTCTACCTCTTTAAAAGCAGAAACACACACACCCCTAACTCAATTTCTTACTCCAAATACTCTGGACTGAAAGTTAGAAGACCTGTTTTCTAATCTGTATTTCACCCTAAATTGTCAGGGAAATTCAGCAAATGATGTGATTTTTCGAGTCTCAGATAATTCATAAAAAAAAAAAAAAAAAAAAAAAAAAAAAAAAAAAAAAAAAAAAAAAAAAAAAAAAAAAAAAAAAAAAAAAAAAAACCCTATCAGGGACTACATCGGCACACAGTTCCTAAACCACTGTTGTTTATCCTACAGCACTGGTCTCTTCGCTGCTTTCAACAGCCAGGCTCGGGACCTGGCCCAACAGGAACTGCAAGCTGCTTGCCTGGCCTGTGAGCACACGTTAAGGGTTCCACATGCCTCCCAACTTACCCCACGGTGTAGTCAAGCTTTTTCATTTTTTAAAAAATTTCTTTCTTTTGAGAGAGAAAGGAAGAGAGAACAAGAGAGGTAGAGAGAGAGCAAGAGCACACGCATGCAAGCGGGAGGGGGCAGAGAAAGAGTGATAGAGACTCCAAAGCAGGCTCCTCATTGTCAGCACGGAGCCTGAGATAGGGCTCGAATTCATGGACTGTGAAATCATGACCTCAGCCAAAACCAAGAGTTGGACACTTAACTGACTAAGCCACACAGACACTACAGTCTTTTTCATTTTCTATATGAGTCATAACATCAATACCACTAGGAGGCCTTAGACTAGATCAGGGATTTAGATCAATCACAGTTGTCCATCGTTCTCTGAGTAAGTGGTCCAGAACTGTCCTGAGAATTCCATATCCCCTGGCCCAATGATTGGCCCAACAATTGAATTAGAGCCCATTGGACCAGAATTAATAAAGATAGAGAGCCTCTTTTTAGAGAAGTTCTCTACTAGACGATATACTTCTGGAACTATTAAAAGCCACCATACGTAACATGTGATGAAAATAAAGTCAAACACAAGGAGCAAAATACAGGACGGCAGGGAGTTTTGAAATTATTATCTGAAACCTCTGAAATAAGCTATTCCACAAGCTACTGCATCCTTAGACTTTTCAGTTCATGTGAATCAGTACTTTTTTTTCCGCTTCAGTTTGTCCATTGCAGCTGGAGGCAATCTGCTTTTCATGGAAAGTATTCTTAACATTTCAAAATCTAGCCATATACACAGATTCTGTTTCTCTGACATGTGTTTTACAAACCTTAGTGGTTCAGCTACACAACTTGCTATGGAGCTTGCTATGGTGTGAATTGTGTCTCACCCCAAATTTTTATGTTGAAGCCTTTACTGTCAATGGGACCATCTAGAAATAAGCCTCAAGGAAGTTATTAAGGTTCAGTTAAGTCATAAAAGCAGGGTCCTAATCTGAGAGGACTGTGACTTAGTAAGAAGAGAGCTTTTTCTTTCTCCACCATGTGAGGACACAGAGAAAAGTTGGCAAGGCAGGAAGAAAAGACCTCTCACCAGAACATAACTGTAAGGGTACCTTGACCTGAGCCCCCAATCTCCAAAATTATAAGAAAACAATTTCTGAAAAGAAAGCCACCCAGTCTGTGGTATTGTTATGGCAGCTCAAGCAGACTAAGACACACCTCAACTGAGAACCACTGGATTACATACCCTCCAAATATCTTTCAGCTCTTAAATTATGTAATATTCTGATTTTATGGACCCAAGAAGAATGAAAGTTCACAGAAGAAATTTAAGAAAGCAGTCCAATTTTTTACAAAACATTTTTTTTTTTTTACAAATAGTTTATTGTCAAGTTGGTTTCCATATAACACCCAGTGCTCATCCCCACAAGTGTCCTCCTCCATTCCCATCTCCCCCCTCCCTCTCACATCCATCAGTCCTCTGTTTGTTTCTCAGCATTCGAGAGTCTCTCATGGTTTGCCTCTCTCCCTTTCCCCCACTATTTCCCCCCTTCTTCTCCCCCATGGTCCTCTGTTGAGTTCCTCCTAATCCTCCTATACGTGCAAACATATGATGTTTGTCCTCCTCTGCCTGACTTATTTCACTCAGCATCACACCCTCAAGGTCCATCCACGTTGCTACACATGGCCAGATTTCATTCTTTCTCATTGCCATGTAGTATTCCATGGTATAGATAAACCACATCTTCTTGATCCATTCATCTGTTGATGGACACTTAGGCTCTTTCCATGTTTTAGCTATTGTGGAGAGTGCTGCTATGAACATTGGAGTACATGTGCTCTTATGCCTCAGCATTTCTGTATCCCTTGGGTAAATTCCTAGCAGTGCTATTGCCGGGTCCTAGGGGAGTTCTATTGTTAGTTTCCTGAGGAACCTCCACTACAAAACATTTTAAAAGAGGAGCACCTAGGTGGCTCAGTCAGTTGGGTGTCTGATTCTTGATTTTGACTCAGGTCATGATCCCAGGGTCGTCGGATAGTGCCCCATACTGGCTCCCCACTCTCCTGCTCACTGCCCTCTCTAAAATAAAAATTATATACGTGTGTGTGTGTGTGTGTGTGTGTGTGTGTGTGTGTATAAACAAACATTTAGCAAGTGAAGAGTAGAGAATTGTAAGGATTTTTTAACATCAATAATGAATTCTTTTAATACAGCTGCACTACTGTTATTTAAATAATTTTTTCAGCCAGATTTTCTTAACTTACTTTACTTTCCAAAAGTCAATCAGTCATTGTTCCTGTGGAAACCAAAAGGAAAGCTACAAAAAAGCACTACGCCTATCTGTCTTTTATTAGAAGGTGCCATAAATCACATTGAAGAAAGGTAGGGTATTAAGCAAATCCAGTAACAAACTATCCTTTGAATGCACCTGACTGATTTCCAGAGCTTCTTTTGCCATTTAGAATAGGAAGTCACCTTTCTATTGGCCTTTGTTACCTCAACAGTCTTTTCTGAAGAAAGAAAGGAAAATAGTGTTCTGACTGAAGACTAGATGGTTTTTTTCACTGGCTTAATAAAACCCACCACATGGCAATGATTCCTCTTCTTCCTGTTTTTTAGTACTACATACCTGGTCAATGAGGAGATTGCAAAACTTCTGCAACAAAACTATAATCCGAGCAGGAGTATTATAAAACTTGGAATGACTCCAGATCAGACAGATGGTATGAAATAATGGGACGATGAGCACACGGATTTGCGGGAATTCTGTCTCCTGGAGACACTGAACGTGTCTTCTCAGGGGTCTCAGGAAAAGCTCTACATCCTCGGCTTCTAGGAGAGCTGCAAGGAAAGAAAACCACATGAACGTAATGGTGGTCTTTTCCTAAACTTCACAAGAAAACAAAGCAAAACAACAGAACTATACTGAAATGTGGTCTTCTCTTTTTTAGACTGATTGCCCTACAGACGACCTGCTACGGGTTTGGAAGGCCTTATACATAGTCGCTATATAGCAAACACTCAGGAGAGCCCTGGGACAGATGCCTACACAGCTCAAATAAATAGTAACTCAGTACTTGGTGGGAAAATACCTTTACAACCTAAAGAAATGTACTCAACTCCAGGAAACTGCTGGAATAAAAAATGGCTCCGAAGTTGCTGTCACTTTATAGTTTGGGTTACAAGCCTCATCACTACAATGTTAATTACTGCTAAGTAACAGGTACTGGCACAATTTAACGGTCTCGTCGCCGTGTCCTGGGAGAATAATGCAGGCAATGACTGGGAATTTTAGATTATTCAAAATGTAACAGTTAAAATTGTTAAGTATGGGTGATAAAAAATATTTTGGAACTAGAGACAGGTGAAGTTTGTACAACACTGTGAATGCACTAAATGTCATTCAACTCTACACTTTAAAATGAATTATCTTTATGTTAAATGAATTTTGCCTCAATTTTAAAAACTGTTAATCAGGAGTAAGGAGTATTTCTCAAACATGCTGTATTAAATAACCGAACACATATACGCATACATACACACACACATATGGAGAAAAATATTATCAATTACCACCTAATCTAATCCAAATCTTCTCTGGATTAAAATTAGTCATTTTAGAGGTTCCTGGCTGGCTCATTCAGAAAGCATGCAAATCAATCTCAGAATCATGAGGTCAAGCCCCACGGTGGGGGTAGAGCTTACTTAAAAAAAAAAAAAAATAGTCACCTTAATGTACGGTAAATGGATCTCCATCTCAGACTGCATTTTGTTCCTGAGACTACAAATACCTTTGATTAACTGAAAACAGGCTTTACTTATGATGGAAGGGAATGCAGCAAATTCTTATTTCCTGGTGTTATCTCAAAACATTCCTGTCTGGACCCGAGGCAGGCGGGCGGGTGACAAACAAATAAACCTGCCAACTTTTTTTTTTTTTTTGGCTGTGAGAGTGAGGAACGCACTCACTTATATTACTCCCCTTAACATATAACCAATTCATGCGCCCTAATGATAAAGACATAGGAAGAAAGAGAGGTTCCAGGTAGTCTTTTCCTCCCTGGTTCTGCTCGTGTTTTCAAAATAGTATGTCTTTACCCATGTTAATTTCAAAATTAAATTATTGCATCGAATAGCTAAGTACCTTTAAAATGTGGTAAGTTCAAGTGGTGATATTAAAAGGCCAAAGTATGTCCTTGGGAGTGGGCTGCCCACCTCTAACTGACAATGGCTTTGGGCCACTTGATCTACTGAGAGTATTTGTGTCTGAATCTCCAGTCCATGCGCTCATAAGGCCGTGAGTGACCCTGGGAGCTGTCCCTACAGATGCGTCATCCACAGAAAATGTTCATCTTCTACTAACACAAAAGAATTTGAGCAGCCTCTACTTATTGAGGACATACTTACTGTGTGCCTAGTACTTTGTACCCTGTATATTTTACCCTCACTTCAACGGTTCTGCCAGGAAAGGTTTTGCCCCCAGGGGTCATTTGGCAATGTCTGGAGACATTTTTAATTATCACAACGGCACCAGGGGGAGGCAGGGGGAGGACAGGGATGTTACAAAACATGCAGGAACGCATCACTTCCCACGACAAACATCCTGCCCAAAATGTTCACGGTGATAAGCACTGACAAGGCTGAGAAATATTGCTCTAATCCTCAGAACAATTCTGCAAGGAGGGTGTTAATATGCCACCTTGGCCGAGGAAAACCAGAGGCTCAGTGAATTTAAGATGTACTGAAATGATGTGGGACAAGTTAGAAAACAAAAGCGATTGTATTGTCAAAATAGACAAAAGGTGGAGTCATTGTTTCCAGGGTTTTCCATTAGCATTTCGGCTAATGGAAATGTTGTACTGTAATGCTGGTAAACCAGATGGATGATCAGGAAGATGAAATGTTTAAAATTAGTAGATACTAGAGAGGATGGAGAAAGCAGGAAGAGGCTACTGACTTCATTCACTCAACAAATTCTTATTAGCATAGGCCACAGGCCCTGGGAATACAAAGGTAATTCTTGAGGATTTTCACATACATGGTGTCACATCCATGATGCTCCCAACTCAATGGTAGAGGGAATTCCAAAAAAAAAAAAAAAGGTCCATCTGACTAAAAACATCATTTTGACCATCAAACTTGAATCAACTGGCATGCCACCTAGGGCTTGAGACAAGTACTTTTGCCTCCGTGTGATTCATAATTAAAAAAAACAAACAAAAAACCAAACATTTTCAAAGTGTATTTGAAGCATTTCCTAACCTTACCAAGGTTCTAATAGGAAGAAATTTAAAAGTAATTTTCTAATGTTAGAAACCAAAAAGTTATTTGTCCAATTATCTTATAATTTCATCACCTAAAACCTCAGTATGGTGTCTACGCCGACTTGCTTGAATAGGCCTAAAGGAACATGAACAGAAATCAAGAAACGAGAGGGCTGGCAACCCTGGGTGGAGCTGAAACTGGACAGTAAGGGGACAAGGAAAATTTCAATGAATACCTTTTTATAATTTCTGATTTTTAACAATGTGCATATACCCGTTCAAAATTCAACAAATAAACCCTTCTCTTCCATATGTTTAATCTTCACCCAAACTTCGATGAGGACTTTGAACATTTTTGAGCTAAGTGAGTGACAGATGCCAAGCAGATTCACAGACTCTATTCAAGAATCAATGGGCTAAGTGTAGCCCAGCTGTTGCCTAGGAAACTGCCACACTGAGCTTTCACTTACCTGCTGCAAAGGTCTTTCCCTTACACACACATTCCCATTAAAACTTCAATCTAGAGGCAGCTTGGCAGGAACCTATGATATAGCCTAAAACAGTTTAATAAACCTAGAGAATAAAGTACTGATGAGGACGAGTTTATCATTAGAAGAGCCAAGGGCAATCATTTCATGACCATGTTGATGGTAGAAAGGTAGATGAGGCTAGACAGGCATGCTAGTATGAGATCAGGAAGGACACCAACCCTCGGCCAAAAACCAAGACTCTTACCATTTTTCACAGCCATGAAAAGGTCCTTCAAAGTTGGAAAATAGCTGCTTTGTTTAATTTGCAGTATCTTAGCCATTTTGAGGACAACAGGAGCTTGAAGCTAAATTGAAGAAGAAAATTTAATATAAGCTAGATTAAGGTCTAAATAGATGCATTCGGTAATAAAATACTTAAAAATTCTATTGTACTCATGCACAACACACACGGTATTTAAAAAAATTCTTTTATGTTTTTATTTATTTCTGAGAGCGAGAGAGAGACAGACAGACAGACAGACAGTGTGAGCAGGGGAGGATCAGAGAGAGAGGGAGACACAGAATCCGAAACAGGCTCCAGGCTCCAAGCTGGCTGTCAGCACAGAGCCCGACACGGGGCCTGAACCTACAAACAGTGAGATCATGACCTGAGCCGAAGTCAGACACGTAACCGACTGAGCCACCCAGGCGCCCCACACACGGTATTTAATACGCAAAGATTTATCTGGCTTCAAGTTGAAAATAATTTCTAATAGCACTTTTTCCTTAAGCTTGAATTTTACTTTACATTTATAGCTCTTGAGTTCTCACAAAGTGTGTCAATTTACACTTTATGTGTAAAATATTAAACTTTCCACATAAAATTTCCAGCTGTGCTTCAGAAAATCTGAGAGACATGTGAAATGCAAATCAAGGTCTTAGTTTTCAGGACAGTAAGTGAAGGAACATGTAAGGCGAGCAGCAGAGGAAGCAAAGTTAGCTCTTCCAAAGCCACATCTCTCCACTAACCAAGACCCTACTCCTTCCTACATCAATTCAACCAACTAGATTAAATTTTACCATCTTTGACATTTCCCTGGGGAAAGCCTCTTATGCCACAGTGTTTCCAATTATTAAATCCTGTCAAAATATTCCCCAAATGGCAAAGTTACTTTTAATCCACATTCATTTCTAAAGCGCTTATCATATAAAACTTTGGAATAAGAAACGAGAACAGACTATTAAAACAGTATGTTAAACTATTGAAGTTATTGGAAGTCATTGCTCTAGAAACCAAATGCTACAATTGATTTTGCTAATTCAATTTATAAGCAATTTGCTGGGCTATCTACTTACTTGATCATAAATGCATGAGAGGTTCTCTCTCCTCATCACCCAGAAATCCAGTTCAGTTTGAGGATTTGAGTGAAGACCATTCAGCAAAGGCTGCACTGAATCCTTTTCTACAATTTCGTGGATTTGATGTGACCATTTAATGATCACTGACTCTATTGCATGCAGTACTCTCCTTTCGTTGGACTCTAGCATATAAACACTGAAACGATTAATAAAATAATTCAAAAACCAATTATTGCATCTAAATAAAGATAGCACTTGAATTTGAAGATGGATTTTATGTATCCATAAACTAGTTTTCCAAATTAAATACTCCAAAATCATATCCCTTATTTTTATAGCCCAGTTTTAGTTGTGTTGTAAACATTATTAAACAAATAATCCTAACCTCAAACCATTATTGCTAAAAGAAAGCTGTTAATATCAGGTCAGTTCTCACAGCCTACTTTTCTTATTATTTTTATTATTTTTATTTTTATTTATTTCTAGGGGAGAGAGAGAGAGAGACAGCATGAGCAGGGGAGGGTTAGAGAAAGAGGGAGATACAGACTCTGAAATAGGCTCCAGACTCTGAGCTGGCAGTCAGCACAGAGCCCAACACGGGGCTCGAACCCACGAACTGCGAGATCATGACCTAAGCGAAAGTCGGATGCTTAACCGACTAAGCCATCCAGGCGCCCCTCACAGCCTACTTTTAAGAGATGTACTTCGTGGGGCACTTGGGTGCCTCAGTCAGTTGAGCATCCGACTCTTGATTTCAGCTCAGGTCAGGATCCCAGGGTCGTGGGTGGGATGGAGCCCTGCATCAGGCTCTGCAATGAGCATGGAGCCTGCTTTAAAATTCTCTCTCTCCCTCTGCCCCTCTCCCCTGCTAACATTCTCTCTTTAAATAATTTTTTTAAAGTATACTTAGTAAGGAAATAATATACATGGTGCTCTGCACATTTTTTTAAAATGATATAATAATTGTCTTGCTAATAGCTTCTATGTTAATTGGGTATGTAGGCACTCCATTTGAATATCCAATATATACCATATCATAACATACTTGGTCTCTGAGTATTTCTGATCCGGGTCAATTCTTCCTGCAATCGTGGGAATTGGTAGAAGAGTTCTTCTCAACATTTTGCCCCGAAAAACATGCATTTTATTTTTCAGGACTTCTATGTGGTGTTCCATGTCTTGTGAAATAAAACAGGACCAGGATTTATGGTTGTTCCTATTAGAAAGAATGGGCACTAATATCTAAAGAGAGAGAGACATTTCCAAAAGAAGTTAATTTACAGACAATGTACTCCTCCAAAGATTTTCTTGTCATACAATATCAGCCACAAAACCACTCAATTTCTTAAATATCTTCCTACATTATCAAATTTACAAAGAGGACAAAAATCACTATTCCATTTAGACATAATCAATTAGACAAACACTTCTAAAGTGCAATTACTATACTGCTTGTTCATTCATTTACTCATTTATCAAACATTTGTGAAGATTCCCAGTGACTCCAACACGGCATAAAATAAGCACAACCATGTCAAGTAAGCAAACTGCTTTCTTAATGCAAACTGAGCACACTGACAAGTATAGGAATGAGAAAAATTTTATGAATCACACAGCAGCAAAAATAATCTTCTCAAGCCCTGGCATGCCAGTTGATTCAAGTTTGATGGTCAAAAAATGTTTATTAATCAGATGGACCTTTTCTGGAACTCCCTCTACCACTGGGCTGGGAGCATCATGGATCTGACACCATGTATGTTAAAACCTTCCAGAATTACCTTTGTATTCCCAGGCCTGTGGCCTATGTTAATAAGAATTTGCTGAGTGAATGAAGTTAGTAGTCGCTTCTTGCTTTCCCACTCCTCTCTAGTATCTACTAATTTTAAACACTTTTCATTTTTCTGATCATCTGTCTGGTTTACCCACATTACAGTACAAAATTTCCATTAGCTGAAATGCTCAGAAAACAAGCACTCCACCTTTTGTCTATTTTGACAATACAATTACTTTTGTTTTCTAAGTGTGTTGAAACTAGTCTTTCCAGATTTTATTATTACATTTTCTTGCTCAGCGCCGACTCCAAGTCAAGCTAGGAAAACAGAGTAAGAAGAAACATTCTCTTCTGGGAAGAAGCTCAGTGAGTTAGTTCCTTTGCTACAAGAACTGCCCTCATTAGAGCCATGTTCAGGATATAATGTGGAGACACAGGATAAACACCTGCCTCTGGAAGGTACAGGTGTTAGGGAAGACTTGCCACCAAAGTTGCTCCTTGATTAAAATGTCGAAGATGGGGGCCTTCCGGGTGGCATCAGTTAAGTGTCTGACTCTTGATTTCGGCTGAAGTCATGATCTCACAGTTCGTAGAATGGAACCCCCCATCAGGCGCTGTGCTGACAGTGGGGAGCCTGCTTGGGATTCTCATTCTCCCTCTCAGTCCCTCACCCACACACACATGTTGAAGTGCTTTCTCTCAAAATAAATAAATAAACTTAAAAATAAGTAAATAAAATGTTGAAGATGAAAGCTCAGAGCAGGCATTCCAGAAAACTGAACACCAATAAAATCACTCAGGGCTCCAGAAGTATAGTGTTTCTGGAAAACTGCCAGTCTGGGATTAGGTTTGAAAAAGAGAGGGTGGGGGGCACCTGGGTGGCTTAGTCGGTTAAGCGTCCGACTTTCGCTTAGGTCATGATCTCGCGGTTCGTGGGTTCAAGCCCCACTGTGCTTACTGCCCGCTCAGAGCCTGGAGCCTGTTTCAGTCTGTGACTCCCAATCTCTCTGACCCTCCCCTGCTCACGCTGTCTCTCTCTCTCTCTCTCCTAGAAATAAATAAAATATTAAAAAGAAAAAGAAAAAGAAAAAGAGAGGGTGGTTTACGAAGAGCTTTGGAAATCAGACTGAAGAGTTGAAGTTTACTGGTAGAACATTCCGTGACCCACTAGAAAACTTTCTAGACTAAATCCCCACTATCACCAACTATTTCTAAGTATCAGGCATGAGGAAAATTCTGGTTATTATGCATATCTAATTTACCGGTTACAGTTTCAAATTTTCACTCTACATATGATTCTGTGACAAAATCAACTTCTTTCAAATTTAAGTATTTCTGTCACAAGCTGTAGATGAAACTGTGAAATTGTGAGCCACATGCTTTACAGAGCAATTTGTCAAAGAGCTAGAGTATCTCTAAATGTCATTTAAAACAGGCGTGCCTGGGTGGCAGAGTCAGTTAAGCATTTGACTTTGGCTCAGGTCATGATCTCATGGGCCATGGGTTCAAGTCCCACATTGGGCTCTGTGCTCCAAAGCAGTCTCCAGGAACTGAGTCTTCCTCTCTCTCTGCGCCTTTCCCCACTTGCAATCTCTCTCTCAAAAATAAAATTAAAAAAAAAAATCATTTAAAACAAATAGACCTGGGATGTGCTTTGTCATTACTATATGTCTTCTTAAACTATATACAAAGGAATTCAATTAATCAGGGGTTATATTGTCTCAGCTGGGAAACGTTTTCCTACTTTTGTGGTTTAGAAAAAAAATTCCAAACTTTTTCTGAGAACTAAATTAATTTAAATATGTTTACATATTCAATATATATACACAATGCATAACTATAAACGAATTTTGGTGCCTTTGCTGTGGTTCTCTTTACCTACCATCTTTCTTTGATCTCTTTTTAAGCTAGGGGTTTTCTTTTTACAATGGTTTTTAAGTCAATAGATACTATTACTAGGGCAATACCTTCAAAATGTAGGAGCCTAAGCCTCTCCCAGACTTCTTAAATTGGAATGTCCAAGGATGGGACCTAGACAGTAACTACAACAACCAAATCATACTTCCATTTTAGCTTGATAAGCCAACTGAATAAGAGTAATTCACAATTATTATTTCCCTAAAGATTCAGGTCAATATAATACAAGAAATAACTAGCCAGAGGAGTGAAGATGGCAGAGGAGCATGGAGACCCTGAGCTTGTCTCCTCCCTGAAACGCAGCTAGAGAAGCACCAAACCATTTTTTAACACCTAGGAAATTGATCTGAGGATTAACACAACAATCTGCATAACTCGAGCCATAGACCTTGGCAGGTACACAGTGCAGAGAGGGGAAGTGGAGGAGAGAAAAGCCACAGAGGGTAGGGAGCCATGTTTGCAAAGAGTGGACAGAGAGAGAAAAAGAAAGGGAAAGTGCAGTACTTCGGGATCCTGCAAGAAAAGTGTTCTCCCCAACAGCAGCTGGAGAGAAAGAGTGAAAACACAGGGGACTGAACAGGAAACCTGTTCCCCAAAACCACTGATGGAGAAAAAGTAGAGGATTTCAATACTACCAGGATTCTATATATACTAGAGCTCAGTGCCTGGTGGTGCTCTGGTGAGGAAGAAAAACAAATCCCCAGGAGCAGGCAGCCAAGTCTGAAGGGTCCTTATGGCACATGGCGAGTAGTTCCCCTGCTTGGAGTCCATTTGGTAGAGGCCATACAGCCTCCTGAAAGGTGAAGATCCCAGCACACCTTGGAGAGCAGCCACATTTGCTGGTATTGGGACAAAGGTGTCAGGGTGCAGTGAAACCTGGCGCCAACTCTGTGTTGTGATTTGCCGTAATCCCTGAACCTCTGCCCCTGTGCGATCGCAGGAACCTCTTCTGGGGCAAGCCAGCACCCAGTCACTGCTCAGCGACACCCTCCCTCCAGAGAGTCAGCGCAGGTCCAAGCTACGGGGGTCTCTGAAGTGTGAGGTTTTGAAACACAACCCCATCTGACATAAAACTCTGGAGGGAGGTGCTGCCTGGCGGGTGGACAGCTTGGACACGGACAGGGTAAAAGCAGGGAGTGGATGGAGGTCTGAGATCAAGGAGGGGTGCTTGATCACAGGTTGCTGAGTGTGCAAATTCTTGTGCCAGAGACTAGGGAGCTGGGTGAGGCCGATTCCACTTCCCCTAAACACTCACATGTGAGGACGCCCACAGATCCACCCCAGTAAGCTAAGCTGTGCCACCTAGTGGAGAACAGAGCCCTTACACCAAGCCCCGTCCAACTGTGCCCTCCAAGCACATCCAGCAGAAGACCAGCGCTACACAATGCTTTGTGGCGTCAGTTCTAGGAGAAAATCGATATAAATTCATTCAGGTTCCATTCTGTTTGCTGGTTCATTTATTTGTTCATTTTCTTTGCTTCTGTTTTGGTTTAAATTTTCTTTTTTCTTTTTTCTTTCTTGAATACAGAAAAACATTATTTTTACTTCACTTTTTATTTTTTAATGTTATTCATTTTCTTTCGTTTTATTATGCAGATTTTTTTATTGTTTTAATTTTTTCTTACCTTTTTTTTTCCTATCCTTTCCCTTTTTTCTATATTCTATAAAGCGTCTTTCAACAAGCACAGCAAAACAGCTAGGATCTAGCTTCCTTTTATTTTTGTTTTGTTTTGTTTTTATTTTTCATTTTATTAACTTTTTTTCTTCATCCAAAATAACAAAATGAAGAAATTCACCCCAAAAGAAAGAACAGTAAGAAATGACAGCCAGGGGCTTAACACAGAAATAAGATATCTTAACTAGAATTTAGAACCACAATAATAACATTATCTAGGACTGAAAAAAAGCATAGAAGACAGCAGAGAATCCCTTTCTGTGGAGATAAAATCTAGTCAGGCCAAAAAATAGCATGCTAAAAAAATGCCATAACAAAATCAGTGATATAGAAGATAAAATTATGGAGAATAATGAAGCAGGGAAATAAAAGAGGGAAACAAAGGCAAAAGATTAGGTACAAGACTTCGAGAAGTCAGTGACTCATTAAAAAGGAGTAACATCCCAATCATAGGAGTCCCAGAAGATAAAAATGGAGAAGAGGCAGAAAGTTCATGTGAGCAAATTACAGCGGTAAACTTTCCCAGTCTGGGGAAGCACACAAACATCAAAATCCAAGAAGCACTAAGAACTCCCATTAGATTCAACAAAAAACAACCATCACCAAAGCATGTCATAGTCAAATTCACAAAATACACAGACAAAAGCACTGTAGCAGCAGAAAATGAAAAAAGTCCTAACCTGTAAGGTAAGACAGATCAGGTTGTCAGCAGCCCTATCCACAGAAACTTGGCAGGCCAGAAGGGAAGGGCAGGATATATATTCAATGTGCTGAACTGGAAAAACAAAATGCAGGCAAGAATTCTTTATCCAGCAAGGATATCATTCAAACCAGAAGGAAAGTTTCCCGAACAAAAACTAAAGGAGTTTATGACCACTACACCAACCCTGTGACGAATTTTAAGGGGGATACTGAGTGGAGAAAAGACCAAAATAAAATAACAAGACCAAAAGCAACAAAGACTAGAAAGGACCAAAGAACACCAGAAACATCGACTCTACCGGCAACACAATGGCACGAAATTCATATTTTTCAGTACTCACTCTAAATTTAAATGGACTAAATGCTCCAATCAAAAGACATAGGGACAAAAAGGGATATGAAAATAAGACCCATCTTAAAAAAGACTCATTTGAGACTTAAAGATGCCTGCAGATTTAAAGTAAGGGAATGGAGAACAATCTATCATGCTAATGGTCATCCAAAGAAAGCTTGAGTGGCCATACTTCTATCAGACAAACTACATTTTAAAATAAAGAGTGTAAAAAAAAGATCAAGAAGGGCATTACAGCAAAATTAAGGGATTGATCTAACAATTGTGAATATTTATGCCCCCAATGAGGAAACCCAAATATATAAATCACTTAATCACAAGCATAAATAAATGTATAGATAACAATGCCGTGATTGTAGGGGACTTCAAAACTCCACCTATAGCAAAGGACAGATCATGTAAGCAGAAAATCAACAGGGAAAAATGGCTTTCAACGACACACTGGACCAGATGGACTTAAAAAATATCTATCAAACATTTCATCCTAAAGCAGCAGAATACACATTCTTGACTGCACATGGAACATTCTCCAGAATAGATCACATACTGGATTACAACTCGGCTCTTGAAAAGTACAAAAAGATGGAGATCATACCTTGCATATTTTCAGACCTCAACGCTATGAAATTTGAAATCAATCATAAGAAAAATTTTGGAAAGACCATGAATACTTGGAGGTTAAAAGACATCCTACTAAAGAATAAACAGGTTAACCAAGAAATTAAAGAGGAATTTAAAAAGTACAGGGAAGCCAATGAAAATGAAAACACGGCAGTCCAAAACCTCTGGAATACAGCAAAGTCGGTCGTAAGAGGGAAATGGATAGCAATCCACGCCTTCCTAAAGAAGGAAGAAAGGTTTGTAATACATGACCTAATCTTACACCTAAAAGAGCTGGAAAAAGAATAAAACCAAAAACTAGCAGAAGAAGGAAAATAATATAGATTACAGCAGCAATCAATTATATCAAAAAAAAAAAAACAGTAGAACAGATCAATGAAACAGTAGCTGGGTCTTTGAAAGAATCAACAAAATTGATAAACTCCTAGCCAGATTGATCAAAAGGAAAAAAGACCCAAATAAATAAAATCACGAATGAAAGAGGAAAAATCACAAAGAACATCACAGAAACACAAAAAATGTTAAGAGAATATTATGGCCAATTATATGCCAACAAATAGAGCAACCAGGAAGAAATGGACAAATTTCTAGAAACATATAAACTATCAAAACTGAAACAGGAATAGAAAATTTGAACAGATCCATAATGAGTAAGGAAATTGGATAGTGATCAAAAATCTCACAACAAACAAGAAACCAGGGCTGAATGGTTTTCCAGAAGAATTCTACCAAATGTTTAAAGGAGCGTTAACACCTATTCTTTTGAAGCTGTTCCAAAAAATAGAAATGGAGGGAAAACTTCCAAACTCATTCTATGAAGCCAGCATTACCTTGATTCCAAAACCAGGCAAAGACCCCACTAAGAGGATAACTACACACTTTCCCTGATGAACATGGATGCAAAAATTCTCAAGATACTAGCCAATTGGATACAACAATACATTAAAAGAATTATCACCAAAATCAAGTGGAATTTTCTTGGGAGGTAGGGATGGTTCAATATCTACAAATCAATCAATGTGATATATCACATCAATAAAAAAAAAAAAAAAGGATAAGAGCCACATGATCCTCTTAGTAGATGCAGAGAAAGCATTTGACAAAATAAAGCATCCTTTCTTGATAAAAATGGTCAAGAAAGTAGGCACAGAAGGAACATACCTCCAAATCATAAAGGCCATATATGAAAGACCCACAGCTAATATAATATCAATGGGGAAAAAAAACTGAGAGCTTTCCCCCTAAGGTCAGGAATGTCCACTCTCACCACTGTTATTCAACATAGTGTTCGAAGTCCTACCCTCAGCAAACACCACCAAGAAATAAAAGGCATCCAAACTGGCAAGGAGGAAGTCAAACTTTCACTCTTCACAGATGACATGATACTCTATGTTGAAAATCCAAAGACTCCACCAAAAAACTGCTAGAACTGATCCATGAAGCCAGCAAAGTCAAAGAATATAAAATCAATGTACAGAGATTGGTTACATTCTATACACCAATAGTGAAGCAGGAGAAAGAGAAACCAGGGAATCAATCCCGTTCACAATTGTACCAAAACTCATAAAATACTTAGGAATAAACCTAACCAAAGGGGTGAAAAATCTATATACTGAGAATTATATAAAGCTTATGAAACAAATTGAATAAAACACAAAGAAATGGAAAAAACATTCCATGTTCATGGAAAGAAGAACAAATGTTGTTAAAATGTCAGTACTACCCAAAGCAATCTACATATTCTATGCAATCCCTATCAAAATAATATCAGCATTCTTCACAGGGCTATTACAAACAATTCTAAAATTTGAATGGAACCAGAAAGACCCTGAATACCAAAGCAATCCTGAAAAAGAACCCAAAGCTAGAGACATCACAATTACAAACTTCAAGTTGTATTACAAGCCATAATCATCAAGACAGACACATAGATCAATGAAACAGAAGGGAGAACCCAGAAATGGACCCACAAATATATGGCCAACTCATCTTTGAATAAGGCAATAAAGAGTGCCCCACGGAATTTAGTCTCTTCAGCAAATGGTGTTGGGTAAACTGGACAGTGACATGCAGAAAAATGAACCTGGACCACTTTCTTATACTCTACACAAAAATAAACTCAAAATGGATGAAAGAGCTCAAGGTAAGACAGAAAGCCATCAAAATTCTAGAGAAAAGAACAGGCAACAACCTATTTGATGTTGGCCGCAGCAACTTCTTACCTGACATGTCTCCAGAAGCAAGGGAAACAAAAGCAAAACTGAACTATTGGGACCTCATCAAGATAAAAAGCTTCTGTACAGCAAAGTAAACAACCAGCAAAATGAAAAGGCAACTGACAGAATGGGAGAAGTTACCTGCAAATGACATATCAGATAAAGGATTAGTATCCAAAATCTATAGAGAACTTATCAAACTGAACAGCCAAAAAACAAATAATCCAGTGAAGAAATGGGCAAAAGACTTAAATAGATACTTTTCCAAAGATATACAGATGGCTAACAGACACATGAAAAGATGCTCAACATCACTCATCATCAGAGAAATCCAAATCAAAACCACAATGAAATAACACCTCATACCTCTCAGAATGGCTAAAATTAACAGGCAACACAGATGTTGGCGACGATGGACAGAAAAGGGAACCCTTTTGAACTGCTGGTGGCAATGCAAATTGGTGCTGCCGCTCTGGAAACCAGCACGGAGTTTCCCCAAAAAAATTAATAATAGAACTACCTTATGACCCAGTAATTGCACTTCTTGGTATTTATTCAAAGGGTACAAGAGTGCTGATGTGAAGGGGCACATGCACCCCAATGTTTACAGTAGCACTATCAACAATAGCCGAAGTATGGAAAGAGCCCAAATGCCCATTGATAAGGAAGATGTGGTGTGTATGTTACACACACACACACACACACACACACACACACACACGACTATTACTTGGGGGTCAAAAAGAATGAAATCTTGCCATTTGCAACAATGTGGATGGAACTAGAGTATACTGTACTAAGCGAAGTATGTCAGTCATACTTCATATGATTTTACTCATATGTGAAACTTAAGTAACAAAACAGATGAAGATACAGTAAGGGAAGCAAAAATAAGATAAAAACAGACAGGGAGACACACATAAGAGACTCTTAAACATAGAGAACAAACTGAGAGGGGCGCCTGGGTGGCTTAGTTGGTTAAGCTTCCGACTTTCACTTAGGTCATGATCTCGCGGTTCGTGGGTTCAAGCCCCGCGTGGGGCTCTGTGCTGGCTGCCAGCTCAGAGCCTGGAGCCTGTTTCAGTCTGTGACTCCCTCTCTCTCTGGCCCTCCCCTGCTCACGCTGTCTCTCTCTCTCTCTGTCCTATAAATAAATAAAACATTAAAAAAAAAAAAAGAGAACAAATTGAGAGTTGGTGGCAGGGTGTTACGTAGGGGGATGGGCTAAATGGGTGACGGGCATTAAGGAGAGTACTGTTTGGGATGAGCACTGGGTGTTATATGTAAATGATGGATCACTAAATTCTATTCCTCAAATCATTACTATATGTTAACCAACTTGGATTCACACAAAATGTGAAAAAAAAAATTTTAATTAACAAAAAAGAAATAACGAAGGGCACCTGGGTGGCTCAGTCAGTTAAGTGTCTTTCAGTTCAGACTCAGGTCATGATCTCAAGGTTTGTGAGCTGAAGCCACACATCAGGTTCTACACTGAGAGCATAGAGCCTGCTTGGGATTCTCCCTCTCCCCTTCCCTCTGCCCCTCCTCCACTCATATTCTCTCTCTCTCTCTCTCTCTCAAAAATACATAAACTTACAAAAATTTAAAAAAAAAGAAATGACATGCTAAATACCTTTGCTAAATATTATATAACAGAGCTGCAAATAAGAGTACATGGGAACACATATCAATGATGAAGAGCAGATTGGGAGTTCAGCTTTGGATAGGTCAGATTTGAGACATTACACACTAAATGGCTATGTGCACAAGGAAGATGGATACCTAAGCCTGAAGTTTAGGAGAGTGATCTGGGCTGGAGATAGTAGTGTGGGAGTCCCCTGCACATCAGCATGAATTCCTATGAATCACCATCTGAGTCAAACTCCAAAAACTGTTTCAATATTGAATGGAAGTGAAAGTACATTAGATCGTTTAAATGAGAAAGAAACTAAATATGAAGGCACAAATGACATTCCTCACCTGCAGTTCAAATACTTGGTCCATCCCTTTTTTATTCTGTCCCATCAAAAAGCCAAACACTAGAAAACTCCCTCAGTACTTTTCAGACCAATCCCTACCTCCGTAACAGTCTCTCCTTCACTCAACAGGATGATCAATTCAATGCAGTCCTCTCCAGCTCATGTCTTCTTTGTTAACGTACAAATCAGACACTTAGAGGCTGATTATCTTGGAATGCAAGTCATGAATGACCACTGACATTCCACATGACTGCCCAACTTCCAAATTAAGCTGGCCCTGATAAAAGCCTTCCCAGAACATGAATGGCCATGACCGTCTTCCAATCAACACATGAATTTGGTCGTGGCCACTGCCTTTGCTGGCAACCACCTGAAAAAGTTACATGGCCGTTTACTTTTCTAATCAGTCTCTCCAGCTTTGTTTCTCACCACCTCCCCGCTCGGGTTCCCCAGTCCAGCTACATTAATTTACTCCTTTTTTAAAAAAGAAACTGCGCGGCGCCTGAGTGGCTTAGTCGGTTAAGCGTCCGACTTTCGCTTAGGTCATGATCTCGCGGTTCGTGGGTTCGAGCCCCGCGTCGGGCTCTGTGCTGACTGCCAGCTCAGAGCCTGGAGCCTGTTTCAGAGTCTGTGACTCCCTCTCTCTCTGACCCTCCCCTGCTCACGCTGTCTCTCTCTCTCTCTCCTAGAAATAAATAAAGCATTAAAAAATTAAAAAAAAAAAAAACAGAACCTGCATTTCCTAGCCTCCGTGGTGCTTCTCCCTCTGCTCAGAAAGCCTTTCCTCCTCCCACATCTAGCTGTCTCCTCCTTGTCCTTCAATACTGTGGGGACCACATAATTTACCATACAGCTCTGGAGGCTTTCGAGAGTAACACAGAACACTAAAAATTCTTAGTGGACAGAAACTGATCTGACAGGTGGAAACCAAAAGTACCCCAGGCAAACTGAGACCTAGGATCATCCTATTCCAGAGTCCCCAGCCCGTCAGCCCCGTAGGTGTGGGGAGCGTCATGAGGGTCCCACCCCATGACACTGAAGACTCTGCCAGGAGCCCTGACTACCGCGTTCTCCTATCACAGGCTCAGCAACCTACCTCCCGCGTCAGACTGCACGCCTTCTGAAGACACAAACTACATCACTAACTACTATGTGGGTGTCCAATCACTAGCAACAAGTAGGTCTGCAATAGTGATTAAATGAATAACCGAGATTGGCATCAAGTTCCCCCGAGTGTCCTTTCCACGGGTGCAAAGCAATTCAAAAGGAAATAGAGATCAAATGCCAAATGCTTCTTTAAAGAAATACCTTGAAGCTTCAGTGTTTGGGCTCTTATGAGAACAGAATATCAACGAGCCCTTAACTGACTTTCATTCATGTAACAAGTCCTGAGCTCCTGTTACCAGTCAGGCAACTGTCTTTTAAGTGTTTGGGCCACAACAGGGAGCAAAACAAAGACTCAGAGCTGGGACGAGGGTAAGGCAAGAAGCATTCACACTGGAAACAGACTCTACGATGGCACCAAGAATCTCAGTAATAGAGATGAATAATCCTTTCAGATACTTTTTAAATCAAAATTAATGCAAAAAAAGGAATTATCAACATTTAAAAAAAATTTTTTTAATGTTTTATTTCTAGGAGAGAGAGAGAGACAGCGTGAGCAGGGGAGGGTCAGAGAGATTGGGAGTCACAGACTGAAACAGGCTCCAGGCTCTGAGCTGGCAGTCAGCACACAGCCCGACGCGGGGCTCGAACCCACGAACCGCGAGATCATGACCTAAGCGAAAGTCGGACGCTTAACCGACTAAGCCACCCAGGCGCCCCTCAACATTTTTAAATAAAGGCGACATCGGTATTACTGACTTATTTTTGCCTCAGGCTCCAATATGACGTAGTACGGTACTGTTAGTGACTAGTGTTGAGGTTTTCACTTAGATTTTTTTTAATGTTTATCTATTTTTGAGAGAGAGAGGCAGTGTGAGGAGGGGAGGGGCAGAGACAGAGAGACACCAAATCCAAAGCAGGCTCCAGGCTCTGAGCTGTGACCACAGAGCCCAGCGCAGGGCTTGAACCTGTGAGATCACGACCTCAGCCAAAGTCTGAGAATTAATGGACTGAGCAACCCAGGTGCCCCTCATTTTGATTTTTTTTTTTTAATGGTGCATTAAAAAGAGGGCATTTGTTGGGAAGAGCACCGGGTATTATATGTAAGCGACGAATCATGGGAATCTACCCCCAAAACCAAGAGAACACTTTACACACTGTATGTGAGCCAATATGCTAAATTATATTTAGAAAATAAACAACCATGAACTCATATAAATATTATGTATGTCTCAGAAAAAATACTGCATTCAAATTTCAACCTAATTACTGAGGTTTTGTTTTCTTTTCTTGCTTCCTATAAATATGCTCTCGAAGTGGGTGCCTCATTTGCTGACCCTAATCCCTACCGTTCTGAAGGGTGGCTTTATTAAAAGATATTTGAGGGGTGTCTGGGTGGCTCAGCCAGTTAAGCGTCCGACTTTGGCTCAGGTCATGATCTCATGGTTTGTGAGTTTGAACCCCGCATCGTGCTCTGTGCTGACAACTCAGAGCCTGGAGCCTGCTTCAGATTCTTCTTTGTGTGTGTCTCTCTCTCTGAGTCTACCCTGCTCATGCTCTCTCTCTCTCTCTCTCTCTCTCTCAGAAATACATAAAACATTTAAATTTTTTTTAAAGATATTTGAGTAAAAAGACTCAAAGGACATTAAGGGGTTAGCTGAGTGAATTCCGGGGGAAGTAAGAAAAATAGTAGGGGCAACAGTGTACCTGAGACAGTGAAGGATCAGCAAGGAGCTCACGAGTTAGCAAATGAGAAAAGTTCGAGGAGGTCACAGGGAGGTCAGATCACAGATTCTGGAACTAGGGATTTCATCCTTTAACAAGCCTAGGAACCACTGATGATCCTGCCTCAGTGGCGCGGAGAAAGATCCTGAGATTGTACAGTTCTACCAAGTTGCTAGGTAATACTGAGAGCTGTGATCCACAGAGAACACAGAACATGCAAAACCTAGACTAGAAGCACTGGGGCCCTTATTCAGAGTAAAAGGGGAGTCAGGGCAAGGTCTGAGAAGCAACATGTTCTGATTCATGCTTCAAAAGAATCCCTTTAGCTGCTACCTTGGGAATACATTCTAGATGGGAACCACAAAGAAGCAGAGAGATTAAGAAACAAAGGCAGCGGCACAGGCTAGAGGCAACGGTGAACCAGCCCTGAGTGGTAGCAGTGAAGGAGAGAAAGGAGGCGGATTCTGAATGTATTTTCGAGGTAGCACTTGCATGATGTCCTTTTTTTTTAATATTAATTTCCTTTTAATCCAAGTTAGTTAACATATAGTGTAGTAGGCATTTCAGGAGAATCCAGTGATTCATCACTTATATACAACACCCAGTGCTCATCCCAACAAGTGTCCTCCTTAATGCCCATCACCCATTTGGCCCATCACCCCACCCAACACCCTTCAGCAACCTCTAGCTTGTTCTCTATAATGAATACAGTTTTATGGTTTGCCTCCATCTCTTTTTATCTTCTATTTTCTTCTCTTCCCCTAAGTTTATCTGTTTTCTTTAATCCTTAGCATAATACATTCTAGTTTCATCCACGTTGTTGCAAATGGCAAGATGTCATTCCTTTTGATCGCCGATATTCCATTGAATATGTGTGTGTGTATACACACACACACATTTATCTTCTTTATCCACTTGTCAATGGATGGATATTTGGGCTCTTTCCATACTTTGGCTACTGTCAATAGTGCTGCTATAAACACTGAAGTGCATGTCCCCCTTTGAAACAGCACACCTGTATAATTTGGATAGATACCCAGTAGTGCAATTTCTGGGTCATAGTGTACTTCTATTTTTAATTTTTTGAGGAACCTCCATACTGTTTTTCAGAGTGGCTGCACCAGTTTGCATTCCCACCAGCAGGAATTTGCATGATTTCCTGCCAGAATGGATACAAAGGAGTCAGAGCTGTCTCAGAAAGTTTTTGGCTTAAGCGACTGGAAGGAGAGACTTCATGTCCACTATCGTGGAGATAACCATAAGCAATGGAGCGCAGGCTGGGGAAGGTCAGTTCAACTTTGGACAGTAGGTTTGGGATGTTTATTACACAGCAAATGTGAATTTCAGGAAAACAAATGGATCTCCAAGTTTGAAATTCAGGGAAAAGATCTTGGCTAGAGAGAGAAGTTTGGGAGTACCTTGCACATCATCATAAACCACTGTTAATCAGCCAAATTTGTGAGTGACACTCAATACTAAGCAAAGACAATCCTTATAAAATGTTTGCAACCTAATCATCTATAGCGATGCCTTAGGGCCTGGTTCATAGCGAATTTAAGTCTTGTCCATAAATAAACCCTAGTGACTTCCTAAGTTGGGTCTCAATTTTTTTTTCTTCCCAATACTCAGATCTTCTAGTATAATTACATGAATCTTCTCAACCACTTCAACTCTGAGGTTCTGGATGGTTTACACATACAATAAAAGTACTTGTTGACAGCTTACTCTCTTCATTTAATCTTTCTCAGAGCAGAATGCAGACCCTGGTATGGAGATAAATCCAGACAAAGATCAGAGGAACTTGTAAGAGTTGTGTTATCTCTGTCTGTTGCCAGACAGATGGTAATATAAGAATTCCAATGAAGAGCGCATCCTTGCCCTTCCAAGCCTCAACTGATGGTAGTCTAGTTTCAAATGACCCCACTTCATGTGAAATGCTTTCATCAGGTTCAGTTCAGTAAAAATTTCTTGATTGCTACAGACAAGAAAGTGAAGGTGGAAAACTCTCTCAGTGTCTCCCTGAAGTCATCTAAAACCAAGTATATTCAACAGGTTTTGAGAGGGAAACAGAAGTACAGTAGTGAAGTTGGGAGTTAGAGACTTTGGCTAGTCCAAAGTCAGCAACAAATGTGTCTTTTCAAGACAAAGGGAAAAGAGACTCAGGAAATAGAAGTGGCATGAAAGAGAGAGACTGGCAAATTGTTAGTAATAAATATTCTGGCAATTATTCCGACCTTAAGCACTGGCCTTGGCAGAATTGCACTGATTACAGAGATCTGATCTACTTACAACTAACCCTGAAGCTCTCAAAGTTTCAGGCACATTAGAATCACCTGGGGATTTTAAACATTATCACCACCGGGCTCCCATCCCATTCTGATTTAATTGGTATTCAGGCTGAACAGGGCGAAGGCAGGTTAGGTAGTTCCCCCAGGTGATTATAATGTTCAGCAAAGTTTGCGAACCACTGCTCTCCCTCTACAAAACCTGGTCATTTGGTAGGTCTTCCTCAAAGCCTCTCCATGAACAAACGAAATCAGTATCAGATCAGATACTGTAGAGATTTGGCCCCGCCCCAGACCTACTGGAGCAGCTTGTCTTTAATAAATTCCCACATTAAATCCCATTTAAAAAAAACCCACATTAAAAAAATCCCACCAAGGTACTTTTATTCCAAGTATCAATAACCTGGGTTTAGAAAGCATTTCTCTGATTTAAGGGAAAAGAGGAACTTTAAAACAACCATTTCAAAAACTTCATTTCTATTACCTTTTCGCATTAGCTGACCTGAGGGCCACAGAAACTAACATAAATCTGAAAAACTTAAATACTCACTTCCAAAGTCTAAGTTTGTCTCTATTCAATGTGAAATTTAAAACCTATAGCTAATTACAAGTGCCTATTCAAGCTGCTTCTTACTTATGATATTTAGAAACAAAGAGAAAAAGGATAATCCTACAAATTACCATCTGTTGAATATTAGCATCAGTATCCTCTCATTCAGAAACAGTCCGTTAACCACATTCCATCCACCTAAAGAGAGTACTGGCTTCTACATTCCTTTTTTTAAATAACCAGAGTTTTTCTGAATAATTCCAAGTGTCATTAAGATTCAAGTATTAAAGACAGACCAGTACCTCATCTAGGAAAGCAGTTACATGTCCGAAAGATGAGGCAGTTAATTCTCCAAATAAAACGGTTTGAGAAAAGTCATTTGGTCCAATGTTTTCAGTAATCTTCTTGGCAATATAAACAAGTTTACGGTTTCCATCTCTTGGAATCTGAAACAAGATAATTAGTCTAAGTTCACAGTATAGTTTCCATGTTAGCACACAAGATTTGCTCTAACTTGTAGCTGAACTGTTAGAAAAAAATAAAATCTGGCATCTTGCCTACCTTTATAAATAAGGTAGTTCCACTGCTCTTTGCTCCACCTTCGGCAAAATGTTGTTTTCTTTGCCCTTTTATAATGCTAATTTCACAGCATTATTGGTATGTAAATATCACCTTTAAAAGGGCTTGTCAATTACCCAAGATGATTAACTACCATAAATCTCATTATTAAAAACAAATATAAGGAGAATTTAAAATTTTTCTATCTCAGGAAAGTCATTTAATTTTATAATCTTTTTGTCTGTTTGCTTGTTTGGAAATAAGCTAAAGTGAGATGAAGTCCAAGCACAAGAGGTTAATTCCTAAATCTATCCTCAAGATAAGATGTTTAATGACAACATTTTAACACTTCCACAACTACTGAATTAGTTCTTCAGATATAATGATCATTTAACTTAAGTAATCCTAGAATCAAATACTCTATCTCCTTGTTTGACAAAATTTTTGATTAATTATAATTGGGAAAAGAGCAAAACAAAAAGATTTCAGAACTCAAAATCCTAAGGCAAACTCAGGTTAGTCTTTCTCTGAGATCCTATTTCCCAACTATTAAAGTGACATTTAGCGATGATAAACACTTCACCCAGACAGCACATTACACTGTACAGCACTAAAGACTTGATTTTGGCTCAAGTCATAAACCCACGGTGGCGGGATCGAGTCTGCTCCACGCTGAGTGTGGAACTTGCCTGAGCCGCTCTCCTGTTCCCTCTGCCCTTACCCTGCTCGTGCTCTCTCTGAAATGAAAATAATGAATACAAATGTTGTGTTTATAAGTGATACCTTAACCTCCAAGTCGACAATCTAAAAAAAAAAAAAAAAAAACAAGGAAGGAAGAAAAAAAACGTAAGAAAGGACTGGTAAACACCATGTGTGCGCAGTTTGTCAGGGAACTCCTTTTTTAAGGACTAAATATTTTTCTTAGGATGAAATGTGACAGGCAGTCAGACTGAGCATATGAAAAATTACCCAGGCTCTGCTGAAACATTGTTTAAAGATAGGACCCCAGAATGACCCAAGAGCGACTGAAACAGAAGTCACCTGGCACAGAGACCCTACCTTGTACCCAACGGCCAGACAGCTGAAGAAAGTGTACCTTTTCCTGCTTTATCTGGGATGAGCAAGCTCACCTTCTGGAAGACTAATCTACAGTTGCTTAACTGCAGAGTGGGCGCACGTGGGTGATTTTGCAAACTCCAAGGCAAAGGCTCCAAAGTTTTTTAAAGCCCTCGAGTGCGTGCCCCAGGGGAACCCAAGGAGACGCGACTGGCCTCTCCCCGTGCAGGCAGCCTGACAGGGTCCCTTCGCCTGTCGCCCCTTACCTCCCGGGAGACCGCGAGCGGCCCCGCCGCGGCGACGCTGAAGACGAGGCACGCGGGGCTGGGGTTCTCCAGGAACTCGCCCAGGACCTGCCGGTTGTCCTCACTCTCCAAATGCTGACTCCATTTCTCCTCTGAGAGCCCCAGCATCAGCTCCAGGCGGCCGCCGAGAAGGCGCACACGCGCGTCTCCGGCGAAACTCCGCGCTCTCCTGGCAGCCTCCGCCCACTCATCGTCCTCTTCCTCCCCTTCCTCCTCCAGCTCCATCGTGCCCACCACCTCGAGGCCAGCGCCCGGAGTCAGGCGAAGGGCCGGGTCTCCTAGAAACCCGCGCACCTCCGGGGCTGCCATCACGCACGTCCGAAAGGATGCGGGGTCGGTCGGCTCCACGCGCTCGCACCCTTTCCCGACCTGGGGTGGGCGAGGACACTTCCCACAAGCGCCGCGGCAGGCGCCCACCTCCTCCGGTTATCGCAAGCAGCGCGGCCGCTAGCCCCCACCTGCTGCTCCTAGCTGCGGGCGTGGCGCGCTCCGCGCACCGCGAGTCGGGCTCGCAGAGGTTCTAGCCCGAGCGGAGCTGCGCGTCCAGTTTCCCGGGAGACTGCGTCCCCGCCCCCAGTCAGCTGTGGGCGGAGTCGGCGCGGGGCGGGGCCTTCGGGCTCAGGGCTCCCATTGGGGCGGCGCGAGAGGGCGTGTCCTCCGCGGAGCTGCGCCGCTAGGTTGGTGGCTTCTGCCCGCCGACTCCTTTCCCTTCTGGACGCTGCGTGGGATTCCCAGCGAGCGAGAGTAACAGCCCATCACTGATTAAGATAGTTTAAGCAGTGCTGTCTTGTGCCGTGCTCTGTGCTAAATCCTTCACCTTGATTATTTCATAGACTCTCTAGAAAGTCAGGGCTTCGACTGCTCAGTTTGTCTGACAAGCAAGGGAACTAAGTCGCAAAGTGGCTGCGCGACAAGGAGAAAGTGGAACCTGAATTCAAGCCCAGCGCCAAGGGCTTTTCTTCACCTTGCTGCAAGTTGTCCGAGTATTACCAGAAAAGAGCTAACCCGACAGGACAACTTCTCTGATTGTGGAAATATAAGATCTAGGTATTCGAAATCCTGATTCTGACCTTCACCTGCTACTTAATGGAATGTTAATACGCCCAATAAGAGAATGGATAGCGATCTTTGTGCGTTGCAAAGTAGTACTAAAATTATCACACAATCCAAGAGTAAAAGATCACGGGAGAAAAGTTCCCAGGTTAGAATCAGCGCCCATGATATTGCAATGGAAATTCAGCATGGCATATTGACATCTGTTGAGTCTATTAAGGAAACTCAGATTACTAATGTAGCCAGAATTTTGAGGGCGGAGTCCTTGAACTAAAAACTTTTTTAATGGGCCCTCTTTAATTGTTCATTTCAAAATAAAAACTTCAATCCCCACTCTTTCACAGGAGCTATGGAGGAGTGTTGCCCTCAGGAATCCATTATAATAACTAATTATTGAGGGCACCGTTGTAGCTCAGTCTGTTGACCTTGGGACTCTTGATTTCCAGTGAGTCATGATTCCAGATCGTGGGATCAAGCCCCCAGTGGGCTCTGAGCGTGGATCCTACTTGAGATTATCTCTCCTCTCACCCTCTGCTGCCTCCTCCCCTGCCCCCCTTCACAAACTCACTTTTTCAAAGTAAACCAAAAAAAAAAAAAAAAAACCCTCATTATTGACAAATAGGTATTTCTAAAAAGATTTAGAGATTCAATTATTTCTCTTTTTGGAGTTAAGTCTGATAACCATCTGTAAGCTTTTCTAGTGACATGATCAGATTCCTGAATCAGCACATGCTCCTGGAAAGCCTTTATAATGGCTTCAAGCCATTAAGGGTGCTCTATGTGGGCCACAGCAATCCTTGATCCTTCAATGGCTGGTATGCAAGTCTGGGAATCCCTGCAAACACACTGGACTTCTTAGTCTCTCCTCTCACCCCATATACCAGCTTTGCATCCCCATCCAAGACAAACAAAAATGCCGTAAATAAGAGTTGGCTTAAATTGAAAGTGAAAACCACTTTCAGATTCAGAAGAAAAATAAAAACCTAGATGGTAAGGCTAACATTAAAGTACAGTTTTCAAATAGTTAAATGTATAACTCAAAATACAGAATGAAGACATGTCAAAGATCTATTCAACTCATTTATTGAGATAACCAACAAAATAGTGAAATTGGTTCCACGGGGAATTAGAGAAAAAGATTTCTAGTCAGTGGAGAAAGATTGTTGGAGTAAGATTACTAGGTTAGATACAATACTTCTTAATGTCCTCCAGGACACTGTAATGTTAACATTTGCTTGTTTTTTAATCCATTTCAGACATAATTTACATCTGTAATAAACAAAAATCTAGAAATAAAAATATAGCTTTATAGAGTTTAGATCTGTAACCGGTAGTAAATAATGAGTCAAAGAGGTACATTTCCATAGACAATTAAGTAATCTTTCGGTGGACCAGTTGAATGATGTTCCAGTGTGACACTGAAGAAACATGCTGCCTTTCCTTTCTGTCTGGTAATTCCCAAGTTTTAAATAAATTTTCTTGTTAATAGCTAACATGTATCAAGTACCAACCAACCAAGGGCTATGTACTGTACTGAGTTCATTTATTTGCTCTGCAAATATTTATTGAATGCCAACTAAGTGCTAAGCACTGTTCCAAATGCTGAGAATACAATAGACTAAGTTCTTGCTTTCATGTTAGTGATATGAACTAGACTTACATCGGCTGGACTGGAGGTACACCCGTTGTGTGCGCCTTCCACTTCTACCACTATTTAGTGTGTGACTTTGACCAGCTACTTACCTTCTCAGTTTCCTCATCTAAAATAGGAATAATAAAATGGCAGATATGATGACTTTTCAGTAAATAATTCCCTCCCGCTTTTCTGTTCCTTTGAAGTTGTATTTGGCCGTATGACTTGTGTGGGTCAATGGGATGTTAGCAGACATGACACAAAGGCTTGAAATGTGTTTACATGGTGGCGCTTGCTCTCTTGTGCCCCTGTTATTGTCATGAGCAGAAAGCTCCCAGCGAGCTCTGGTGGAAGGAACGAATCTGGACCCAACTCGAGCGCAGAGGCAAGTCCAGCTAAGCCTGATCTAGATCAATCCACCCTCGGTCAAACTACAGATACAGGGAAAATAATAAATGATTATTGTTTTAAGCCTCCTAATTGTGGTTGGTTTGTGATTCAGCAATACTGTAGCATGGCAATAGTCAATCAGAGGGTTAAATATATAGAAAGCACAAACACTTGGGTCAATGTCTGGTACACTTAGGCATTACAGGGAGTTTATCATTAGTTAGGGAGTGGAAAACATGAGAAACTAAGCAAGCAAAGGTATAATATGCTTATTATGTCAGATAATGATAGGTTCTAAGAAGAAAAGCGAAGGAGGGTAAAGAGTGGGGGAGGACAACGATAATTAGTATTAGTGTTCAAGAAAGTCTCAGTTTCGAGCAGAAATGTAAGTGAGGAAGTGAGCCACGGATTCTGGGAGAAGATTATTCCAGGCAGAGGACAGAGCACATAGACCCCTAGAGATGATACTTGGTGTTTGGACAAACAGCAAGGCCAGTAAGAAGGAAAATAGTAGGAAAAGGGGAGAAAGAAGAAACATGCGACCAAATCATGTAGGGCTATGGTAATAGCTGCGTTGTTCTAAAACCTAGATGGTGTGGTAGAAACTGCTACCTGTCCCCAGTGTCTGCCTAACATGTGTTACTTCAGGTAATAGAACACTTACCCCTTTCCAAGTTTTAATGGAACTCATGGTCATCCAACTGGAAATTTCATTTCCTAGTTACTCTTGTAACTAATGGTGTTACACATGGTGTGCGAGTCATGTTCAATCAAGCAAATGATCCTTAAGCATATGAAAAGCTGGTCAACGTCCCTCACCAAAAAAAAAAAAAAATATATATATATATATATATAAACTACAGTACGATACTATTTTTTTACTTGACGTATTCTTTACGTTTAAGATTTACGTATTCTTTAAGATTCTTTAAGATTGACGTATTCTTGCCATGACTAGGGAAACAAGCACTCACATGACTGCTGGGTGTTCAAAATGATACAATTCCAGAGAATTAGTTAATTTCTAGAAAAATTACCTATTTTTCTAGAACAGAGAGAGAGAGAGATACAGACTCTGAAATAGGCTCCAGGATCTGAGCTGGCAGTCAGCACAGAGCCCGACGCAGGGCCCGAACCCATGAACCGCGAGACCATGACCTAAGCGAAAGTCGGACGCTTAACCGACTAAGCCACCCTGGCGCCCCTATTGTCAATTTTTAAGAAGACTAGAAGCAATTTATATGCCCAGGAATAGAAGACTGGTTGAATAAACTACAGAGCATCCAAACAATGGAGTAATACGCAGCTACAAGAAACAATGAGGATGCCTCTATAAGTTTTAGTGGAATAATTTCCAAAATATATTTTCAAGTAAAAAATGAAAAGAGAGAGAAATGTATATATTTTGCTACCATTCATCTGTGAAAACAGAGATGGTGTACCCCTGCACACACCCCCCCACACACACACACACAGTGTTTGTTTATTTTTTGAGAGAGACAGCAGGAACAGGGAAGGGGCAGAGAGAGAGGGAGACAGAGGATCCAAAGCAGGCTCCATGCTGAGAACAGAAAGCCCCATTGCAAGGCTCAAACTCAAGAACCCTGAGATCATGACCTGAGCTGAAGTCGGATGCTTAACTGACGGAGCCACCCAGGCACCCCATGTTTGTGTGAAAATATAACTACCACAACAGAAGAAGCCAAAAACATTTAAAATTGTTAACACACGAGAAAGGGTAGAGAAAACAGGGATTAGAAGCTAGGCTTCTGAAAATATACATCACTTTCTATAGCTGATAGAAGTTGTGTAAATAGTTTACATAATTGAAAAATAAGTTTAGACTTAAAAAAAAACCTCTAAAAATAAAAAACAAATGAACCAAATGATTTTATCTGTATATTGAGTTAATTGACATACCTATAGAGAGAGAATCCATCTTAAGGGATTTTAAAACAGGAATTAGAAAGTGAATTCCAAAAAAGATAAAACCTAAGAACAAAAAGAAGTACACAAAATAAAATAAAAATGATGTAAAAAATAATTTTAAGTTGTCTTCAGTAAGTATGTTGCCTGTAAGAGTGTGCGTAATAGCATTAAAAAAGTGACAATGCATTGTGAGAATAAAGCTATCATAGATTGGATTCTTGGATAAATAGACTCTAAGACTCTTTGTGGGATTTGCATGCAGATCATTTATTATGCTGTAAATGAAATATGTATGTATATACTTGTAAGAGAATAGAAGAAGCCAGACTGAGCAGAGGGAGAAGCGAATTGTCAGGAAGTTGCAAGAGAAGATTTGGTTGATCCCATGAGGAGCTCTTAAATTGTGATGGCCCTTTACAGATGTCCCAAATTGAAGCAAGAGAATGACAACTTTGTAGCCCCGTATTGCACCAGGTATGCCCTTGGCTAAGGCAGCATCCTCTGGCTGAGGCAATTCTGGGGAAAGATTTAGCATGAGGCTTCAACAGGCAATATTTCCAGCAGATGAGTGAATGAGTTCCTTGTTCCTAAGGGGAAAGATCTGGGCAGCACCCATTATAAAAGCAAATGAATGATTATGCTGATATTCTTGGAAACCAGGAATTTGGATAGAGTGAGGAGAAACAGACAGAAGGTAGGTGACGTTAAGTAAAAACTCTTTACACCTGATTTTAAAATTAAAGTTTTCCTGTGTAGTCATGATCTCTTGTTTTTTTTTTTTTTTATAAAATATCCATTACAAAATTTTGCTCACTGAAGAGTTTGAAACAAAAAGGAACCCCCTTCCATGAGCATCCCTAGTGCTTAGATATTGGACTCTAAATACCATTTTTCACTCATAGAAACAAGGAAACTTTGAAAAATGGCTGGTTCTAGCTGTGGGACAGAAGTACAAGTTGGCTTTGGAACACACTGTAATAGCAGAAAGCCGGGAAGCTGTCATATACTTAAGCAGGATTCTTCAGGGGCCAACTTGGAAGCGGCTTCCACTACCTTAAATGTGAGCTCCTGTGAAAATAAAAACTAGAAAAGCTTGAAGTGTTTCCAGTATGTGGCAGTCTATGAATGTGTGATGGACGTATGCTCCCAGCTTCTGCTTCTGATACAGAAATTTAAGAAAAGCTTCACTCCCACCCTTATGACAACAATAACAAACTATGTAGAGAAATCTGCAAAAATCACAACGTTGCTTGAGCTCATCAGACACCTAGGATTGCAGGGCAATGAACAACGCTGAAGAGATGGGGTATGAGTACTTGACTACCTAGAGGTGATGCATCCCGAATACAGAGATTGTTGGGGCCACAGATGTGAGGAGGATTTGCACCCACTCACAGGCTTTTTTCCATGGACATGGCAGAATTCTCACTAAAAGAATTTGGTGAGAGCCCTGAGAGAACATCCCTTGCAGCTCCGGCCTGGGGAAGGGGAGCAAGACCCCATGTCACCCCTTTTCTCCTGTCTCTTCTGTGCTAGTTTCCACTAGTACCCCTCACCCTCCAAAAGAAAATCATATAACCATATATAAATGTATCAAATCAATACACCGTACACCTAAAACTTACATCGTGTCAGATGTCAATTACATTTCCATTTCTATAGAAGGAATTAATATACAAATCAATACCCACTCTTGCCCCTCACAATTAATTAATTGATTAATCATCACTCCTTCTGTCCAAGAGATGTAGCCTAACTCCCCTCTCCTTGAAGCTAAGACTGGATTTAGTGACTCTTATATTGAATAGAATATGGCAGGAAGATTGAACGGTGAAGAAGACATTGAAAAAATACTTTCTGGCAAATCAGCTCCACCCTAAACACAAACTAACATTACAGGAATTTGAAGCTTGGCGTGCCCTAAGCATAACCAGAGCAACAAGAAACTCAAGCCAGTTAAATCACACACACCATAATAGAGCTGAAGAATGCTTATGATAAATTCACCAGTAGACTTGACACATCTGAGCAAAGAATCAGTGAACTTAAAGATAGGTCAATAGAAATTACAGAAAATAAAACACAAAAAAGAAAAAGGAACATAAAAAGGATGATGAGACACCCAAATAGTGTGGGACATTATCAAACAGTCTCCAACATGTAGTTGGAATCTCAGAAAGAGAGAAAGAATGAGGCCAAATAAATATTTCCTGAAAAAAATGGCTGGGATTTAATTTTTCAACATTAAAGAACAATTCTAAGCATAGTTCTAAAAACCTCAAAGGGCAGCAAGAAGGATAGATACCAAACAAAGCAGAAAAAAGCAAAACAAACAAAACCCTACATACACATCTAGGCATATCCTTTTCAAAATGCTTTAAACAAAAGATAAAGAGAAAAATCTGATAGGCAACCAGACTGGGGAGGGGGGGGGAAGGGGAGAGAAAGTGGTATAAAGGAAAGAAGTACAACAGATTTACTTTCGAGCCATAAGATAGTGGAGTGACATCTTTAAAGTACATGGAAGAAAAAAGGGTAAAACCAGAATTCTACAGCCAGCAACAATATCTTTCTAAATGAAGGAGAAATTAAAAAAAAAAAAAAACTTTCTTGGGTAAACAAAAACCAAGAGAATTCATTGTCCACAGACCTGCATTACAGGAAGGTGGGAGAACAAGATAGAGGAAACCCGGTTTTCAGGACAAATTGTTGGAGCAGTGCTGTTCATCCTTCTGTACTTCCCTCACGGCTTTGAACTAGTACATAAAAGAGAAATAATTATCTTTTTTTTTTTTTTACTGTATTTTCGGTTTCTGTGTTGAAATATTTTAGTCTATACTCTAATTTGTGCAGAGGGGCCCAATAAGGAAAAGAGTGACATGGTCTCACTAAAGTTTTAAAAGGATGATTCTAGCTGTTGGCTGTGACTAGGCAATGAAGAATCAAGGACTATAGCAATAACCCAGATGAGAGATAATGGTGGTGATATTTAGCAGTGGAAGGGCTGAGAAGTTATGAGAAGTGGTTAGATCTTGAATGTGCTTTCTTTTTTTAATTTTTAATGTTTATTTAAAAAATTTTTTTAATGTTTATTTATTTTTGAGACAGAGAGAGACAGAGTATGAGCAGGGGAGGGTCAGAGAGAGAGGGAGACACAGAACCCGAAACAGGCTCCAGGCTCTGAGCTGTCAGCACAGAGCCGGATGCGGGGCTCGAACCTACCGACCGCGAGATCATGACCTGAGCGAAGTCGGCCGCTCAACCGACTGAGCCACCCAGGTGCCCCTAATGTTTATTTTTTTTGGTGGGTAGCCTGGGTGGCTCAGTCAGTTGAACGGCCGACTTAGGCTCAGGTCATGATCTCATGGTTCGTGATTTCAAGCCCCGCGTCGGGCTCTGTGCTCACAGCTAGCTCAGAGCCTGGAGCTTGCTTCAGATTCTGTATCTCCCTATCTCTCTGACCCTCCCCTGCTCATGCTGTGTGTGTGTGTGTCTCTCTCTCAGAAATAAACTAAACATTAAAAAAAATTTAAATGTTTATTTTTGGGGGGCGAGAGAGAGAGTGTGAGTGGGGGAGGTAGGGAGAGAGAGAGGGGGAGACACAGAATCCAAGACAGGCTCTAGACACTGAGCTGTCAGCACAGAGCCCGACATGAGGCCTGAACCCATGATAACGAGATCATGACCTGAGCTGAAGTCAGATGCCTAACCGACTGAGCCACCCAGGCACCCCTAGATTTTGACTATGTTTTAAAGATGAAGCCAATAGGATTTGATGAAACTTTGGATGTGGGATATAAAAAAAGGAACAATTATGGATTAATAGGATTTTTTGTTTTTGACAAGATGAGAGATGGATTTGAGATGTGCTGAGATAAAGGAAGCTGGAGATAAGACACATCTGAGGAAGGAAACCAGGAGACCTGGGTTTGGACATATTAAATATCAGATATCTAGTAAATGTCCAAATGGAGGTATTTTAATTTCCTTTGGATATATGGTCTAGGTTCAGGGGACAGGTGAAACTAGAGAAATAAAATTGAGAGTCATCGGCAGAGAGACAGTATTTAAAATTATGAGACTAGAAGAGATCCCCTGGGGTTATCTGAGGACCAAATGCTGGGATTAAGGAGGAGACAGCAAAGGAGATGGAGAAGGAGAATTTAATGGTGTAGGAGGAAAAATAAGAAAAAAGCAGAGTTCTAGAAGCCATGACAGGAAAAAAAAATGTTTCCAGAAAAGGGAGTAGCCAACTATACCAAATGCTTCCAACAGCTCAAATGAAGTGAAGACTGACAATCAGCTGTTGGATTTACTCACACAAAGTGGTCATTAATGACCTTGAAAAGGGATTTGTCAAAGGAGTGGTGAAGTCACAAAACCTGGTTGGAATGAGTTTAAAAGAGAATGGAAGAAGAAAATTAGGAGACAGTGAGTACGGAAGACTCTGTTTAGGAGGAGCAGAGAAATGGAGTAGGAAGTAGGTGTGGGAAGAATTTTCTTTTCCTAGATGTTTTCTTGATTTCTAAATATATCATTGCATTTTTTATGCGAATGATTTAATAGAGAGGGAAAAGTTGCTGATAATGGGGAAAAAGAAAAGTGATTGCTGTCTTTGAACAGATAAGACAAGGATAGAATCTAACTTGACATAGGGAATCGCCTTATATAGGAACACAGATTACATCCACAGAAGCAGAAGAAAAGGCAGAGTAAAATACAAGTACATGCAGAGATGGGAATTTATAGAGGTTCCTCTGATTGTGCCTGTTTTCTGATGAAGTAGGAGCAAAGGCATCAAATGAGAATGCGAAGTAGGGAGGAGATGTTCAAGATTTGAGCTCAGTGAAGGTGTGAAAGAGTGGTTTAGGAGACCAGAAAAGTGAATCAAATATGGAAGTATAGTAGGTTTGCAGAGCAACACCAAGGGCCCACTTGAGTTTAATTGATAGGATTTTGAGCATTTTTCTTCAGCCATATGCAACTGCATGGTTTTTGAAGCTAACTTGCCTGGATTTAACCACGATGGGTTGGTTTTTGCCAGGATAGTTTGATGAAGGGAGATTGGGGCAGAAGAGTTGAGGGTGTATGGAAATTAGTCATTAATATTTTACTATGAATGCAATATCACCTTACAACTGTTAGAAAGTCTATTTTTTAAAAAGACAAGATAAAGTCTTTGAGACTATACTAAAGCATTACTAAAGCATTAGTAGTATACTAAAGTATTGGAGAGAACGTGGAGGAAAGAGAAGTCTTGTGTGCTGTGGATGGGAATGTAAATTGGCGCAGCCACTATGAAAAACAGAAGTTCCTCAGAAAATTAAAAACAGAACTACTTGGGGCACCTGGGTGACTCAGTTGCTTGAGTGTGTCTGACTTTGGCTTAGGTCATGATCTCACTGTTCATGGATTCGAGTCCTGTGTCGGGCTCTCTGCTGACAGCTCAGAGCCTGGAGACTGCTTCAGATTCTGTGTCTCCTTCTCCCCTCCCCAACTCATACTTGCTCACTCTCTCAAAAATAAATTAAATAAATAAATAAAAAGCAGAACTACCATATGATCCTGAAATCCAACTTCTGGGTATGTATCTGAAGGAAATGAAATCACTGTCTCACTATCTTGAAGAGATCTCTGCACTCCCATGTACATTGCAGCATTATCCACAGTAGCCAAGACATGATTTAAAAAATTGATACACACAAGCACAACACACATATATAAAGAAAGAAATCCTGCCTTTCAAGACAACATGAATGGACCTTGATGGCATTATGTTAAGTGAAAAAAGTCAGAGAAGGATATATATTGATAATATCCCTTAAATATGGAATCTAAAAAAGGTGAGCCTATAGAAATAGAATAGAGAGTAGAATAGTGGTTACCAGGGCTGGAGATTGGGGGAAATGAAGAGACGTGGTCAAAGGGTACAAATTCCAATGCATAAGATGAGTAAATTATGAGGATCTAATGTATAGCATGGTGAGCATGGTTAACAATACTGTATTGTATACCTGCTAAGAGAGATCTTAATTAAATGTTCCCTCCACACCTAAAACAATAACGAAAAAGGTAATTATGTGAGATGTTGAGGTGTTAACTGATCTTATTGCGGAAATCATTCCATACCTATATAGGTGTATCAAATCATGACATTGAACATCTTAGATGTTATGTGTCAATAAGCCTGGAAAAATATTTTCTTATGGTACCTAAGCTAAGTAAGGAGAGAAATGAGGATACGAGGGGGTTAAGGGGCAGTAAAAAGGTAATGGAATCAATGGATTCTGACATGGAGGAAAGTGAAGAGCTTGCCTAGAGGATGTAAGTACTCAATTTCTCCTCTGGGGAAGTAGGGTTTCTGCTAACTACCTCCAAGGATGAATTCAGACTTCGCATTCAGGACCAGACTCACAAGTAAGAGTATGTGACTGCTTTCAATCTCCTAAAATGGTCTCCTCTACTACTGTTTGCCAACGCCTTAAAGTGCCCTCAACCCATTTGCTCCAATCACACAATTATTCATGTGGGTGAGTAATCCAGTTTCACAACTTTCCCCAAGTAAATAGAGTATTCAAGAGAGCCGGAGCACATCTAGCAAATTAAGGAGAAAAGAGCACCCTGCGGGGAAGAGTAAAGGGAAAGAGTGAAAACGGAGGATAATTTAGCGATCCCTTGATCCCACCACGAGGGATATGTCAGGGAGGGTGTTTCAGTTCCAACTGCAGTTAACCAAACCCCCCACTGACGGTGGCATACAATAAGGGCATTTAGAACCTCTCAGAGGTGAAAATGTCCAGAGGCAAGAAAAGGGAACATCTTCATTTCTGAGCAGAGAAAACTTTCCAAAGCCTTCTAGAAGACCTCCCCTTATATCTCTTCAGCTAGAATTATATCTGGTGCCCCCATCTAATCCTTGCACTTCTCAAGGAAAATGAGAACTCCTTGGTCAGTTTAGCGAATCAAGATCCAACTCCAGCCTCGTCTTAAGGATATGGCCACTAGGAGGAGCCTGAGCAAAATCTGGGTTCTGTTAGTGAGAAAAAAAAAGGAAAAGTAAGAGTCCATTTGGTAGTTAACCAATAGAGATATTAACAGCGAGTTTTTTTTTTCTCAGATGCCACTAATAACATAAAACAATACAGGAAATACCACCTAAACTAACACAATTTCCCATGAATTACAAAGACTTTAGCCTTTTTCTTTCTTTTCTTTTCTTTTTTTTTTTAGTGTGGCTAAACATTAAAGAGAATTTGCTTTTAGAGAAGCCCTTGACTGAGGCCATAATAAGATTTTGGAAGGAGAAAAAGAAAAATAGGGTAAAACTGAAAAATTAAGCAATTTGAGGGATTTTATTATCTGGATATCCAGATAGCAAGACAGAGAAACAAGTTGGTGGAGGACAAATCTAACAGGAAGTTGCTAAGCCATAAAGATGGGTAACGCGGGGGTAGAGAAGGGTGATACCCCAGTAAAGAGACAAATGCAAATCACAGACAGGAATGTCAACTCATAAGGTCAAGATTATTCAAAACAGATATAAAACAATAGTTTAGTTATATTTCCTTATCACTGTTGGTTTTGATTTAAAAAAAAAACAACTTAAGGGATCTCTGTAGAACATAAGCATGGATTTAAGAGTGAAAGGGGGAAATAGTGTAGAAAGCCAAAAGATTTGCAGAATCATCTCATAGTATTTAGAGAAAAAATACTGAGTGGTACTGGAAATGACTGACAAAAACAAGTAAGTAAGTAAGTAAACAACAACCACAAGGCTCTCAGGAGAGGAAATCCTCACCCCTACTCAGTGTAATCTCTTCCTGTACCGATACAATGCACCCTACTTAACATTACAGTTATTTGTGCAGCTTTCTTCCTTATTTCTTATTAGCACCTAAGCCATTTGAGGGCAGGAACCATCAGGAACTGTGCTATTTATTTATTTATTTATTTTCTCCCCTACGGCATCCAGCATAGACTCTGTAGCAACACTGTTATTCAAATACTTGTTGAGTAGAAGCAAGCCCTTCCAAAAAAAAAAAAAAAAAGCCAGCAAAAGGAAAGACTTCTGTTCTCTAAGAGATTTTAGTCAGGGAGAACGTGAGGGTCTCCGAAGGAAGATGAAAAAAGGAAAAAAGTAAATCAGTAGAAAGAGATTAATTAAATTACAGGTGATCAAAACAAGAAAGCAGCTTTCTTCTAGGAGCCCTGATTCCAGAGAAGGAAGATTTAGAGATTAAATACATTCATCACAAGAATATGAAAGGGAGTTAAGCTGTAGGGGGTACAAACACAATTATTTCTGAATATCTTCTAAATCGTATTAAACATTATTATTTCTATTCCTGTCTATGAAACCTTGCCTTGAATGAGAGATGAGGAGGAAGCCCAGAGGAGGTGCTGGGCCTCAGGCACAGGTGGGAATTCAGGGAGGATTAGTGACCTCTCCCAGCGGGGAGGCCGCAGACACGTAGGTAATTAAGCCTTACATTTGTTTAGCGCACAACAGTTTACAAAGCCCTTTCCTAGGAGGTATCTTACTTAGCGAGAGAGAAATGTAAGGAGGAGAGCAGTGTGCTTTAGGTCAGAAAAATCTCCTTTTTCTTTTTATATTTACATTGCTGTTGTACCCATTGTAATGCTGTTTAGATTTCTTTTTGAACCAGTGTTTGCTTTTATCCCTAAGTGTATATATTTATGCTCCCAAAAGGTTGGTAGTGAATTGTTACAGGATGTAGAATTCCACACCAAACTAGAACATTCCCAAATCCCCAAGGACAAGCATGTCCTCTTTAATGCCCGAATTCTGTCAGCACCAAAAAGCCGTCCCCACTCTCGCCGCAATCCCAGCCCCTTACAAAGAGGGCATCGTCTTTGTGGGTCTCTGAGGGCTGCTAGAGCTGGGACAGGTTAGAGATAATAAAGCCTTCTTTCAGTTCATACCAGGGACCCCTTTGTCAGCCACTCAAGCCCTGCACTCCCCATGCCAACGAGGATGCAAATACAGTAATCCTCTGGAACCTCAGTTCCTTGTCCTAAAGTAGTCAGTATAACTGTCATTGGCAAGATCAAGATCTTGGAGGGGCGCCTGGGTGGCATAGTCGGTTAAGCGTCCGACTTTCGCTTAGGTCATGATCTCGCGGTTCGTGGGTTCGAGGCCCGCGTCGGGCTCTGTGCTGACTGCCAGCTCAGAGCCTGGAGCCTGTTTCAGTCTGTGACTCCCTCTCTCTCTGACCCTCCTCTGCTCACGCTGTCTCTCTCTCTCTCTCTCTTAGAAATAAATAAAAATATTTAAAAAAAATCAAAATCTTGGAGAAGAGAGGGGCGGTGGGGGAGGGCAGAAGGGAAATCACAAACATAGCTTAAAGTGTATTGTGTCACGTCTGTGGAGCACGTTTTGCTCACATCTCTAAAATGGGGGTGTGTCTTACACTTGTGGTCTGCAGAGAATCCTGTCGTTGTAGTGATTATTGCCCCACCGTACATCCACAGCAAAGCTTGCAGAGAAATTCCTTGAGTTCTTTTATGAAATGCTGCATCATTAATGCCGTTAATGTCGCAGAAGATGATATTGGTTGAAAACTGCTGACTCCTGGTTAGATAATGCGGCGAAACCACTCGCCAAATGTAGCAGCTCGAAACAACAAACACTTGTTAGCTCCCAGGGTCCTGCTGGTCAAGAATCTGAAGGGGTTCAGCTGGTGCAGTGGCTCAGAGTCTGTGAGGAGGCTGTAGCCAAGGTGGGGTCTGGGGCGGTAGTCATCTGAATGCTTGACTGGGCTAGAAGGTCCGCGTCAAGCTCACTTAGTTGACAGTGGTCCAAAGAGCTCAGTTCCTTACCACGCAGGTCTCTCCGGATGGCTGCTTACACCACGGAAGCAGGTTTCCTCTGAAGTGGAGAATCCGGGAAAAGAAGTAAGAAGGAAGCCACAGTGACTTTCCACGTCCCGGTCTCAGAGGTCCCACGCTGTCACATTCCACCTGATTCTCTTTTTTTTTAATGTTTATTTATTTTTGAGACACAGAGACAGTTGTAGAGAAAGAGAGGGAGACACAGAACCTGAAGCAGGCTCCAGGCTCCAAGCTGTCAGCACAGAGCCCGATGAGGAGCTCGAACCCACGAACCAGGAGATTATGACATGAGCTGAAGTCAGATACTTAAATGATTGAGCCACCCAGGTGCCCCACATTCCACTTTATTCTTAGAAGCAATCCTGAAGTCAGTCCATTAGAAGCAGTCATGGAGCCCAGCCCACACTCAAAGGGGCAGAATTAGGCTCCACTGACGGAAGGAAGAAATATCAAAGAACTTAAGGACGTATGGGGCGCCTGGGTGGCTTAGTCGGTTAGGCGTCCGACTTTCGCTTAGGTCAGGATCTCGCGGTTCGTGGGTTCGAGCCCCGCGTCGGGCTCTGTGCTGACTGCCAGCTCAGAGCCTGGAGGCTGTTTCAGAGTCTGTATCTCCCCCTCTCTCTGACCCTCCCCTGCTCACGCTGTCTCTCTCTCTCTCTCTCCCAGAAATAAAAATTAAAAAAAAAAAAAGAATTTAAGGACGTAGTTTTAAAACTATCACTCTTGGGCACAAACATGATTGAAAAGTTAGTCACTGAATATGAAGAAACTATTTCATTTAGATTCTTTTTTTTAAAAGATTTTATTTTTTAAGTGATTTCTACAACTAACATGGGGCTCGATCTCCCAACCCTGAGATCAAGAGTTACACGTTCCACCTATTGGGCCAACCAGGCGCCCCTTAGATTCTTAATGTATGTACAGCAGTGATACATGAGAAAACATCTGTCTGAATAAGTCTAATAGAACTCTCAATTATAAAAAAAATTCTAAGTAATACTAAAGCACTGTAATGTAGTGTTACTGGCAGGGGTATTTTAGTGGTATATAAATTAATATATATGTAAATAACTGATCATGTCTCGGATTCAATAAATAGTTAATAGGCTTTTAAAAACCAGTGAAAATAAAGTTTAGGAAGCAATCACCTTTGATGATGTAACCAACCCTTTTTCTGATTTGCCTTTTAAAATTATTTAGGGGGCGCCTGGATGGCTCAGTCAGTTAAGCATCCAACTCTTGATCTTAGGTCAGATTGTGATCTCAGGGTCATGCCCTGTGTTGAAACCCAACATCAAAATCCACAGAAACTGCATCTTCCACAAATATTACAAGAATTTTTAAAATCATGCCTATTTTAAGTGAAATGACTTTTCCACTTGTATTTTTCTTTGATTTTGTGTGTCTTAATAAAATGCTTCTATAACTGCTTGATCTTTTTCATAAATTCAGCAATTAAAAGGATGTTGTGGGGACTGGGTTTTTCTATCCATATATTGAAAGTGTGAAGTATAAACCCACTGTGCAGGGTTCATTCAGCTGTGTAGCCACAATGGCTATTAAGATACTGAAATAATTCCATACCAACAAGTAAATAGGCACTGTGGTTCCTGGTCTCTCTACTACTATCCCATGACCTCGCCAGGATCCAGCAACTCAAACAGTAAAGGCTGGCACTGAGGGTAGGGGTGTGTGGGGATGGAGGGTCAGGAGGGACCCTGGAACCTTCCTCCATCACTATGTCGAGCATCCTTTCTGACCTGATGCATGCTGTGCTGTGACTGTTATAAATACTTTGACTATCAAACATGTATCTATTCTAATGAGAACCAATAATTACTTTTCTGTTTTTGTTTAAGGGGAATGACTGAACTTGGAATAGGGTAACTCTTAGTTGATATTTAAACATGTCTGAATTTTGGCGGAGTTGTAGATTCTTGAAAACAAAGCAGTGTCCCCTGTATTCACAAGCTGCACGTATTTTAAGCCAAGTTACAGCCCAGCTACAAAAATATTAAATCAGGAGGGTTACTTGATGTTTTTACAGGTCACAATTATTTTGGGAGTATTCTGAACAAAGCCAAAGTTTAAAAACATCTCATATATATTTCTAAGTAAGAGACATAAGTACTCAAATCATAAATCTGATCAGTATTTCTATTACAATGAAACGTATAAAGAGAAGATGAATATTTTATTTGAATATATTTTTAGTGATTATCAGCTCTTTTCTCATGCCATTAATTCTTTTTAGGATTTTTCAAGATTATGGATTCAAATAAAGATAATATTTAAAAGAAAAATAATATTTAAAAAACATTTGACAAACAAGGTAACACTTCTGGAAATAAAGACCAATTATTTTATATCTGCAAAATGATCAATTTAATAAAATTCTTTAGATGTGTTTGCCCTTTCATCCTGTTCCTTTTTTAAAAAATTATTTTATCCTTAAGTGATCTCTATACTCAATGTGGGGGTTGACCCTACAGTCTCAAGGTCAAGAGTAGCACACTCCACAGCAAAGGAAGCAATCAACAAAACTAAACGGCAACCAGAGGAATAGAAGATCTTTGCAAGTGACATATCAGATAAACTCAACACACAAAAAACAATCCAGTGAAGAAATGGGCAGAAGACATGAATAAACACTTTTCCAAAGAACACATCCGGTTAACTAAAAGACAGATGAAAAAATGCTCAATATTGCTCATCATCAGGGAAATACAAATCAAAACCACAATGAGATACCACTTCACACCTATCAGAATGGCTAAAATTAACAACTCAGGAAACAAGAAATGTTGGCAAGGATGCAGAGAAGGGGAACCCTCTTGCACTGTTGGTGGGAACGGAAACTGGTGCAGCTACTCTGGAAACTAGCATGGAGGTTCCTCAAAAAAATAAAAATAGAACTACCCTATGACCCAGAAATTATACTACTAGGAACTTATCCTAAGGATTCAAACATGCTAATTCAAAGGGGCACATGGACTCCATGTTTATAGCAGCACTATCAATAATAGCCAAATTATGGAAAGAGCCCAAATGTCCATCAACTGATGAATGCATCAAGAAGATGTGGTATATGTATGTATAATGGACTACTACTCGGCGATCAAAAAGAATGAAATCTTGCCATTTGCAACAATGTGGACGGAACTGGAGGATATTATGCTAAGTGAAATAAGTCAGTCAGAAAAAGATATCATATGATTTCACTCATATGTGGAATTTGAGAAACTCAACAGATGAACATAGGGGAAAGGAAGGAACATAAGATTAAAACAGCAAGGGAAACAAACTATAAGAGACTTTTAAATACAGAGAACAAACTGATGGTTTGCTAGAGGAATTGGGGTTGGGGGATGGATTAAATGGGTGATGGGCATTAAGGAGGGCACTTGTTGGGATGAGCACTGGGTGTCATATGTAAATGATGAATCACTGGGTTCTAGTCCTGAGGCCAAGGCGATACTGTATGTTAACTAACTTGAAAATAAATTAAAAAAAAAGAGTTGCACACTCTGCCTACTGAGCCAGCCAGGTGCAACCTATTTCTTTTTTTTTATGTCAAAGTCTACATTCACAATTAGATACAAGAATAAAAGTAAAATAAAAGGCATTGGTGGACATACTTATATAGACTTTTAATACAAATTGGCATTCCCAGTGTTTTGAAAACCATAACAAATTAAAAAAACATATAAAAACCTGAGACTCTTTCCATAGGTCCCTAAATTATGTTCTCCTCATGATTTATTCTAGAAAAATGAGAATTAAAATACGGTTATATATTATCATCAGAATAGGGCTTATTTTTCGAACAGTCCTTTTGTTCACATAATTGCAGAAAGTGAGAGGAAGCAATTAAAATACAAAACCACAGTAACTTATAAATTTACTTCTGCAGTTAAAAATAGACAGGATGCTTCACCAAACATGCACACATACACACATTTCACGTATACATCTATAAATTTGACAAAGAATAAGCTGACATAAAGAATGCTTCAAAGATGTAAAAGAGTTAAAGTTGTAACCATTTACAATATTCCTGAACTGAGTTGGAATCTCTTTTCAGTTAGTTTACTGTTTGCCTTTAAATTATTTTCTTCAACAGCATTTTTCGGACTTGTTAGGGTGACCAAATTCTCAGAAGCCCTGATGCCCTTTACATAACACCATGAATTACTGATGTATTTAATTCTAGCATAAAATTATACAAGCTAGAAACGATTTTAGCAGCAGAAAATATAGCCTTTACTATGGCTCCCACATCACAAAAATAATACTACTATCAATAAAATATTTATTAAACCACCTTTCACAGCAAGATAATAAATAACACAATTTAAGCCAAGCCAAACATCTAGAAAGGCATGATTCAAAGATGGACGGATGATTGAGATAACTTATGTTTCATTTCCTCCTCTCCCCTGTATTTGCTTTTGTCTGATCCTTGTTCACAGGGTCTGACCTCTTGGCTCTCTGACTGTGACTTGAAACTCATTCATCTTAACTTGACCCAACATGATCTGAGCCTTAGCTTCTCCCTGCAGGCTTAATACACTCCCCTATCTGCAAACTCTGGCCAACCGGTCCCTAGGATTATGTCAAGAGGAACTTGAGGTGCTCTAGAAATCGAGCTGAGGTAGGGATCCACAGAGACAGGGTTAGTGCAGAAAAGAGGAACAGAGTCCCTTGTGCCTGAACCTGGCATACAATACGTGCTCAGTAAAGTACTGACTGATTGGAAAAAGCATCCCCAAAAGTCAGTCTGGGAATGAAAGGGCAAGTCAGAGTTAAGGACAGAATCTGGAAGCCAAAGTAAGACACTGAAGAGGCCAAGGTGGCTGGAAGGGGAGAGCAGGAGGTGGCCAGAGGTGCCCCTGAGGCTGGCAGGACACTAAGCCACTTTGGACAATGTGTTTATTTATATCCTATCTTATTCCACAAAGAAATATGAACAGCTACGTGAAAGTAGCTTGGAGCTCATAAATTCTTTTTCTGAATCAAGACTGAAAGGTAGTTTGTCTAGGGTAAGAAAACCTTTGGAAATCAAGTTGCACATTTTCTTTTTGGTGGCTCTAAGTTGATAGGGAGCAGAAAACACAGAAGTACTTTGGCTCTGAGGGCTCGGATTCATTTTTTCTATTTAATACATATAGGAACTGATTTTAAATATAGAAAACTTACCATACACGTCCACGAAAAGGTTACTGAATACATGAGCAGCTGTTTTTGTTTTTCATCAATTGGCTTGCTTCTCGTTCACTTGTTTGGTTCTTGGCTATCACTTCGAGGTAGGCAAATTGTAGTTGGATTTAACATTTTAAAATTAGGATATAACTGATTTGAAACTTTCAGTTTGTTTAGCATTGGGAAAAGATGACCATCCTCTAATTTTGAGATAGAGCACCCCAAATTAGCTCAAAAGCAGACAGTTTAAGAAAAATATACAATTGAATCAACAAATTCCCACTGAATTTCTTTTTCCTCTTAGGGATATTGATAATTAACTTTTCAAAGTACTGTCCACTTCCAAAGCTTTCCAGCATTGGTCCAACTGGGAAATATTCCATACCCCTCCCCCACCTTTTGGATTAACTTATAATTGACAATAACGTCTGCTGAAAACTACATCAGAAGCTTGGTAAATTTCTTTTTTTTTTTTTTTGAGTTTGTTTATTTTGAGAGCACGAGCAGGGAAAGGGGCAGAGTGGGGCAGAGGGAGAGGGGGAGAGAGAATCCCAAGCAGGCTCCGTGCTGTTGGACGGAGTTGGACACTAAGCCGACTGAGCCACCCAGGTGCCCCTTGGTAGAGAGATCATATTTGTTCCTCTTAACAGACTTGTGAGTTATTATCCTCATTATGCCAAAGAGGAAAAGTCGATGCAGAACTGTTCATTTGCCCAAGGTGCGTGGCTAATAAGCGGCCCAACCAGGAACGAAGCCTGCAACCCTCTGCCTCCTAGTTGATCTCTGCATCATACGGCTTTGCGGTTACCAGGGAGATCAACCCACCCAGCCCACCGACACCAGGCTTTGACACTCCAGTGGTGAAGATTACAGGGCCTACAGGATGTTGCTGTTCTGCCAGTCTTACGTCTCTCCTGCTGCCTTTGGGCCCCTCTAGACTGTCATGCTTTAGCCACCATCCAACCTTCGGCTCATCCCTGTCGCTGGATTCCTCTTCCTCCAACTTTTCCTCAGATACCGACTGGCAAGGCTTGTTTCCTCACTTCAAGTTTGGCTCAGGTATCACTTGGGCGGCTCTCCTGACAACCGTAGTTACAACCGCAGCCTTAGCACTCCTCATCACCTTTATTCTGCTTGTCCTCCCCACCCCGTAACGCAGGTCACCTCCGTTGGGGCAGGGATAGGACTTTGTTGTTCTCGATCGATCTCTGACACCCAGATTCGTGCCTGGCACCAACTAAACAATATTTGCTCAATGAGTAAAGAATCAAAATTTAACCTATTATCCTTTGCCACTGTTAAGTTTTATAGCAAATTTAGGTCCGGAAGTCAGGGAGGACAGATAAAAATGCAGTTGTATGGAAACTCTTGGTACAAATCTTCATAGAGCATTTATTTTAGGCCAGGTGTGTACATTTAGGCCTAGCTGTAATTTCTTATGGTTTTTCTTTAAACAGCTTTAGAAACAAAGGTTTTAGTTTGAACTTCTTAATCCAACCCAAATGTTATGCTGGTATATATCTACAATGCTACACATAGCATATAATTGTACAAATGCACTTAATTTTATTAAGACATAGGGAAAAACCCTTATGGATTATGTTTACACTGAGCAAAAATTTTAAACAGTGCCAGTTTTGCATGGGGAGTATTGTTCATTGGGGGAAACACAGCTATTGTTTCCTTGAAGAAAACTTTTTATAATGGAACATTTCAAACATAAGCTTATGTGAAAATTTTGCTTGATTGTCACCCAATTTTCCTGGTTGACTTCCCTAGGAAATGCACAAAGTACTTAAGGCTTCAGTATCTGCACTTAATTGTAGGCAGAACAGTGATACATGATTTAGCATAAAAATGCCTTTTCTGTTTAAAGAGAACAGGATTTATGTCAGTATGGTCTAGAACATGTACTGCTAATTCAAATCCCTACTGTAAACAGTTGCACTCTATGTGCACGCATACAGAAATTGCTTTTCTGGGCCAAAGTATTACAAGCAGCATTGTTTTGTTTGTTTTTTAAATACATAAAAACTTAGGAGTATTATTAAAATTCTAAAATATAGTAACCTTATTGTTTTTTTTTTCTTCCAGGAGAAATTATCCCAGTGTTATCCAAACCAGTAGCTCAGACAAAAATAAAGGTTTCCAAGATCCGTCTTCCTTCCTCTCTCCTCCCTTCCTTCTATTTGTACTTGAGATTACTCTCAGGCATTCACAAATTATTTGATTGCCACCTGCTGCTGGGAGGAAGGCAGCTGGAGGCCCATGCTAATTAGCGAATCTGCAAAGAACAAAAGTCCATACCTTAAAAATCCTGTGATACAATTACAAGTTGGTTTTGTGTATATTAAAATTATTGCTTGGGCAATACATACCGTTAACACATGATTCAGATATATTGAAGAATAAACTATTTTGTGCTTCTTGCACTTAAATCCTTGCACCCCTTAAGCTTATCTGAACTTTTAATAGTCAACAAGCGATCCTTTATTCTGGACTTGAAATTATCCCCACCAACAGCACCGTGAGCCACACTGTATTACAGTCTTGCTCCCCGCACTACCTCACCTTTCCCCACTCATTACCCCAACTGTTTACATCAATAATCTGATCAAGTAAAAAGCATTACTTTTGATTTTCTTCCACTCTTGTTCATAGTTACATGGTTGAAGTTCCTGGAAGTCCCAAATCAAACTGGTATTATCATATCAAAATTTTTTTTTAATTTTAATGTTTCATTTTCACAATCATCTCTTTTATGTAGTATCATCCTGAAGCTTCCAAATGTGAATTTTTCTGGTAACTCTATCATCTCTAGTTTCATACAAATTTTTTAAAAATTTTATTCCTTAACTGGTCTTGTTCGGCAGAATAGCATAAATTTTAACGGTTTCTTGATTCAGTCATTGTTATGCACACACACAGATTACACTACATTAAGTCGTAATATAAACATGCCTTTACCTTAGGGCTTTCCTGGACAAGGCACCCTGTATAGCTAGCTCCTGATTACTAGATGTAAAAAGACTTCTTTGTGGAGTCTTCTGTCGGAAGCCAGGGGACTTCCCCTGCTGCCTAACATCCCTCGCCCCTCACTTGGCTGTATCATCTAATCTGGCCTGAGCCTGGAAATCTGATAACTGAAGTTGTTACAATAATGTATTCATTATGTTAGTAAGGTTCTTCATGAGATTTGTAGGGCTCTCCCCCGAGGAAAAGACAACAGCTTTTGCTTACAGATTTTGTGGCATTTATGTGGCATACTCTGCTTCTTAGTGTTTCTGTGAGCTTAAATAATATTTTAATTACATTTTCATTTTTAGCTCTTCCTACAATTTCATAACATTTATTGCTTTAAAAATATTTAAGTAAAAAATGTCCTAAATCAAATTTTAATTTCCATAAATGTCCAGAGCAATGGCTACAAATTAACATGAAATCTGAATTGGTGTTCTCTGGCAGTATGTTCAGAGAAATGGTGACCAGATCTTAGTACCGGGAATTATGAAGAGTTGCCAATACGTTTTCTAGTGAGAAGCATTTACTTCCCAGGGTTCACTGTGATAAGAAGGTTGATACTTCAAATAATTTATTGCTGCTTTATAGTATACATAATTAAATGAAGAAACATGTTAAACTCAAGGGAATTTTTAATAGGTTACTTGCAATTGTTATTGCAGGCAACAACTTGTACATGATTTTATTTCCAAATCCACAAAAAACAAATTTTATACAAATCAGCACTGTAAAAATGTCAATTACAGCCCCAGAGGCTTTGCTGGCAGAATAATTGTCTAAATTCTAGGATATGGGAAACAGGTTTTTTTCTGGATTCATCTTTTTTTTTCATTTTCTTTTTTTTTACAAAAAAAATTTACAAGTGAAATGTTACTACAAAACTTTTTATAAGGAATTTTTGCAAAACATTTACATTTTACCATCAACTATTTCTGTTTTAAAATCATTATGTAGATTTAATACCCTATGCTGCACATCAATTTATGTGGGATGACAACTTAGTGACATGCATAAAAAAACACCACAAGGCATTAAAATGAAGACTTAAATACAAATATTGTTGCAATAAAACAGTTATAAAATTGAAAAATAGGACCTAAACATCATGCTTATCTAAGTTTGACAAATTAACTTTTTCTCCTAAATTACACACTTTTATTACTGCTCTCATGAGAGTGTGATAAATAATGACTTAACATCAAGTTCTAATGTAATCAGCAACACATACACAAACCTAACCAAAGAAAGTATACTGTAAGAAAAAACTATTCTAACACTGGAGTTCTACCATGATAAATACATAGCTTTGCACTGATAATTACAATAAAGAAAAGTTTTATAATGGCGGCAAAGGGAATGAACAGTGAAATGCCATTAAATATGACTCTACTGCACATCTGTGCCCTATTACTTATAACAGCTATATCCCACTGAGTCAAATAAAGGACATTGAAATTTACGATTCTTATAAGACAGAAAAGTGGATTCAGAATGGTATGCAGAACAGACTGTCAAAATATTTCTCATTTCAGTGGTGAAATGTGCACCTGGTAACACAAATTAATGTATTTTATATGCTATAAAGCTATCCAGATTCAGTTTGTTAAATTTATAATAGGCCTCATTGTTGATTAAAAAATAACTTCCATTTCTGATGAGCATCACAGGTATGCATTAAAACCAGTTCATGGAGTAATGGTGCAGAGAGCTCATACTTGGGATTAACAACAACAAAAAATGTCACTTTGAGGAAACATGATTCAAACATTAGGAAAGTTTCTTTGCATAAAAAAATTTATAGCACTGATTGTGTAGCATAATGATAGATAAAATATATATTTGATGTTTCAGCTCCTATATAATAAAATTAAAAGTCACACGACCAAATGCTCCTCTGTACCAAACAAAACAACAAACTGATTCTGATGTTTTAAAGCCAGATACATCAGTTGTTAAGAGTACATTAAATAAAATATACAAAACAATTTACAAAATCCAACTAAAATTTAAAGACTTTGTTACAAGTCTACAAAAGCTTTAAGAAACTTGAAATTTATAACCACAGTGTAAAAATTTTTTTTCCTTTAATCTCAAAGCTTTTTTATACAAACTGAAAGCACAAAAGGCCTCCAGCTTTACAGAGCGCTACAAAGGGCTGGCCCGAAGTGTGCACAGTGTAAACAGTGATCGCTACAGTATTTCTCCTTCATCAAAAAGACAAGAAACACCACGATTCTGGAAGAGAATTCGCAGGAGTAGTACTTTTCCTGAAATAATAGAGAATGCACAAGAAAACACGTACCTTTACTCAAACGGTCCCCAAACTAATAATCTTAATAAACCAGGAAGTTTAAAGTTTTCGTTTTCAAATGGTCAATTCCAATTCCATTATGTTTCCAGGTAAATACATTTTTAAAGTGAGAAAATATCTTACTAATACTTAAGCTGTTCGTATAATCCAAATTTGTCTCATAGGAGACTTTTGGCCACCTTTCCTAGAAGATCCTTGCAGAAAAATAAAATACAATTTTTTTCTTTAGTCATTTATTTGAAAGTTATTCTGATTTTTAAAAAATAACTTGCTTCATAGTATCACATCATTATATATTTGTTAGGCTGTCTTTTTTAGGGAAAATTCAGTTTTGGCATAACATAAAGATATTTCTATGTTATAAATTCATAACCAGCCTTCTAACACAGTATTAGAAATAAAATGGGGTTGGCAAAATTTTAGTAGAAAGGAAAACGGAAATTGTAACATAGTTAAAAGGTAATTTTCTGCTGGCCTTAAAACAAAGGTGTGATAATTCTTTCTTTGGCTACCAAGTCAAAGCATAAAGAATTCTGCACATTGTCAACATAACTCATATTTACAGAATATGAAACTACAGAATGATTTATACTCTATGCAAATATTTCCAATATAAACATTTAAAATGAATTTTGTGGTTCAACCTAGGGTTAGGAATATAATCAATCTTAACTTCAAAACTTACATATGTTAGGTTGCCTCATTTTATTTTCCTGAAGCTATTATGAGTTTGTTTTAACCACCCTCCCCATCCCAGTATTTTCCTAAGGTTTCAATCTAAAATTTAACCTAAAGTTTAGCTCTAAGTTCCTCTTGTGTCTCCAAATTGGAGAAAGTAATTGGACTTCACTGATTGTCTGCATACACACTACTATAATGTAGTGGTAATAAAGATCTGAGATGCATCTCAGATTACTTTTTTTGGAACTTACCAAATTCAACTGTTGAAGGATTTCTAACATTTAGAAAAGACGGCCAAAACTATTTTCGGTTGATTTTCCAAAAAAATGAGCTAAGGAAATAAAATATTATCCCTATCATCAGTTAACTGTTTTCTGTACTATAGAAAAAAAAATCTACATAAAATTTTTACTGACTGAATTTATAACAAAGTACTTTCAAAAAAAACAAGTCCAATTAAGGTCCAGCCTGCAAACTACGGAGGTCTGTCTTTTTAAACATGTTAACATATGATGTTAAGAGAGGGGAAAATTCAGTTTAAATATTATGTGATATATTTCCAAATAACTACAACTTACAGTATGGAGGAAATACTTTTCTATCCATTTCTAGTACATTAGTTTGCTTTTTATATTTTTAAAAATTCAACACTTCACAGGTTGACCCAAAATCTTGGAATACTTAAAGAAGCCAAGAATGAAAACATGATTTCCTACTCTGTAATCCACTTGACCAGCCCATTTCCAGATTTTCAAAGGTGTGTAAACTTAAGTGCAGCACTAGAGGTCTCTGTTAGAAGTAACTTTTCAGAATTCTTCCATGTTGGTTGAGACATTGGGAGTTGCTGGGTTGGAATCTTGAGAAATGGCTGCAACTGTGACAATTCGTGGGGAGCCAAGCACCTCTGTAACAGATGAGTCCAGTTCTCCCGAGGTAACAATGGCAAGAGCTGTCCCACCACCTTTCTTATTCTGGTGCGTTTTGACATGTTTGGAGAGATGATCACTCCGCATAAATCTTTTAGAACATTCTGGGCATTCAAACCTCTTTTCACCTAAACAAAAAACAGTAAATGAAGTCATACATATTTTATTTAAATGAAATGTTACATAATTTCTCTTCTGCTCATACTATTCTTTTGTTTACCTTTTGACTAGATGCAAAAACACTTACATAATGCTTTATTTTAAAATGCTATCAAAGAAGCAGTGCAGTAAAGGACAAAGCATGAGACTAGGAACAAATGAGCTGAGTTAACATCTTGGTTCTGCTAAGAACTGGAAGTAAAAGCTGAAGCAAGTTAAAGAGCCACTCTGTGCCTCAGTTTCCCCATCTATGAAATAAAGGATTTCTTTTTAATGTTTATTTATTTTGGGGGGTAGAGGGGGGACAGGATCCAAAGCAGGCTCTGGTGTGGGTGTCAATTAGTTTTAAGTAATAAAAGTTAGCTAGAATCTCAAAATAAGTAAATTACACTGCACAATTACACTAACATTAGGGAAATGACACTTCATTTTGCCATCCTTTTCCACAAAGCAGCGTGTTTTCTGTGGTGTCAGACAATTTCCAAATTTCTTACTGCTGGCAAACATTATCATTTTACATTATCTCAAGGAAGTCAGAGTTCTTGTACTAATATAGTACAGTATCTTCCTTATATTTATAATTACGTTATTTTATAATTATTCTTAGAAGGTTAATACTTTTGTAATTAGTACAATTACTGAAACTTGATAATTAAGTTACTTATGATAGGCAGGAACGGCCCCAAAGGTGTCCATGCCCTAATCCCTTGGAATTTGTTAATATGTTTTATTACATGGCAAAAGGGATGTAACAAAGATAACAGAGACTAATATGGGGAGATGATTCTGATTTATCTGAGTGGGCCTAATCTAATCACATGAGCTATTAAAAGCTAAGTTTTCTTCAGCTGGAGTCAGAGTTGCAGAAGAAAATATCAGAGAGATTAGAAGTGAAAAGGATTTGACCTGCTACTGCTGAAGGGTGCCACATGGAAAGTATGAGAAAGAATGTGGACAGCCTCCAGGAGCAAACAACAGCCCCCAGCTGAAAGCAAGGAAACAGGGACCTGTGTCCTACAAGAGCAAAAACAATTTGGTTGACAGTGTCAATGAGTTTGGAAGCAGATTCTCTCCTTCAGTAAGGAAAAGTCCAGCTGACACCCTGAGCTTGGCTTTGTGAGACCCTAAGTGGAGGATCCAGGCCAAGCGTACTCAGACTTCTGACTTAAAGAAATTGTGATGCAATAAATGTATGTTCTTTGAAGTATTAAATTTGAGATAGTTTGTTATCACAGCAAGAGAAAACTGAGAGTTACTTAAGTTAGAACCTTGAAAAAATTAAAGCCTAGAAAAAATTAAAGGAAATAAATGATAGCTGATCTACTAATATGATTCAAAATCTGCAAAGTATCTTGATTACAGGTATCCAAAGCATATGAAGGACAACTTCCAAATTTTATTTATTTATTTTTTTAAGTTTAATTATTTTGACAGAGGGAGAGGCAGAGGGAGAGGGTGATGGTGAGGGTGAGGGTGTGGACGAGGGAGAGGGAGACAGAGAATCTCAAGTAGGCTTCAGTAAAGTCAGTGCAGACCAAATGCGGGGCTTGAGCTCAAGAACTGTGAGATCATGACCTGAACCAAAATTAAGAATCAGATGATTAACTGACAGATCCACCCAGGCACACCCAAATTTTATTTCGACAACAAAATATCAAAAACATAACTCAAACAATTTTGATTTAACTGAGTACAGAAAAAAGAATTGCTTCTTTTACCTAGGTTATTAAGAGAAAATCATGGTATATTACATGACTGTTAAAATATGGTAGTCTTTTGAAAGGATTTAAGTAGAAGATTCATATTTAGAAACTACATTAGATTACTTCTCAGCATATTTTTAACAGTAATTTCTCAGAAAAAAAATCAGATTGTCAAATGGAATCACAGATGTGAATGAATGCAATAAATCAAATCTTTTAAGTTTTATTTATTTCTTTGAAGTATCAAGAGCCAATTACCTTGCTATCATAGTTCTGCCTTTAATCTGGTTTTCAACATGTTACCCTCAAATCCAAGCTAATATAATGCATAAAACATTCTTTATGAATTAATGTTATTTCTAAATGTGTCATTTGATCATATACTTATATTTATAAATTCAAATTAATTCTTTAGGGGCACGTGGATGGCTCAGTCGGCTAAGTGACCAACTCTTGATTTTGGCTGAGGTTATGACCTCATGGTTCATGGGTCTGAGCCCTGTATCAGGCTCTGTGCTGACAGTGTGGAACCTGCTTGGGATTCTCTTTCCCTCTCTCTCTCTGCTCCTCTGGAGCACGTGTTCTCTTTCTCAGAATAAATAAACTTTAAAAAATGTTTATATTTAAATTAAAATTAATTTCAGGAACAAATTAAGTGACTGTATTAGTTTCCATGGGCTTCTGTAAGAAAGCCCATATAAAGTGGGGGGCTTGAAACGACAGATATTTATTCTCTCGCAGTTCTGGATGCTAAATGTCCAAAACGAAGGTGTCAGTAGGGCAATGCTCTCACCAAAGGCTCTAGAGAAGGATTTTTTCTTGCCTTATCCTAGCTTTGGGGACTTCTGGGAATCCCTGGAATTCACTGGCTTGCAGGTGCATCTCTCTAATCTCTCCCTCTGTCTTCACATGGCCTTTCCCTCATGTCTGTGTGTCTTCTTCCCTTTTTACAAAGACATTACTCAGTAACTGGATTTAGGATCCACTGGGTCCTAAATCTTAGGCACTGTGCATAGTATGACCTCATCTTTATTTAATCTGCAAAAAACCTATTTCCAAAGAAGGTCACATTCACCAGGGATTAGGACTTGAACATCTCTCTCTGAGACACACAATTTAACTCACTGACAGGGAAATGTTTAAATGTCTGGCATTTTTTATAACTAAGTAAAAAACACACCCCTTGGCTAAGGAATAACTTTTACCAAATATCCATGTGTAGCATATACAGCTGACCCTCGAACAACAGAGGGGTTAGGAGCACCGACCCTCATACCTGCACATTTGAAAATCTGTGTGTAACTTTTCACTGCCCCAAACTACTAATAGCCTACTGTGGCCAGAAGCCTTACAAATAGTATAAAGAAATCAATTAACACATATTTTGTATTATATATATTATATGCTGTCTTCTAACAATAAACTAGAGGGGTGTCTGGGTGGCTCAGTCAGTTAAGCATCTGACTTCAACTCAGGTCATGATCTCACAGTTCAGGAGTCTGACCCCAGCATTAGGTTCTGTGCTGACAGCTGGGAGCCTGGAGCCTGCTTTGGATTCTGTGTTTTCCTCTCTTTCTGCCTCTCCCCCACTCATGTCATGTGAGTGTCTCTCTCTCTTAAAAATAAACATTAAAAAATTTAAAAAGTTAACTAGAAAAAAGAAAACATTACTAAGAATATCAAAGAGAAAAAATATTTGCAGTACTTTACAGTGTTTCTAAAAAAGAAAAAATCCACATATAAGTGGAACTGAGCAGTTCAAACTTGCTCTGTTCAAGGGCCAACTACATACAATTTCTTAGTAACAATAACAACCTTTACTTATAAACCACATTAAATAATTTTTCAGTTTTCTCTAAGAAGCCTAGTTATTCAACTTGGGAGGACTGTTGGTCCCTGTAACCCTCGCCTCCAACACCGTTACAACCTCTCAGTCCCTCTGGACACTCTTTTTCAACTACCCAGCCTAGAATATGTAAATGAATCTTTCATGAGTACCTTCAGTTCTCCTTTATCAGTACTTGTGGATAAAATAAAAGGGAGAGAGGAATAATAATTTCAGAGAAGCCATGTGGCTTAAATCTTCCCAAAGTAGAGAAACTGGGAGTGAAGGGAGGTTGAATACAAAGGACAATGGAAATAAGACTCAAAAAGATTAAGATTATTACTATTTAAGATTTTTTAAGTAATCTCTACATTCGACATAGGGCTTGAACTCACAACCTGAGATCAATTCACATACTCCACTGATTGAGCCAGCCAGGTGCCCCAAGAAGGTTTAGATAAAATTATTAGCATAATGTGGAAGCTGGGGTACCTGGGTAGCTTAGTTAGTTAAGCATCTGACCTCTGCCCAGGTCATGATCTCATGTTTGGTGTGTGAGTATGAAACCCACATCGTACCCTGCTGTCAGTACACAACCTGCTTTGGATCCTCTGTCTCCCTCTCTCTCTGTTCTTCCCCTGCTTGAATGTGCTCACTCTCTCAAAAATAAGTAAACATTAAAAAAGTAGAATCTGGCCAAAAAAAAAGGATTACAAGGCTGTTCTGAGTGATGGGCTGAGACATGAGACTATGAATTTATAAAGACATCAATATGCATAATGAAAAGTTTTCATTTCTTCATTCAGCAATTATCTAATTGAATATAGGAATCATATGGTCAATTTTATCACTAATGCTTTTTTACAGCAACCTTATCTACTCTAATAGTTTTAACTATGAATCTATAAATGAACAATGGCATCAACATCCAGATTCCTAAACCTAACAGAAAACTCAAGCCCTCTGAGATATGCCATACACATTATTCAAAATGTACAAACAAAATTCATCATTGTTTATTATAAAAAGAAAAATGGCTGAATCTTGATTATAACAGCAAATTTTATGGTATTTTAACATCCCTAATTCCTTTTTAAACTCCCCCAAAGGCCTAGAAGCTACTAGAGGGAGAAGACAGCTGGAACTCTTTCAAAACCTCATGTCCAAGGACCTGTCTTATGTGATCTGTCTAGTGGTTCTTTGGAAGACTTCACTTGAAAGATTATTGTATTGAACCTGACTTAGAAGTAGTCCAATGTGAAAAGTCTTTTCCAGAGCGGGAAAGGAACATGTGTTTGTTTAAAACAATTGTAGGTAAGTGTTTTAACTTCATGGACGCCCCCAGGCAATGGGTAACACTTGGGACAAACATAAAGACTGAACAAAAAGCTTACAAGGAAAAGCTGGAAGATAAAATACCCATAGTGGCTTTGAAAAGCTCTGTCACTTCCTTGGAATCTAGATGGCCACATACATGCTTTAAAGCTGTGAGCCTGGGGGCACCTGGGTGGCTTAGGTTGAGTGTCCGACTCTTGATTTCAGCTCAAGTCATGATCCTAGGGTTGTGGGATTGAGCCCTGTGTGGAGCTGTGTGTGGACTGCGGAGCCTGCTTGGGATTCTTGGTCATTCTTCCCCTGCCTCCCTCCCTAGCTCACACACACACTCTCTCTCTGCATTAAAAAATGAAATGAAATGAAATGAAGTGAAATGAAATGAAATGAAATGAAATGAAATGAAATGAAATGAAATTAGAAATGGAAATGAAAGCTGTGAACCTGCTCAGGAAAAGCCTGGGAAGGCCCCAACTCTCATGTGTGCTTAACTTTTGAGGCTCTGCTTGAGCAGAAAGTGAAGGCCAAGGCAGAGCTGTCAACTGCTTGGCTGAGTATTGAAGGACACTCCAACACAGACACAAAACCTCTCGGAGGAGAGAAAGAGATTTATTGATCCAAGTCATTTACAGAAAGAGTATTTGTAGAAAGGATAACTGAAAACTTCCCATATCTGATGAAAAACATTAATGTACACATCTAAGAAACTCATTAAGCTACAAGTAGGTTTAATGCAAAGAGATTACCACTGAGCTATATCACAAACTGCTTAATGTCAAAAACAAAGAGAATCTACAAAGCAGCAAGAGAAGTGATGCATTACCTACAAGGGATTGTCAAATAAAAAGGGTAGCAGAATTTTTTTTTTTAATCAGAGCTCACAGAGGCCAGAAAGCACTGACATGATACAAGGAAAACTCTGTCAACCAAGAATTCTAATAAAGCAAAACTATTTTTCAAAAATGAGAAATTCAGATATTCCCAGATTAATAAAAACTTGAAGAATTTATTGTTAGTAGATTTGTACCTAGATTACTATAAGATGTGAACTGTAATCCCCAAAGCAGGCAATTACTAAGAAAATAATATACTAATATCATAAAGAAATAAGAAAATTAAAATAACACACAAGGAATATTTAACATCAAATGCCAATAAGAGAGGAATACAGGAAAAAAAAAGACAGAAGAATACAGAAAATAAATGCCAAAATGGTGGAAGCCCTCATCAGTAATTCCATTAAATGAATGTATTAAAATTAAATGCTCCAATTAAAAAAAGGCAGAGTTGCCTTTTAATTAAAGGATGAATTAAAGAAAAACATGATCCAACTATTATTCTGTCTAAAACAGGCTCACTTTAAACTCAAATATGAATGGGCTACACGTAAAAGTATGGAAAAAATATACACCATGCAAAAGAGAGCTGAAATAGTTTTATTAATACACATACCAATATGATAAAAATAGTTACTACAGAGAAGGCTACTTTCTAATGGTAAAAGACTCATTCCCATCAATAAGATACAGTAATCATACATACACATGCACCTAACAATAGAGCCCTGAACTATAAGAAAGAAAACTGAGAGAACTGAAGGGAGATAGAAAATTCTACAATATACTTACCTTCTCGGGTATTCTCCATTTCATTTGGTAGCAGTTATCATTGGTACCAGTTATCTCTTTTCTCACATTTAATAATCACCAAGTCCTATCAATTTTATTACACAAACATTTCCTGGAATGGGTCCCCTATACTGTTTCAACTTCTATTCTACTTAGGATCTTATCAACAATCCCTATTGTCTTTGATAATTGGTCTTGAAATTACTCCCTGTGAATTTATTCTCCATACAAATACCAAATGGTCTAAAACAGAAAGATGACCACCTGATTAACTACTAGAAAAGTTTGCTGGTTCCCTATTTCCTATGGATGTGGAATAAAAATTAAATATTATATAACATCCGTACAGCAACTGGCCTCTGCCTACACTTTTTAATCTATTATGGTTCCCAAACACTGAACTGCTTATGGGTCTTGACAAATGCTACTTTCTTTTTTGTGTGTGAATTGGATTCTAGTTCAGGATAAAAATTTTTTGATTTTGCTCTGTCTACCAGCCATGTAACTTTGGGCAGCTTCCTGATCTAATTTTTAGTTTTTCATTTAAACTAGGAATAACAGAGATACCTATGTTATGTTGTTGCTCAAAGGATTAAATTAGAAAATGAATGCAAAAAAGCATTTAGAAAAATCCCTACAGACTGAAAGGGCCCAGAAATATTGGTTGTTACTACATATACTGCCTGTCTCAATTTGTTTACTACTCCCACGGCTCATTCTTATTCATCACGAATCACTCAACTTGGCTCAAGGAACTAAGTTGGGCCTTAATAAAGAAATCAACCAACCACCTAAGATTTCAGGTTAGTCCTTATTTATAACAAGATAGGGTTGTACAACATCATTTTTAGGAGTTCCTCTGGCTCAAATCCTATATCCTTGGAAGAGTTAAGAGAAGTGTTGTATGATACTTAGGCATATTATGAGGCTAAATGGTTTCAGATTCTAAAAAGAAAATAAAGAAAAAATATCTCCCTTTTACATTTAAATTTCTCAAAGATAAGACTTTTTCTCACACTTTAAAAACTTTGTTTTAATTTCTATACAGTAAAATTATTGTTCTTGGTACACAGCTCTGTGAATTGACAAATGTATTAAGTCTTTCAGTCACCACCAAAATAAAAACACGCAAAAGCTGCTATCACTTACAAAAATTCCTTCCCAAAGCCTTTCTATAGCTGAATTCTCTTTTTCTCCCTTATACCCTAGGAAAAAAATCTGTCTCTGTCTCTATAGTTTTAATTTTTCCATAATGTCATATAAATGAAGTCATACAATAGGTAGGCTTTTGATGCTAGGATCTTTCACTTAACATAATACATCTAAATTTCATCCATGTGGTTGTACGTATTAATAACTCATTTTTCTATGTTGGAGAGTAGTATTCTGTTGTATAGATATGTGTTGGTTCACAAACTAGCTCTGTACACAAAGGGCAAGGAGAAACCAAAAGAGGCAGACCATTCCCCATTGGTAGGTAGAAGTTTTAACTTACAAGAAAGGGAATCTACTTATGAGGCTTGTTTTGGATGGCCTTTGGATAAACAGATCTCTATATCTACCTGCCAAATCTTAAAAGTTTATACTTGTTAAGAGGTTTTAATTGGGGTCAGTCACATACACCATCCAGATGGTTTCAACACCTCTCTCAAGGCTACATTCTTAGAATAGCTCCCAGTGTGGCAAGAGTGGGCAGCATGTATAAAAGAATGTGAGAAGCCTCTGATTACACTGGTTCAGCTTCCAGGTCAACCAGCAGTCAAGTTTTCTCAATTACCTCCTCCAACAATATAACACAGTTCTTTATCCATTTACCAGTTGAACATTTGTATTGTTTCCAATTTTCGGTGATTATAAATAAAATTTGTTATACATATATACATAGCTTTTTGTGGGAACACAGATTTTATTTCTTTGGGATGAATAGTCAAGAGTGGATTGATAGATCATATGCTAAGTATATGTTTAACTTTATTGTAAAACTCCAAAATGTTTCCAAAGATGCTGTACCATTTTGCATTCCCACTATAGGTTGGCATGCTTTCCAGTACTTCTAATTGTCAAGATTTTGGTGTCCTTGTCTTTAATTTTAGCCACGTTAATAGATGTGTACCGGTATTTTGCCATTTTAATTTGCATTCTTCAAATAACAGGTGATGTGGAATATCTTTTCATGTGCTTTTCACAAGTATATCCTCTTTGGTGACATGTCCAAATCCTTTGCCAATTTTTAAAAACTGGGTTGTTAAAAACACTTGGTTCTTTCATTAGAATCTATATGTCTTTTCTTGCTTTACTGCACTAGGTAGGACTTCCAGTACTATGCTGAAGAAGAGTGATAAAGAATCAGACATCTCTGCCTTGTTCCTGATCCTATGGATAAGTATTAGGTCCTCCATCATTTTGTATGATGTTAAATGTAATTTTTTAATAAATACCCTTTACCTGGTTAAGGATATAACCTTCAATTCTTTCTAAACAATTTTTTAAAATGTTTTATTTATTTTTGTGACAGAGAGACAGAACATGAGAGGGTGAGGGGCAGAGAGACAGAGAGATACAGAATCCAAAGCATGTTCCAGGCTCAGAGCTGTCAGCACAGAGCCTGACGAGGGGCTCAAACCCATGAACATGAGATCATGACCTGAGCCGAAGTCGGAGGCTTAACCGACTGAGCCACCCAGGCACCCCAGTATAACCTTCAATTCTTAAGTTTGCTAATTTTCCCAAATTATTTTGGTGTATGTATTTAAGTAATCATATGATTTTTTCCCTTCTCTTGTTAATATGGTAAATTACATTGATTTCAGAATGTTCAATCAGCCTTTCATGCTTGGAATAAACAGAACTAAGTCATGATACGTTATTCTTTTTAATATATTACTGGACTTGGTTGGATATTTTGTTGAGGATTTTGACATTTGTATTTACGAGGACACCGGTAAGTTTTTTCTTCACTAGTAATGTATTCTTTGGCTTTGGTATCAAGTTAATGGAGGACTCATAAAGGATTTAAGAAGTGTTCCCTAATGTATTTTCTAAAAAAGACTGCAGAATTGGTATCATTTATTGCTTAATATAGCAGAATTTGCCAATAAGGTTCTTTCTGAGCCTAGGGTTTTCTTTGTCAAAAGCTTTTAGTTAAAATTCAATTTCTTTAATAGATATGGTACGATTCATGTTATTTATTTCTTCTTGAGCAAGTACTGGTGCCATTTATGTCTTTTAAGGAGTTGGTCCCTTTCACCTTAGTTGTCTAATTTAGAGTACAGAATTATTCCTAGCAATTCCTTTATTATTATATTCTCTGTAGGAGCTCTAATAGTATCTCCCTCTTCCATTCCTAGCATTAATAAATTTTCTTGGCCAATCTGGCTAGACTTCTCAATTCTACCTTTTTAAAGAAAACTAGCTTCAGGTTTGACTGAATTTCTTTGGTAGATAATTTTTCTATTTTCAATTTTATTTCTTTGTCCTCTCTACTGCTTCCTAACATCCTGTTTTGGGTTTAATTCATTTGTTTTCTAGTTCTTTAAGGTAGAATTATTGACTTAAAACCTTTCTTTGTTACTAATAAAAGCATTTAATGCCATAAATTCCCTCCAATCACTATTTTATCTATATCCCACAAATTTTGATATGTATTTTCATTCCGTTGAAAATATTTTCTAATATCTTTGAGACATCCTCTTAACCCACAAGGTTAGTCAGAAATGTGTTGGTTAATTTCCAAAATTTGGAGACTTTCCAGATATTTTTGTTACTGACTTATAGTTTTATTATGATCTGAGAACATACTTTGTGTGGTTTCTATTCTCTTGTTGTTAAGGTATACATCATGGCAAAGAATATGGTTTATCTTCAAGAATGTTCCATGTACTCATGAATAAAATATTCTGTTGCAATTGGCTCAAGCACTCTATGAATGTCAGGGCAATTTGACTGATAATGTTTGTTTATTTTTTTTAATATTTTTATTTATTTCTAGGAGAGAGAGAGAGACAGAGTGAGTAGGGGAGGGTCAGAGAGAGGGAGACACAGACTCTGAAACAGGCTCCAGGCTCTGAGCTGGCAGTCAGCACAGAGCCCGATGCGGGGCTCGAACCCACGAACTGCGAGATCATGACCTAAGTGAAAATCGGGCGTTTAACCGACTAAGCCACCCAGGCACCCCAGACTGATAATGTGCTATAACCTTTCTACTTTTCTGTATACTTGTAACAATTACTAAGAAAAGGGTGTCAACTCTACAAGACTAATTGTGGACTGGCCTATTTTTTCTTTTAGTTTAAGTTCTTGCTTCATAGATTTTAGAGATCTGTTGTTAGTGCCTATTACATTTACAATTGTTATGCCTACACGGAAAGTGAGCTATTCCAGATATCTTGTTATATCCAGTAATTCTCATTGTTTTATGAAGGTTATTTTGTCTGTATTATATATAATTAATGATTAGATTTAAGTCTATCATTTTGAAATGTTTTCCATTTCTGTCCTGTTTTTCATTTTTGTTTTTCCCTTCCCTCCTTTCTTTGGGGTTATTTGAATATTGTTTAGCATTCTATTTTAATGTATTCTCCTTTCCTCTCCCCAAATCTCCATAATTTTAGTAGCCAATAAAGGGATTACAATATACATATCTAACTTTTCATAAAATACAGACCAAGTTCTAGGCTTTCATAGTAAAACAAAGATGTTTCAACCATACAGGCTTCTTTAGCCTCTCCACTTTACATTATATTTATCACGTATATTACATTTGCATACACTGAAAATCCACCAGTACTAAAATTTTTAACAGACATATTTTTTAAAAATTTAAGCAGACGAATAACAGTCTACTATATTTACCCAAGTATTTAGCATATATTTTGCTCTTTAATAGATTTCCCTCTGGTATTATTTTCTTTCAGCCTAAAAAACTTCTTTTAGCATTTCTTTTGGAGTAGATAAATATCATAAATATTTAGTTGATAAATATCATAAAAGGTCATAAAATATGACAAATTCTTAGTTTTTCTTCATCTGAAAATCCCTTTGTTTTGCCTTTCTTATTGAGGATACTTTCACTGGATATAAAATGCTGATGCGGCAATTCTTTTCTTTTTCTGGTCTCCATAGTTTCTGAAGAAAAATCATTCAGTGCACAAATTTCTGTTTCCCTATACATAATGTGTCATTATGTAAAAAAAATTTTTTTTCAGACTCCTTTCCAGATTTTTTTCTTTACCTTTGATTTTTAGTAAATTGATTATCATGTATCTGGCCATGTTTTCCTGTCAAATCCTGTTTGGAATTCAATGAGTATCTTAAATCTACAATTTACTCCTAATAATGGCTGAAGTCTCAGTTCTTCATTTTGTCAAACATTTTTCTACATCAAGCTTTTCCTTCTCTCCTTCTGGGAATCCAATAACATCAATTTTGTAATTTCCGCAGATCCTGGAGACCCAGTTCATATTTTTCCCCTATCTTTTTTCTTTTCTGTTCTTCACACTAATATCCAGTGAACTATCCTCAACTTCAGTGACTCTTTCTCTGTTATCTCTACTTGCTGAATTTTTAACTTTGCATAATTTTTCAGTTCCAAAATTCCCATTTAGTTCTTTTTAAGAGTTTCAATTTGCTTCTGAAAGCTTCTGCCTTTCTTTTTATTTCAAACGTGTTTACCTTTAGTCCACAGATGATGGCTGTAATAGCTGTTTAAAGTCACTGATAATTCCAACACGTGGATCATCTCAACAGTCATATTTGACTAATTTTGGGACATACCCCAGACATTTTGGATATTATGCTGTGGTGATTCTGGGTCCTGTTAAAGAATCCTCTGGGGAATGTTAAGTTTTTGTTTTAGTAGGCAACTGACCTATTTAGTTTCAGACTAGTTCTATCTTGCCCTCTTTATTAGTTCCCATATTAATTCAGTTTCAAAGACTTTGTTATGTTTAGGTCTGCTGAGCACATTCTGGCAATCAAGTAGTGGTTTATAAGAGAGTTCACTTCTTGAAACATTTGTTATGGTTCTTTGGATGTGTTCTGTGCATGTGCAGCTCAGGGGTGAGCCCAGAATTTATTTTGTTCCATACATGAAATTAGGGAATCACCTTTCACAGATCTCTCCAAAATTTCCCTCATGCTTTCCAACTGAAAGTATCCCTTCTTCTCGGTTCTTCTTGCCAGAAAGCCAGAATTCTTGAGGCTTCCTGTACCATTCTGCATACACATTATTACTGCCAGAGCCTTCAGATTAAAACAGCAAGACAGTAAAATAATAGTGACCTCCCTTCATTTTCTATAGAAACCAAGGCCAAGGGCTCCATTTCTGGGTATCTTTGGCCAGAAATATGGGTATTTTCTCAGGTTTTTAGGTCTCTGCTGCCACTACTGCAGCACAACCTACAGAACTGGCCTCAGAGCAGAGAGGGCTCTCTTCTCAGTTCTCTGGCTGGATGTATATGGTGTTTGCTACGTGCTACAGCTATTCAGTGCCCACAGGGTCAGAGACAAAGGAGGAAAAATTCCTGTGAAACTCACTTGTGTTATGCAATGCTATGTAAGTTTTGATTTCATCAAATATCTGCAGACTAGAATACAGATTATTAATGAAGAGTATTTGTCTAGAAGATAGCCAATCTGTCTTCTATAGAATTATGTATAAGANGATAATATCTATTTAACAGTGCTTCCTGTACTGCAGAAAAAAGTAAGAATCCATAAAGCTCCATGTCTTTCCCTAGGGAACAAAAATATGAAAAAGATTTTGGTAGCAATCTTCCAAGATTGTGCTGTATAATCCCCAGCTTTGGGTACTCATGCCCTTGCGTAATCACCTCCCACACTATTTCTGGGTCAGGCTGCCTGGTCAACAGAACACAACAGCAATGCTGGCATACTACTTCTGAGGCCAGGTGATAAGGGACATCATTGCTCTCTCTCTTGCTTGCTCTCTCTGTCTCTCAGATAACTCTCTCTAGGGAAAGGAGGCTGCCATATTATGAGATCACTCAAGCAGCTTCATGGGAAGACCAATGAGAGAGAAACCGAGGCCTCTTGCAAGTAGACAACAAATAACTGTAACCTCCAGCCAATAGTGATGTGCATGAAACATCTTGGAAGCAGTTTCTTCAGTTATAGCCAAGCCTTCAGACTTCTTCAGCTCTGGCTAACACCTTGACTATAACTTTGTAAGATCCTACGTAAGAGCCATCCAGCTAACCCACTCCTGAATTCTGACCCAAAGAAATGGGAATCATTTGGGGCGCCTGGGTGGCTTAGTTGGTTAAGCGTCCGACTTTCGCTTAGGTCATGATCTCGCGGTTTGAGGGTTCGAGCCCCGCGTCAGGCTCTGTGCTGACTGCCAGCTCAGAGACTGGAGCCTGTTTCAGAGTCTGTGTCTCCCTCTCTCTCTGACCCTCCCCTGTTCACACTGTCTCTCTCTATCCTAGAAATAAAATAAAATATTAAAAAAAAAAAAAGAATTATGTATAAGTATTGGACTCAAAATGGTGAGAAGGAGACATGGAACATATAAGAGTAAATTAAAGTCTGTACATCCATCATTAATGCTACTATCCAAAAATTGGGTCAAAACATTTGACGATTTTTATCACAGAAATGTGGCCCCACAGCCAAACATAAATGACTCTTAAATATAGAGAACAAACAGAGGGTTGCTGGAGGGATTGTTGGGGGGGAGGGTGTGTGTGGTCTAAACGGGTAAAGGGTATTAAGGAATCTACTCCTGAAATCACTGTTGTGCCATATGCTAACTAACTTGGATGTAAATTAAACAGTAAGTAAATTAAAAAAAAAATAGAAAGAAAGAATTGTGGCCCCACAGTAAATTACTATATTTTGGAAATTAGGTATCTTGCAGTATAACACAGTGTCCCTGCCCAATTGCTTAAAATGAAAGCCACCAGTTCATAAAGTTGCCTTAATCCTTCACTCCAACAGAGTTACCAATCACCATCATCAACTTGAATAAAAGCTAAGGACCACTGGACAATTCAGGAAAGCCTGCACCACTGGAGAAAGCAAGGTACAGACAAAAAAAAAAAAATTACCCTGGAGGAAACATAAATATTAAAAAAAATACTTAGCTGGAGAACTCAGATTTTCAGCAAGCTCCTGCATCCATACACTAAGAGTGTGTTATAAAAAAGAAACAGTAGGGGCGCCTAGGTGGCTCAATCGGTTAGGTGTCCAACTTTGGCTCAGGTCATGAGCTCACAGTCCATGGGTTCAAGCCCCACATCAGGCTCTGTGCTGACAGCTAGCTCAGAGCCTAGAGCCGATTTCAGATTCTGTGTCTCCCTCTCTCTCTGACCCTCCCCTGCTCACACTGTGTCTCTCTCTCAGAAATAAATAAAACATTAAAAAAATTATTTAAAAAAAGCTATAAGATGTTAAAAAAAATCAATATAGGGGGTCCCAGTTAGACAAAGTAAGACACAAAAGAATAGAGAATAAAAAAGGGAAAATGAGAGAAGAGGTAGGAAGGGGAGAAGGGTGAACCCTGAGTGCAAAAGTCCAAAAGGTTTGCACAAGAAATGAAAAACTATGCAAACATACATAATTATGCAATTAAAAAAAAACAAAGATTAACAGAGGCTCTTACAGTAAAAAAGGAAAAACAACAAAAACAAAAACAAAAAAAGAATGGGAGTATGTCAAAAAGGACAGAGGCGGAAAATCTAAAAACTTCCAACTGGCCAAAGATGGAACAATTTGAGGCAAAAAATAATGACAATACTGGATTATAACCCACAAAATAAAATGAATACTCATGAGTCCATACTGGATTACAAGTAAACAAATAACTGGGGAAGAAGGTATAAATCTTCCTTCTACAAGAATCAAAACTAAAAACTGCACAAGCAAAAAGGGAAATAAAAAATGACCTTTACCACAACAGAGTAATTGCTGCAAGCAAGAAACAATAAGGAATACTAAAAGGGAAAGAGGATTTTCTTTACAGAGAAACAGGATATTTGCATAGACTCGAAGAATCCCCTCCCCCCAAATATTTACTAATTACAGTGGATGTTTTACAGTACATCCAAAAATTCTTTGCCACTCTTGCCTCCAAGACGCAAAGCTTACTTCACCGCCACTTTATAGTGTAGACTGGAGCTAGTAACATGCTTCTAATAAACAATGTATGGGAAGAAGAAACAATTTCACAGTGGAGATACCTGGCACACAATATCTTAACCAATTCACCAACAGTAAAACACACAGACACTGTGTACTTCTTGATACAATGCGATGAAGAAGGGCAATGATGTCTGTGATATTCTTCCCAACGATTCATAACCTCAATCTAATCATGAGACAATACGAGACAAACACAAATTGATGGATATTCTATAAAGTACCTAACTTTCAAAAGTGTCAAGGTAAGCCAAAAAAAAGTAAATAAGTAAAAAAAGAGTAAGGAAATTTCAGATTACAGGAGACTAAACAGCCACAACAAATAAACAGAATGTGGTATTACGGACTGAATCCTGGAAGAGAAAAGGTTATCATTTGTGGAAAAGTGTAATTTCATTACTAGTATTATACTAATATCAACTTCTTAATTTTCATAAGTGACATGATTATGGAAGAGTTTAGTATTAAAGGAAGCTGGGTGAAAGGGATGTAAAAACTCTCTATGCTATCTTTACAATTTCTTCCGTAAAACTATTTCAAGGTAAAAATTATAATAAGAAAACAAGCTTTAAAACTTTGACAGAGGAAATTAGGCCACCTACAAAAAAGGAAAAAAATAACAATGGACTTCATATTTGTGAAACAAATGCACAAAAACGACAGAGCAGTGCCACTAATGTTTTAAGTATCATTTTCAGCCTAAAATTCTGTATTAGCCAAGCCATCTATTAACTGGGAAAGCAGTATTAAGACATTTTCAGACAGGTGTCCAGGATGGCTCAGTCAGTTGAGTATCTGATTCTTGATTTTGGCTCAGATCATGATCTCATGGTTGTGGGACTGAGCCCCACATTAAGCTGAGCATGTATCCTGTTTGAAATTCTCTTCCTCTCTGTCCCTTTGTCCCTCCTTTGCTTGCGCGCACATGCAAGGTCTCTCTCAAAAACTTTTTTAAAACATTAATTAAAAAAGACATTTTCAGACAAACTTACTTCCTAGAGCATTACAGTAGAAAGTATATTTGAGAATGTTTTCTGACAACCAAGTAAACCAAAATAAACGAAGACAGGACATCTTGAGAACACTGGTTCAAAACTAATACAGCAGGGAAGAAAAGTCTTAATACTACAGTGTGCAGCAAGCAGCCTTACAGAAGAATCAGACTGATTAGAAAGCTGGAATCTTCAAGTAAAAGGATAAATTGGGTGGAACGGATACTATTTTTGAAAAGGCTAAATAACAAAAGGAGGTGATAAAGTTAGCCAATGTAAGGGGGAAAAGGGATTTAGAAACATCCAGAAAAAAAAGGATAGGATATGTAATCAGGCATATCACATCACATAGTCATAATAAAATTATTATTTGTTTTTCACTTTAAGAACTAAGCTACAAAAAAGAAAACAGTGCTAATTGAAGAGAAAGTAAACATTTTAACATGAAGAGTAAGAGAAGAGAAATAGGAAAATTTTAGGTAAGAGAAGTTAAGAGGTGAATGCTAAAACAAACAGAGGGTTACTGGAGGGGTTGTGGAAGAAGCGATGAGCTAAATGGGTAAGGGGCATTAAGGAATCTACTCCTGCAATCATTCTTGCACTATATGCTAACTAACCTGGATGTAAATTAAAAAAACAAATTAAAACACAGGTGAATTCTAGTATCTCTGTCACAGGGTGGTGAGTCAAGAGATAGTGTCAGACCTGCACTCAGTTAAAAAAAAAAAAAAATTGAATGTTGTCAGATGATGTAAAATGAGGTAAATTCTTAACTCTCAATTTAAGAAGTCAAGAGATAGTGCCTAATATTGACAAATCAATAATATAAGCATATTATTTAGATATACAACAATCATCACAGGAAGAAAAAAATTTATGAACAGTACAAGACTAAATACGGTCCTCTCGGGGATCAGAAAAGAGGATGTAGCAAAGAGTCCACTTAAATGTTGGTAAATGATATATCTGATAAGGGGTTAATATCCAAAATATATAAGGAACTCCTACAACTCAATACTAAGAAAATGTGATTAAGAAATGGGCAGAGGGCCAGAACAGGCATTTTTCTAAAGAAGACACTAGATGGACAACAGATAATGTGAAAAGATGCTCAGCATCACTAATCATCATGGAAATGCCAATCAAAACTCCAGTAAGATTATCATCTCACACCTGTCAGAATGACTAGTATCAAAAGACAAAAAGTAATTGTTGCTGAGGATATAGGAAAAAAGGGAACTAATGGTGGGAATTAAATTGGTGTAGCCACTGTGGAAAATAATACGGAGATTCCTTCTACTAACTCCACTTCTGGGCAGTGAAAGGACACTAACTTGAAAAGATACAGGCACTCCCGTGTTTACTGCAGCATCGTTTATAACAGCCAAGATCTGAAAGCAACCCAAGTGACCACTGAGATAAACGGACAAAGAGGATGTGGTATATATTGATAAGAGAATACTCCTCAGCCATAAAATAAGAATGAAATCCTGCCGTTTATAAAATATGGATGAAACTAGACGGTATTATGCTAAGTGAAATAAGTCAGATCAAAGACAAAATACCATATGCTTTCACTTATGTGTGGAATCTAAAAAACAAAACAAACGAACAAACAAAACAAAACAAAACTGAAACAGACTCATAAATCCAGAGAACTGGCAGTTGTCAGAAAGGAATGCGGCAGAGAGATGGGCTTAAATCAAGGAGATTAAAAGGTACAAACTAAAAAAAAAAAAAGGTACAAACTTACAGCTATAAAATAAGTAAGTCATAAGAACATAGAGTAAAGCACAGAGAATATAGTCATAATCTTGTAGAGTAACAGATGGTAACCACGTACTGTGGTAAGGATTTCATAATGTATACAAATGTCAAATCACTATGTTGTCCACCTAAAACTAAAGTGTCAACTATACTTCAAATAAAAGTAATTTTTAAAACAATCCCCTTAACACTGTAATCTCTTTCACAATTTAATTTTCAAAAATATTTTATTTATTTTTTTGAACTAAGCTCTATGCCCAGCATGGGGCTTGAACTCATGACCCTGAGATCAAGAGTCAAGTGCTCTACGAACCGAGCCAAACAGGTAACCCTATGATTCGATTTTCAAATACCATATACATGTGTCATTTGGAAATTAAAAAGGAGTGCCTGGGTGGCTCACCCAGGTTAAGCATCCGACTTAAGCTCAGGTCATGATCTCAAGTTTGTGAGTTCAAGCCCCACATGAGGCTCCGCGCTGACAGCTCGAGTGCCTGGAGCCTGCTTTGTTTTTTTTTTTTAATTTTTTTTTTAAATGTTTTTATTTATTTCCAGGAGAGAGAGAGAGAGACAGCGTGAGCAGGGGAGGGTCAGGGAGAGAGGGAGTGACAGACTCCGAAACAGGCTCCAGGCTCTGAGCTGGCAGTCAGCACAGAGCCCGATGCGGGGCTTGAACCCACGAACCGCGAGATCATGACCTAAGCGAAAGTCGGACGCTTAACAGACTAAGCCACCAAGGTGCCCCTCCTGGAGCCTGCTTTGACTTGTGTCTCCCTCTCCCTATGCTCCTTCCATGCTTGCACTCTGTCTCTGTCTGTCTCTGTGTCTCTCTCTCAGAAATAAACATTAAAATGTATTTTAAAAAATTAAAAAAAAAAGTCTAAAAAAAAAAAAAAGAAGTCTTAATGCCACACCATATAGAAACCTTTTTAAACTTGTTTTCAAACTATGATAACTCAGGGATTCAGCCATTATTACTAAGATTTGCCTGCCTACTAATTTATGTACATATTAAACTAAGTAACTTTATCACTTTTAAATTTAACTGTTTTTCTCTAACCCATAAAATGGAGCTAATTTCGATCTCACAGTGCTACTGTTAGAATCAAGTGAGATAATTCATTTCAAACATGATATATGGTAGCTGATCAAAACATGCCAATTTCTTCTTTCTTCCATTTCTTCTTTGGTCCCATATGTATCTGGGTACAAGTTAAAGGTTGAAGTTTTCAACCTTTTCACATAATTAGAAAATTTAATCAACAATTAAATACTGAAACTCAGATGTATATCAGGCATTCTAAGTAGAGAGGGTGGTTGTTCTATGCCAAACTTAGAAAAAGATGATGAAATTTACAAATGGAAAACTTTAACACCATTAGAAGAAAGTATTTTTAAAAACTTTATGATCTTGGGATAGGAGAGGATTTCATTAAAATTAAAAAAGGAGGGGCACCTGGGTGGCTCAGTCGGTTAAGCATCCGACTTCGGCTCAGGTCACAATCTGCCGGTTTGTGGGTTCGAGCCCCAGGTCGGGCTCTGTGCTGACAGCTCAGAGCCTGGAACCTGTCATTGGATTCTGTGTCTCCCTCTCTCTCTGACCCTCCCCTGCTCACGCTATCTCTCTCTCTTTCAAAAATAAATAAAAAACATTAAAACAAATTTTTTAAATAAATAAATAAAGGAGGGGCGCCTGGGTGGCTCAGCTGGTTAAGTATCTGACTCTTGATTTCAGTTCAGGTCATGATCTCCCAGTTTTGAGATGGAGCCCCACATCCACCTCTGCGTTAGCAGCATGGAGCCTGCTTGGGATTCACTCTTTCTGCCCCTCTCCTGCTTGTGTGTGCACTCTTTCTTGCTCCCTCTCAAAGTAAATAAGCGTTTAAAAAAAATAATAAAAGCAAAGGACAAAAAACATATTTGACTAAAAAATGTAAAGCTTCCATGCAACAAAAAATAGCAAACAGATCCAATACCAGCAATATAAGGGGAAATTACAACACATAAATCAGTAAGAAAAAGAAAAACCCAAAAGAAAAGTGAACTAGGAAATAAATAATCAACAGAAAAAGAAATATAAATGATCAATAAACAAGATGCTTAATCTCATGGATAACCGGGAAAACTGCTACTTAAAAAAAAATAAGGAAACCATTCTAAATTTATAAAAAAATTTTCTGAATAAACATGTTTTTATGTATTTATTTTTTAAAGTAGGCTTCATATCCAACATGGGGCTTGAACTCACAATCTTCATTGCATGCTCTACCAACTGAACCAGCCAGGTGCCAGAGACTGACAAAAATTTTCAAAGGCTAACACTACTAAGTATTGGTGAACACACAGCAAAGTGGAAACTCAGTCACTGCTAGTGAAGTAGAAATGGTTAACAGCCACTTTAGAGATTCTCTAGCAGTTGTTTAGCAAAACAAATTCTCTGTGATCCAATAATTCTACTTTGCATACATGTTCACTGTATGTTCACAGTAGCCAAGTTGGTGATAGCAAAGATATTAACGATAATTTAAGCAGCACAAAGACTGGATTAATACAGTATGGCAGTCATATAATAAAACACTATAACCAAACATGTATACATATATTTATATGTACACATATATGAACTCAGATCTCAAAACATGATAAATAAAATTATGATCCTGTATCTCTTATGTCAAATTTCACAACAACAAAACTGTATTTTACATACATATCCATGAATAATATAGTAAGTATTAAAACTGTACTAAAAACCTACACTTTAAATTCATGGTAGCTGCTGTCTTTGAGAGGACAAAGATGATGTCAAGTTTGCATGATTTGTTTTAGTAAAAAATAACAAATATAACATCAACAGCTGTCAATTCTGAGAGGTATATATTTGTCATATTATTATTTTTTCATGTTTTATTTATTTTTGAGAGAAAGAGAGAGAGACAGAGACAGCGTGAGCGGGGGAGGGTCAGAGAGAGAGGGAATTACAGAATCTGAAGACCGGCTCCAGGCTCTGAGCTAGCTGTCAGCACAGAGCCTGACATGGGGCTTGAACCCAGGAACCGTGATGATATGACCTGAGCCAAAGTCGGACACTTAACCGACTAAGCCACCCAGGCACCCCTCTATTTGTCATAATATTCTTGATACTTTAGTCAAGTTATAAAAAAACTTTTCTAAGTTGTAAAAAAACCAAAAACTAATAAAGGTCACCAATAAGATAATTCAAGTCTCTTCATCTATTTAAATATGGACAAAAAAATAATGTATGTGAATTCAACATGCTAAGAATACAAGTTAAGTAAACAGAATAAATTCTACGTTATATAATTACTCTAATAAACTTCGCAAAAATAGAATAAAATATATCTCAGAAATGAAGTAACCAATTTTGATCTTAAACAACTTTCATATTTCCAATTTCATAGCTAACATACCCTACAATTTTCATTTAAGCATTAAAAAATAAGTAAAATGGACAAGCCCTGAAATAAATCAACTAACCTGTATGGGTTCTTCTATGTCTCTGAAGTTCATCACTCCTTGTGAATCTTTTGCCACAAAACATCCAGTTGCATACAAAAGGTCTTTCTCCAGTATGCCAGCGAAGATGTGCTCGTAGGTGAGATGTTTTGCCATAAACTTTTCCACATCCTTCAATATGACAGATATGCTGTTTCTTTTTTCCTGGTTCATTACTGCCTCTAACAAAAACAAAAACCAAACATTAATTATACTCCCAAACACCACGCTTTTAATTACAGAAAAATGAAAGGAAATCAAAGTTCTTAAATGATACACTTTTTTTTTTAATGTTTTATTTATTTTTGAGAAAGAGAGACACAGCGTGAGCACAAGAGGGACAGAAAGAGAGGGAGGCACAAAATCCGAAGACAGGCTCCAGGCTCTGAGCACAGAGCCTGATGCGGGGCTCGAACCCACAAACTGCGAGATCATGACCTGAGCTGAAGCTGGACGCTTAGCTGACTGAGCCACCCAGGCGCCCCTTAAATGATACACTGCTGAATGGGTTTTTTAAATCATGCCACAAATGTAGTTAAAAATCAGAAAAATTTCAATTAAAAAAGGGTTATGTATGAAACTCAAAACTGTTATGAAAACATGTTAACCTCAGAGAGTTCATGTTCTACCATGGACTTCGTGTTCCTTCCCTACCAGCCTCTTCCCTTTGGAAAAAAATCTCTAAGCTTTTCAAGACACTTGAAAATTCTTCTCTAAATACCAAAACAATGGTAATTCCCATTTAAAAGTGTAAGGTTCAGAGTTTCACTTCCAGTAGGAAAGCATGAAGAGCTCTACTGGCCTAGTCCCCAGTAAAGGCAGTGAAAAGTATAAAAAACAAAACAGATAGCATGTACAGTCTCTAGAAATGGCTCTATGAGCAAACAGCAAATTAATATATATTCAAGAAAATTAAGAGTTGGTAAGAACAGGGAGAGACTGTGGTATGTGAACCAAGACCCCACCCTCTTTCCCAATTCCCTATCACTTCCCTTGACATATAAACACTCCAAACTGGTGCAGCCAAGAACAGGGTTCCCTTTTCTCACCTCCTAGTTTAAGCATTATCTCCTCAGGGAGGGGCATGATGTCAGCATTTCTTATTCCACCCCCAGTTATCTGTTGTTGAGGCTAAAGCTCCAGTGAAGTGTGACCGACAGGTAGGGAACTCTCTTCTACCCAAACCCAACTCCGGAGACCCTGTCTCTACCTTGGATAGGGCACAGTGAGAATAATGCAGTCCAGTCACCTTTGACTCAGCTCCTTTGTAGTGGATACATCAGAATTTACAAGCCAGCAGAGGCAAGTCAAGAAAACCTGAGGCCACTGTTGCTACCCTGCCACCAAGCATTTAGCTCTCAGAGCAGGGATGCCACTCAGAAAGAAATGTGCCACTATCCCAACCCTACATTCAGGAGCCATGACAAAGAGACCTTGGCCAGAGAGAGAGCACAGCATAAAACAGAATTCCAAATCTCTTCCCAAGGAATCGAATTCATTTGCAAACAAAGTGTGGAAAAAGTGAAGCATAAGAGTGCTCTTAAAATCAGTGGAGACAGTTGCAAAATGAAGTTGGGGGGGACTAATAGAGACATTGGAGAAATAGGCAAAACTACAGCCTGACCAGGATGACCAAAAGAAGGGAGCAAAGAGGCAGATGGGAGTAGGCACCTCTGGAGTCAGAATAAATCTCAAGCACAGGCCTATTGATCTAGTTCTTTAGATCACCATCAAAATCTGATTGGATCACTCTGTAGAGCAATATCCATTTCAGGGCATTGGAAACAATAGAGCAATCAGCTGACAATTAGTGGAGTTTAACAGCTGGGTGTGGTTAGGGACAGGACAGAAAGATCTCTGCTCAAACCACAGTCCTCCAGGGTCACTGTAGGCATACCTAACTGCATCCACTGAGGAGCAACATGCTTCATGGCGGGTTAAGGGAAGTTCAACAAAATAATCCATCCAGGCACTAAATAAGCAGCAAACAACAACAAGCCAGGGGTGTGGAAGGTGAGGGGGCAGTACTAAGAGTTGCTAAAATAATTATCTACATCGTCCAGCATCCAACAAAAATCTAAGATCCCAAAAATAAAACAGAGGAGTAGGACCAATACACTAAAATAAAAAGCAGGTGAGCCGCCTGGGTGGCTCAGTCGGTTAAGCATCCGACTTCAGCTCAGGTCATATCTCATGGTTCGTGGGTTTGAACCCCGCATCAGGCTCTGTACTGACAGCCAGCTCGGAGCCTGGAGCCTGCTTCAGATTCTGTGTCTGCCTCCCTCTCTGACCCTCCCCTGCTCACGCTGTTTCTCTCTCTCTCTCTCTCAGAAATAAATAAAACATTAAAAAAAAATTTTTTTTCAAATAAAGAAATAAAAAGCAGGCAAGTGTAACTGTGAGACCAAACAGACTTAACAAGACTTCAAAGCAGCCATTCATAAATATGTTTAAAGAACTAAAGGACAGGGGCGCCTGGACAGCTCAGTTGGTTAAGCATCCAACTTCGGCTCAGGTAATGATCACAGTTCATGGGTTCGAGCCCCACATCAGGCTCTGTGCTGATGGCTAGCTCAGAGCCTGGAGCCTGCTTTGGATTCTGTATCTCCCTCTCTCTCTGACCCTCCCCTGCTCATGCTGTCTCTCTCTCTCTCTCAGAAATAAATAAAACATTTAAAAAAATTTAAAAACAAAAGAACTAAAGGGCACCATGATTAAAGAAGCAAAGCAAGATATAATGACAATGTCACATCAAATAAAGAATATCCATGAAGAGTAACAAATGATTTAAAAAACCACCAATAGAAACTGTGGAAATGAGAAGTAGAACTGAAATGAAAAATTCACTAGAGGGACTCAAAAAAAGGAAGGAAGAGCAAAACTGAAGACAGATCAATAGAAATGATATAATTCAAAAACAGACAAGAAAAAGAACAAAGGGAAACGGAGTGTCTAAGAAGCGTGGGACATAAAGTATCGGTGAGGGAAGGAGAAGGTAGGAAAGGGGAAGGGAGAGGAGGAGGAGAGAGGGAAGGAGAAAAAGTGCAGAGGAAAAAATATTCAAAGAAATAATGACTGCAAACTTAATGTATTTACTCAAAAACATGAATCTACACATGCAGGAAGCTCAACAAACTCCAAGCAGGCTAACTGCACAGCTCCACAAATAGACACCTTATGTACTAAAATCCCTGAAACCCAAAGACAGGACAAAATCCTGAAAGCAGCAAGGGAAAAATAACTCCTCACTTACAAGGGAACTGCAATAAAAATAAGAACTTGCTTCTCAGCAGAACAATGGAGGTCAGAAAGCAGGGTGAAATCGTGTTCAAAATACTCAAAGAAAAAAACTCAAACAAGACTCTATCTAGCAAAACTACCTTTCAAAAATGAAGCTGAAATAAAGATATTCCCAGAAAAACAAACACAGAGAATTTGTTTTGAGCAGACCTGCTTCTGCAGGTTGAATCAACTGGACCCAGAAGGTAATTCTGATGTACACAAACAAAAGCACCAGCAACGGTAATTATGTAATTACAAAGGACAGTGTACGTGCCTATTTCTTGTCTTACCTGATTTGAAAAGTAATTTTAAAAACACTACGTGTAAAATATATTGTTCAAGGCTATAACATTACAAAAATGTAATATATTTAATATATTTGCCACTAACAGCAAACAGCAGGGAGTTGGGAGCAAAGCTCTACTGGGCTAAGCAAATGATGCCAAAAAGGAACTCAAATATCCAGAACAAACAGAGAACTACTGACAAAGTAACAAAGCAAAGTTATAATATACTTGCTCATCTTCTCTCAATCTAAAAGATATTATAACAAGGTATTATTGGGTTTAGATGTATAATGTGTATAATAATATCACAAAAAGAAGCTACCTATAAAGAGATAACATTTCTATAATTCACTGGGATTAAGTTACTATAAATCTTAAACTGATAATGGTAAAATGTATATGGTAAGGCCAAGAGCAACTACTATGGAAGTAACTCAAAATAATATAAGTAAAAAAATCATTAATAAAATTAAAATGCTACTTTACAAATTAAAATGCTATAGGGGTGCCTGGGTGGCTTAGTTGGTTAAGCATATGACTTCGGCTCAGGTCACGATCTCACAGTTTGGGAGTTCAAGCCCCACATCAGGCTCTATGCTGACAGCTCAGAGCCTGGAGCCTGGTTTGGATTCTGTGTCTCCCTCTCTCTCTTTGTCCCTCCCCCACTCATGCTCTACCAAAAATAAATATTAAAAAAATTTTTAAATAAATAGAAAAATAAAGTGCTATATTATATTCACTTAATGCAAAAAAGAGCAATAAAGGAGGAAGAGAGAAAAAGACATGACACACACAAAACAAGCAAACTGAAAGACATAACTTCAACCATATTAACATCAAATGTAAATGGATTATACAATCCATTCAAATGACAGATTTTGTCAGATTGAATTAAAAAAACAAAGATACAAACTACATGCTGTCTACAGGTGACACAGGTCACAAAGTCTGAAAGATATAGTGAGATTAAAGTAAAAAAGATGGAGAAGATATGCAAACAATCACCACAAGAAAGCTGGAGTGGTTATACTAATACCAGACAAGATAACAAAGATGTAATTAAAGACAAAGAGGGAGATTTTATGAGGCTAAGTGGGTCGATCCATCAGGAAAATATAACAATTATAAACGTATGTGCACTCAGAGTAACAAGAAAACGCCTAAAGAGAAGTAAAAAAACGGACAGAAACCAAGGGAGAAAGAGACAATTCAACAGTAACAGTTGATGTTAATACTCTATTTTCAATGATATCTTCATAAAACAATTAGGCAGAATAGCAACAAGGAAACTGAAGCATTAATAAACTTGACCTAAAAGACATCCATAAAACACTCCACCAAACAGCAGCAAAATATACATTCTTCTCAAGTGAACATGAAATGTTCTCCAAGATAAATAATATGATAGGCCCTGAAACAAACTTCAATAGAAGACAGAAGTAATAGAAAGTAAGTTTTTTGACCACAATGACCTAAAACTAGAAATTATAGCAGGAAACAGGAAAATTCACAAATACCTAGGAATTAAACAATATACTCCTAAATAACCAGTGGGTCAAACAATAAAAGGAAAAGCAGGAAAAAGTTAGAGACGAATGAAGACACAACATAACAAAATTTAAGGGATACATGTAGAGCAATGATTAGAGAGAATTTTTTTTTTTTTTTAATTTTAAAATTCATTCATTTGAGAGAAAGAGAGTGCGCACCTGTGCGCAAGCTCATGCGAGCAGGGGAGGGGCAGAGAGAGAGGGAGAGAGAGAATCCCAAGCAGGCTCCACCCTGTGAGTGCAGAGCCCAACTCAGGGCTTGATCTCAACTGTAAGATCTTGACCTGAGCCGAAATCCAAAGTGTAAGATCTTGACCTGAGCCAAAATCTAAAGTCAGACACTTATTTGACCTGAGCCACATAGGTGTCCCTAGAGAGAAATTTTTAGCTGTAAATGCCTACATCAAAAAAAGATCTTAAATCAATAACCGAACCTTCCATCTTAAGACAATGGAACAAGCAAATTAAAGTAAAGCAAAAAGAAGGAAGGAAATAATAAAGAAGTAGGAACTAATGAAAAAGAATATAAAAACAACAGAGGAAAATCAATGAAACCAAAAGCTGATGTAACTTGACTTTTGAAAAGGTCAACAAAACTGAACAAGCCTTCAGATAGACTGACCAAGAAAAGACTCAAATTACTAGCATCTGAAATGAAAGAGGACATCACTACCAACCTTAAAGAAATAAAAAGGATTATAAAAGAATACCAAGAGTAACCGTATTCCAATTACTTAAATAACTTAGATGAGATGGACAAATTCCCCAAAAGACAGGAAGTAGCAAAACTGACTCAAGAACAATCAATCAATCAGAAAAAAACTCTTAAGAGTAAACAAATGAATTAGTGATAAAAAAAATACTCATAAAAAAATACCCTAGGACTTAGATAGTTTCACTGATGAATTCTACAAAACATCTAAAGAATCACTACCAGTTCTTCACAAACTTTTTCAAAAAATAAACTGGAGGAAACATTTCCCAAATCATTCTATGAGCCCAATATATCCCTTACCAAAAGCAGACAAAGACACTAAAAACACATACAGACCAATATCTCTCATGAACACAGATGGAAAAATTCTTAACACTAGCAAACTAAATGTAGCAATATATATAATTATATACCATGACTAAGTTGGGTATTCCACAAATGCAAAAGTAACATCAACAATCAATTAATACTGAAAGAAAAAAGACAGAAACTACGTGATCATCTCAGCAGACGCACAAAAGCATCTGACACAATCCAACATCCTTTCATGACAAAAACAAAATGAGGTAGGAATAGAAGGGAGCTTTCTTAATTAAGGGCATATATAAGAAAGCTCAGAGCTTATAACATACTTAATGGTGAAACTCTTAAGACCAGGAACAAAACAAAGATGTCCACTTTTGCCACTTCTAGTCAACATTATACTGTAGATTCTGGATGGAACAATTAGGTTCAAAAAAGAAAGAAAAGTCACCCAGAGTAGAAAGAAGGAAGAAAAACTATCTCTATTTGCAGGATGACAGGATCTTACATATCGAAAAACCCTAATGAATCCACTGAAAAAAACTATTAGAACTAATGAAAAGAGTTCAGTAAGGTTACAGGACACAAGATCAATATGCAAAAATTAACTGTATTTGTATACACTTGCAATGAACAAAAAAGAAAAAGGTCCATTTATAATAGCAACAAAAAGAATAAAAATCTTAGGAATAAATTTAACAAAAGAAGTACAAAACTTATATTCTGAAAACTACAAAATAGTGTCATAAGAAATCAAAAAAGATCTCAACTGACAAGCTGACTGTAAAATTAACCTAGAATTTCAAGCGTCTCTGTAAAATCAAAACAGTACTGAAAAAGAATAACAAAGAGAACACAGAGTGCCTGATATCAAAAGTTCAGAGAAGGGCAAAGTAATCAAGACTGTGTGGTAGAGGCATAAAGACAGACCTATAGTTCAATGGAATAGAGCTAAGAGTCCAGAAATAAACCTATTTGGCTTATATGGCCAAGTGATTAAAAAAATTTTTTTAATGTTTATTTATTTCTGAGGGAGAGAGAGAGAGACAGCGTGAGCAGGGGAGGGTCAGAGAGAGGGGGAGATACAGAATCCGAAACAGGCTCCAGGCTCTGAGCTGGCAGTCAGCACAGAGCCCAAAGCGGGGCTCAAACCGATGAGCCACGAGATCATGACCTGAGCCTAAGTCAGATGTTTAACCTACTGAGCCACACAGGCACTCCTATGGCCAACTGATTTTTGACAAGGGTGACAAAACCATTGACTGAATGGGGAGGGGACAGTCTTCAACAAATGGTGTTGGATGGATCTTTACCTCACACCATATACAAAAATTAACCCCAAAATTGATCAAAAACCTAAACGTAAGAGCAAAAACTATAACCCTCACAAGAAAACAAGGAATCTCCATGACCTCAGATTTGGCAATGGATTCTTAGGACACCAAAAGCAGAAGCAACCAAACATAAGACTAAATTTCATCAAAATTAAAAACTTACGTGTTTCAAAGGACACTATCAAGAAAGTGAAAAGACAACTCTCAGATTGGGAGAAAATATTTCCAAATCATGTATCTGATAAGGAACTTGTATCTAGAATATATGAAGCTATTGTAATTTCATTTAAAAAATCTAATTTAAAATAAGCAAAATATCTTAATAGACATTTCTGCAAAGATATACAAATGACCAATAAGCACATGAAAACACACCCGATTAATGAAGTCTTCAGGAAAGTGCAAATTAAAACCATACTGAAATACCATTTCACACACACGAGGAAAGCTAGAATTAAGCCAAATTATGACAAGTGTTGGCAACCAACTGGAACTCTCATATGCTGCTGATGGGAATGTAAAATGGCATAGTTAATGTGGAAAATAGTCTGGCAGTTCCTCAAGTGGCTAGACTTAGAGTCACTACATGGACCATTAGTTCCACTCCTAGGTATACACCCAAGAGAAATGAAAACCTACGTCCACACAAAAATCTGTATGAAAGTGTTTATAGCAGCAGAGTAGCCAACAGGTGGAAGAATTCCAAGCGTCCATGAAAACATAAATGGATAAATAAAACACTGTGTATTCATACAATGAAATGTTAATTTGTTCACTAAAAAGAATGAGGTATTAATACATGCTACAATATGTATAAACCTTGAAAACATTATGCTATAAATGAAACCAGTCAAAAGATCACATATTGTATGATTCCATTTAATGATTCCATTACGCATGTCCAGAATCACAAATGCGTAAAGACAGAAATTTGTTCAACCGTTGCCTTGAGTTGGGAGGATTGGGGGATGAGGGGTTGATGGCTAAAGACAAACAGGGTTTCTTCTGCAGGTGATGAAAATGTCCCAAAAATGTGATGATGAATGCACAACTATGTGAATATACTAAAAACCAATGAAATGTATAATTTGAAATTGTATGGTATGTGAATTCTGTATTCATAAAATTAAATTTTTGCATAAATTACAAGAAAACCACTTAAAAAAAAAAAGCAGAAGGTAGAAGGTGGAGGACCACAAACACTCCATTCCTAAACTAGCTCAATTTAATCCCTGTTGTAACAATATCAGATCTCAACTTCTAGGCTACAGAGCTAGTGACATTCTAGTGATCCAAGGACTCAGCAAATGGCTTGGTTTTACCTACTACTTTATGCCTTGCAGAGAGATAAAGTTGGTAACAGAACATTTACCTTCCTTCTCCTTCCCTACAATTAGGACAGGAACAGGCAACTCTTCGAAGCCTCTTGCCAGGCTGCACCTCTTGATCAGAAGCTTGCTGGCCTTGCTGCAAATGCACTTGTGTGAGTTGGTCAGGACTAACAGCACCTATCGTTGCGTTAGCAATTCCTCCAACTGCTACAGTTACAGGAGCTATCGTGGCTTGTTGGACCTTTACTCCATCTTGTCCTTGCTGCTGACCTAAAAATTGGGGGTGAGGGGGAAAGAGTATTATAATGTTTTCTATTTCTAAAGAAAGGATAAAAAAAATTTCCATGTGGACATTTTAAAACTACCATATTTGTTTTAATAGTTAATCTGTGTAAAAGACAACAGCAAAGGGATTAATGATTTGTACTATGCAAATCCTCCTAAAATACAATATTCTTATTTAAGAAGCTCAGGCCACCTCTGTATCTGGTTGGTGGGACTACACATAAATCATTTACCCCTCTTGTGGCTTTAATTTCTTCATTACAAAAATGAAGATAACAATACTTGCCACCCACCTACCTCACCAAAGTGCTTTGAGGATTCCTGAGACATTATTTGAAAAGCACTCTGAGATCCTCAGATGAAAGTTGCTATATCCATTTCCACAGTAAACAACATATCTCCTTCATTCCGTAAAAATATAGGAATGAAAAGTAACTAAACAAATGATTACGGTTTACAGATATATCTCATTCCTAGATACTTTAAATTAAGCAAATATCTCTTTATTAAGGAATCTTTTTATTATACACACTAAGTAGTTTGTTAAAATGTGAAACCATCCATGATTATTACATACTATCACTATAATCATAAAAGAGACACTGAGCATATTACTACTTTATTCACTTATGTCATGTAGCTTAGACTTCACCTCTCAGGTTAGTACATATACCAACTTGGCTTCTTCACTTAGAGAAAACTATGATAAATAATACATAATATGACCAAAAAAAATCTCCTGAAGTTCACAGGAGTATGCCTTATAATCATTCTTTCCTCAACACAGCTATTTCTACACATCAGGTATGGAAGGGCAGCTAAGAAAACACCTATTTATAAAGGAATGTTTCTACCTCTGAGAGTTGTAAGAATTAAACAAGTTAATTTTTACAAACTCCTTACCACAGTGACTAGCACAGAATTGTTCATTATTTGTTAGCTATTATTGCTGTGAGTGTCCATTTAGTTGGGTGGCAACAACAGAATAAAATATGGTAGCAGAAATAAACACGTGTACTGGGTATAAAGGGCTTACTTCAAAGCTGCATATGTAGTACTTTACACGCAGAGCTAATCAAGAAAAGGTAATAAAAATTAGCAAGTGAGGAAAGAGTACACATTTTCTAAACAAAACTAAATCTCTGATTTGCCTAGCCAAAGTCAATTTCATTCTCCTCTGTATTCAAAGCACTCTGAAACCTTTCGTATAGCACCAATAATTATAATAGAAATAAAAAAATATACATTTTGTCATTGTTTTATTGAGGATACATATTTTAGTTTTCCTCCTAAAATTTAAATTTTTGATCATCTTTGAATTAACAGGGTGTGACAGGTAAAGCAGTGCAAGTAAAATCAGAAGTTCTGAATTCATGTCCCATTCAGTGACAGTGCACTTGAATACCATCAAATTATCTCACCTCTAATAACGCTGACCTCTCTTATATTCCTGTCCCCTATCTACTTCAGAGAGTTCTTTATGAAGATCAAGTTGATTTCCTAAAAGGTAAAAACTCTGTAAACTATAAAACAATATATACATGTAAAGTATAATTATTATGCCTCTATATAGATTTTGAGTAATTAGAAGTTGTACATATTCACTAAAACAAGATTCCTTAAAGATGCCCAAGGCTAAGTAAACTATTCAAACTACTTGTGTATCTAGAGTCACAGTAATATTCACTATTTATTGCAAAATAAATGCACTTACGGAAATAGGAATTCTATCTGAACCAGCACTATACAGGATCTTTATATACAGCGTGGTCCCTATGAAGTGTGAGTATTTTAACTTGGCTAGTATTCTTTACATTCCTGAAGTCATGAGATATTTCTGGCCACAATTTTTCCAGCTATTGCTCATACAACATTTGGTCATGCCTTTCTAATTGCAATGGTAATGGATGTCCTTCATTACGTCAAAGAAGTGTTAGGAATCCCTGATCACTGGCTGATCATTTTCCTCAGTTCCTTTGACCATTTCCTTGATAGACTTCTCAAGCCTCCACATTATGAGCATTTATTTGTTCAATACCTATACAACTTGGCAAGTTATTCCAAATGAATAATACCAAATACTTGAATTTATATATTTAAGCCTGACCAACTCTCTTGACTTCTTCACCTAGATGTCCTAGACAGTTCAAGTTCATCATAGCTCAGTATTACTTTTCTTTAATTTCCACTGCTGCCAGTCAAGTATAAGCCACAGAACTTCTTACCAAGGCTTTCAAGGCCCTGCTCAAGTGTAAACCCCCCACCCAATCCAAGTTTAAATGACCTCGTCCATTATTATTAGTCTCTCCCCTGTTCATTCTGCTCCTGACACAATGACCATTTTTTCTACCCCTCAAACAAATCAAGCTCATTCCCTTCTTACAGCCACTGCATATACTCTCTAGTCCGAGTAGAAATGCTGTGACATCCAAATCTTTGCACGGCTAACTCTTTAGTAATATTCTAAGTTCAAAAATCTCCTCTACAGAAATACCATTCCAGACCACACCATCTAAAACGGTACCATTTAGTCCACTTCTGTATCATCACCAAGTTTTGTCTTACTTGCTTTAAATTATCTTATCCTTTTTTTTAAATGTTTTCTTCATTTATGAGAGACAGCATGAGCAGGGGAGGGTCAGAGAGAGGGAGACACAGAATCCGAAACAGGCTCCAGGCTTTGAGTTAGCTGTCAGCAAAGAGCCCGGCGCGGGGCTCGAACTCATGAACTCTGAGATCATGATCTGAGCCAAAGTCGGATGCTTAACCAACTGAGCCACCCAGGCGCCCCTAAGTTATCTTATCCTTTTAACTATTTTCTATCTTCACCTCCTTTCTGAATGTTAAGTGCCAAGAGAAAAAGGATCTTGCCTGTCATGTTCACTGCTCTTTCCAGCAAGTAAAATACCACCCAACATATAGTTGCCACTCATTAACAAAAGCTTACTTAATAAAGGAATTTTATTTTATTTTATTTTTTAAATGTTTTATTTATTTCTAGGAGAGAGAGAGAGAGACAGCGTGAGCAGGGGAGGGTCAGAGAGAGAGGGAGTCACAGACTGAAACAGGCTCCAGGCTCTGAGCTGCCAGTCAGCACAAAGCCCGACGCGGGGCCCGAACCCACGAACCGCGAGATCATGACCTAAGCGACAGTCGGGACACTTAACCGACTAAGCCACCCAGGCGCCCCAATAAAGGAATTTTAAAAAACGAATTCATCTTCAAAACTGCTCCTACTAATGTTTCTGTTTTGGTAAATGCTAATTATTACTCTCCTTATTACCTACGATCAAAACATTAAAACATCAACTCTTAGGCTACTTCTCCTTTACCCATTAATTACATTCATGTGCTAGCCAAGTTAAAAAGTGCATTAACAGCATAACAGCTCTCGCATTCATCCTATCTTTCTGTTGCCGGAACCATAATCCTGGTCCGGCTCCTTGTTACTCTGTGCCTCTACCAGCCTAAATGGGACCCACATCTCCTATCTCCTCCTTCAAACTGCTGGCAGAAATTTAAAAATGCTCACTAACTTTCAATCATTCACCATTGGCCAAAGTCTGGCATTCAAAGGAATCAGCCACAAAGACTTAACTCCTGGCTCACAGACTTCCTCCTCGTAGCCAAATCCAATGTGAATTTTCCCACTGAGCAACAGAGGATCACTCTGCTGCATTTGACACAATCAACCACTCTTCCCTTGTTAAAACTTCACTGAATGAGCTGACTAATTTCCTACATTCTGAGAAACCCTCTCTTCTCTGTTAGCTATTATCATCATATAAATCTAAGCCGGTGTCACATTTTTATTTTTAAAAGATTTTATTTTTGGTTGCCTGGATGGCTCAATCAGTTAAGCTTCCAACTCCAGCTCAGGTCATGATCTCATGGTTCATGGGTTCAAGCCCCGCATGAGGCTCCCTGCTGTCAGTGCAGAGCCCGCCTCGGATAATCTGTTCCTCTCTCCGTCCTTCCTTCCTCCACCTCTCTCTCAAAAATAAAGAGTCAAGTGCTCCAACGACTGAGCCAGCCAGGAGCCCCCGTGTCACATTTTTAAAAGATTTATCCATATTGGTTACCTTTACTTCTCATTTCCTATTCTCTCTTCAAACTACTAAAATTCTTTGTTGAACCCATCAGTCTACTAAACTCATGACGGAACTAACAATTTCTTCATTCATAAACCCAAAGATACTCTTCTCTTTGATCCTGTTCCACGCCCCTGGAGCACCTGAAGCTGCTCATCCTACACGCTCCTCGAAATGTTCTGCTTGTGCTTCACTGACACCACTCAGCACTGGGGTTCTCCTACTTCTCTCACCACCTCAATGCTGATGTCTTTCTTAGGCCACTCTCCAGTTTTCTGACGTTTCTTCTAACTTCTTCTCTGGGTTATCCCATCCACTTTCATAAAATTTTACTTCTATTTGTGAGTTGAGGTTTCTCAAATCTGTATCTTTGGCTTAAGTATCTCTCAACTGTCAGACTCTTATTGTCATCTGCCAGGGAACATGGCCAACAGATGTCTCGCAGGCGATGTGTCCAAGAACCAGACAGGTTATCCTCCTCTCCTAAACTAGCTCCTTCTCACTGCCCAAACTGGAAACTGGGAAGTGGTTCTTAAATCTCCTCCATCTCCTTCTTCCCCCACAACGGTAGTTATCATTTTATACTTATTTACTGGATATCTTACATATGTTACTTCACATACTCCTCACATCCCAATGGACTGAATACTGCTGTCCCAAATTTAAACTAAGGAAACTGAAGTTCTGAGAGGTACCTAAGATCACCAAAACAGCTAAATGACAAAGCCAGGATGTGAATCCAGGTCTAGCTAACTCCAAAAGCTATTCTCCTTCCACTGCATTGCTTGTATCAATCAGTAGTCCTTGTTGAGTATGCCTCTTCAAAATATCTCAGATTTGTCCATTTTCTCCAACCCTACTGCTTATACATTAGCACAGGGCCCTATCACCATTATGCGAGTTTGGGCCTTTCCAGTTCCATACTGCATATATAAATTGGGTTCCCAAAAATTCAAGGAGCCTTCAATACATTCACAGTAAAGTCAACATTTCTTGACATAGTACATAAAGCTCTTCATAATCTAGCTCTTGCTTACTTTTATAACTTCATCTCAGCCCTCCTCCATTCCCACTCTCAGCCAGCTACACTGAACTCACACATACTCTAATGTTTCATGCTTGATTATCTCTGGGCCTCTTGACTAACATGGTCAGTATCCAACACATTCCCCCATCCCAAATCTCCATCTTTGTTGGTCTTACAAAAGCCAACTCATCTTACAGAACTCAGTTCATGTGTCATTCATTCCCTTTGGGAAGTCCTTCTGCTAAGTGTCTTTCTGAATGTAGGTCAGATACCTCTTCCTTCTTTTAACATAATATCCTGTTCATAATCTTATTATATCAACAAATTATATTGCAAATACATACACTGTAAATGCTTGTTTTTTCTTTCCAAAAGATCATATATTATTGTCTCTGAAGAGCTAAATACACCTCCCTTTGTTGTCCATTCCTAAAATGTGTATTGCCAGGGTAAGTTAGCCTTAAGAACAAATGACTGGCCCATGTGCTAGTGGATGCTGTCACTGTGTTGAGGTGAGATTAGGAGTACAGAAATTTTTCCCTAAGTGTCACTTTTTTAAAAGGGTAAGTTGGGTACAGCATGATTTAGACACCAGACAATGAAATATGCATTAATGAGACCACTACTGCTTATAATTCAATCAGGAAAATTAAGACTATAATAAAAAAAATAAGCACAGGAAAAAGGTGTTACATAGGAAAATGGTTGGTTTGTTGCAATGACTTTGTGTTCAATTTATCAAGGAAAAATTTACAATAAAGACGTTTTAAAAAAGAGGTTAAAAAATAGAAGAAGCTGTGCCAATGATAGTGCTGGTGGAAATGGGAAAGACAAGTTAAGTAAAGAAACAAACTAAACATTTATGGCTACAAAACACTTTCACTATTAAAATGTTTGAAGGAAAAAGCTATTAACGCTCTTTTAAAACTCTAGTCTCTAACTTCTCTGTTACCACTTAAATTGTTTTATAACATAATCTTACAAATAACTCAAAATTTCTTGGAACTATACCTATGCATAATGATGGTACAGACGGTGACCCTTTCTTTTCCTTTCATGCTGCCAGAGGTAAAAAACATTCCAAGGCTGCTTGGAACAACCAAGCTATCTTTCCTATCCCCTTCCTTTTTTGTTCTGCTCCCTTTTTTCAAATGTAGAAACCGGGACAAGGGTAATAAGGACCAGTTGGTTGGTAGGTGGTATGATATTGGAATGCTAGACAGTCAAGATCTAGAATAGGTAATTGGGAGAAACTTTGTTTCCTGCACATTGTCCTTTAGCACCAGCTGGAATGGTCCTTTGCCTCAATACAATACTAAGATAGTTGAATTTAAGTTCAGAGGAAGAAAGGAAAGTAGATTTAACTACTTTCCATCTTCCATACAGACTAACCTAGTTCTTTGAATTTTGAGACGGAGGGGTCTACACCTAAGCCAATAAAGTGTTATTCTGACTTCAATTTCAGTGTACTTAGCTCCCTAAGAAACCTTAGGAATGAAATTAGAATCTGAGTATTGCTGCTTTCTCTTATCAGATACCCTCTCATTCCATCACAATATTAATCACAAATTATTTCTAACAAAAGCTGCTCAGAACAGAGGGCCTCTGTATGGTTTTATGTCCTTTGGCTAGTAAAGTTCCTGGTCCACTGGAAGTACTCAAAGAATGTTTCTTAAATAAAGTGAATGGCAATCTAAAGTCCATACAAACACAGCAAGCTTTCTTATGAAAGTAGGCCAGCAGTAGATCACAAGGCTACTAGAAGACACCTAGCTTTCAAAAGACATGGAACACTGGTGGAAAGACAGTAAGAGGGGCGCCTGGGTGTCTCAGTCGGTTAAGCGTCTGACTTCGGCTCAGGTCATGATCTCATGGTTCGTGGGTTCGAGCCCCGCGTCAGGCTCTGTGCTGACAGCTAGCTCAGAGCCTGGAGCCTAATTCAGATTCTGTATCTCCCACTCTCTCTGACCCTCCCCTGCTCACATTGTCTCTCTCTCTCTCTCACACACACACACACACAAATAAATAACATTAAAAAAAATTTTTTTTTTAAAGTAAGAAACAGGATGAAGTGGACATACACCACAATTCTCTCCTGCTTCATTGATCTGGAATTCAGATCATTTAGGAGGACATCCCAAAGTATAAATCACAATCTGGCACTGAAACTACGATTTCTTTTCTGTCAGGTATCAGCATTATCCTAGAGTATATGTTACCCACATTCAGCAAGATCTTTTTTGAAGAGTATAATAAAGTCTACTTTAAAAAATAATTATAACCAAATCTGACATTTAATAAAATAGGCCAAGATTCTTCCCTTTCCACTTTGAAGAAGTTAAATATAACTTAGTATTAGAGATATATATACTTTAAGTTTTTTCTTCTGATTTCAACAACACACGCTCACCACTGAAAAATATTAAGGAGGAAATAAAATCATCCATATATTCATTACCTATAGATTATCAATATTATCATTATGGTGTATCTGCTTCTACTCTGTTCTGGGCATTTTGATAATGATGCAACTCTACTACATACGCAATTCTGTTGTATTCTGTTCTTTTTTACTTAAAAATATAAATGCTTCCAAGTTATTACAAATTTTTTTAAAACAGTATAATGACTGTATAACAAACCATCACATACATATACCACAATTTACAAAACCATTATCCAAGTATTACACATTAATGTTATTTTGAAACACTTACTCCAAGTAACACATAAGCAACATAAATAATGAGCAACTTGAACAAAAATATTTGTTCTTATTACTTCCAGGAGATGGAGTCCTAGAAGTGAGATTACTAGGTCAAAAGATATGAAACACCCTAAGACTTTACATATACATTAAAGAAGTACAGGAGCATATATAAAGAGCTACATTCATTTATATTTCCACTAGAAGTATATGAGTACTTTTGCATACCATGCACAAGAGAAATCCAGTAAGATTTAAAAAAAAAACACAAACATTTAATAAACAAAAAATTGGTATCTCACTGTAATTTTTAACAGAAGTGATTCCTACTCTCACGTTTAATATTCTGTATTTTGTGAAGGTGTAAGTCAATGTAAGAAGATAAGTAACAAATATGTATGAGAAAAGAAAGACACTCTAGAAAATCAACAAACTATTAGAAGAAATAAGACATTTCAGCAAGATGGCCAAATACAGATCAACATTAAAAATCAACACCTTTCCTCCATAACACCAACAATCAATTGAAAAAATAAAAGGAAAAAATATTCCATTTACAACAGTGACTAAAACCATGAATACCTAAGAATCAATCTAATTAGAAACACACAAGGTCTTAAGGAAGAAGACATAAGGACGTAAATTAAGGTCTGAATAAAAAGAAATACGTGTTTTTTTAGTGTTTATTTATTTTGATAGAGATCCTCAAGTGCACATGAGTGTATGCCTTCCAATTAATGGTCCTTTCTTTTAACATAGTTCTTTCTCCATATCAGGTTTGGAATAGCAGCAAAAAACAAACAAACAAAAACCAGTTTATAAAGGAATGCTCCCAACTCTGAGAGCTGATTTAAGAACTAAACAATTTTTACAAGCCCCTTACCACAGTGCCTGGCATGGGAGTGTTCATTATTTGTTAGCTACTATTATTGCTATGAGTTTCCACTAAGTGGGGTGGCAACATAAGTATAAAATGTTACTCTTCTGAAGAATACTAAAATGAGTCTTAACTCAGACCACTGAGGTTCATTTCCTCTATAGATTAGACTTGGGAGTCTGCCTAAACAAATGTCTAAGGGCTTCTAAAGGTATACATGGGAAAGAATGAAAGTTTTATATTTCAAATAATTTTCCATAAATATACTCTGAAATAGAAGCTGGTTTGCTTTATAATGATTTGAAACAGACATGAAGAGTGTAAATTCCTAAAAATAAAAAGATAACAGGTATGTCTAGGGCTTGGGGACAGGGAAAAGAAATAGGAAGTGACTGGTAATATGCCTGGGGTTTCTTTATGAGATTATGAAAATATCCTAAAATTAGATTGTGGTAATGGTTGCACAATTCTGAATATACTAAAAGCCACTGAATATATACTTTAACTGGCTGTATGGTATATGAATCATACCTCAATAAAACTGTTCAAGGTGGCGGGTGGAGGTAACTAGAAAAAAATCTACTTTTATTGGTTCTAAATCTCTTTGAACTAGTGGTTCTCAACTAGAAGTAATTTTGTCTTCCTGGGGATATTTGACAATGTCTGGAGACATTTTTGGTTGTCACAACTTGGGGGATCATTACTGGTATTTAGTCAGTTGAGGCTAGGGATACTTCTTAACATCTTATAATATACAAGAACAAGCTCCCAAATCAAAAAAATATCTGGCCTAAAATGTCAATAGTGCTGAGGTTAAGAAACACTGATTAAACTTAGCTCCCAAAAAACTCAACTAACCTTCATGACTCTCAAATATTCAAAACATTATAACAACTATAACCAAAACAGAAATTATGAAAAATTAAAACATGGTATGTTTGTAGGATACCCATAAAGACTACAAAAGATTATGAGTCTCCATAAAAAACAGAAACTACTCGAATGATTAAAGTCTCTAAAAAGAGAGGAATATACATTTGGGAATGGGGATTGCCAGGGTGGCTCAGTCAGTTAGGCATCTAACTCTTGATTTCAGCTCAGGTCATATTGTCATGGTTTGTAAGTTCCAGTCCCACACTGGGCTCTGCACTGACAGCACAGGGCCTGCTTGGGATTCTCTGTCTCCCTGTCTTTGCCCCTTCCGCACTCATACCCCCTCTCTGTCTCTCTCAAAAATAAACAAATATTTTTAAAAATTGGGGAATGGGCTTTGACACTTTTGACGGATAATGGACTTGAACAGATTTCTATCATACAGTAGCAACACAAAGAATAATATACTGAGGCTGGGAATTATGTTCATTAATTACAAAATATGTGTTTACTTTATTCAAGAGCTATAACGAAGTGTTATCTACAAATGATCTATAACTTGAGAATATTAAGAAATAACCCAGTGCTCTCTGTACTCTATATAATTTTTTAACTTGATACATTCAGTATAAGCTGCCATGAAGGCAGAACTTGTTTAAAGAAATTTTTTTTGATTTATTTTTTAGAGAGACAGAGCATGTGTGGGGGAAGGGGTAGAGAGAAAGGGAGAGGGAGATAGAGAATCTTAAGCAGGCTCCATGCTCAGCTTAGAGTCTGATGCAGGGCTTGATCCCACGACACTGGGATCATGACCCAAGCTAAAATCTAGAGTTGGATGCTCAACTGACTAAGCCATCCAGGTGTCCCTGCACTTTTTAAATGAAGATGAACCATATTAGCCAATGACTTCCAAGATTATTTACATACCATGGAATATATACAGTTTTTAAACCAATATTGAGTTTCTGAATAAGCACAACAGATAGTTTAGCAGATTTAGTTAAATTACAGATTTAACAATGCTTTGAAGTCAGATTTATCTCTGAATTCTAATTCTCTCAAGTTTCTTTCTTTGAGGACCTAGGAGTGGTAGGAATTAACTGAGATAATGTAGCATTGTCTACAGATGAATTGTAACTGGGAATATTAAAAAATAACAGTGTGACACACTAAGCACAATGTCTGCAATATCATAAACACTCAAGAGAAATGTTAACTTCACTACATCTAAAACTGCACAATTTATAAAGTACAAATACCTAATAATGGCCAGTCAGATTTTTATAAGTCTTAGATCTTTGAATGAGACCTAGGGCACAAGTGAGATTTACTCATTCAACAGACATTTCCTGAGTACCTGCTACGTGCTTAACACTGCTGGGCAAATAAACGTAAGATTTGATCTGAAACTCTCACCTGTAGGAGAGACAAACAAATAATCCTAATATGTACAACACAAAAACTGAGTAAAATGCTCAAGTAGTACAGAGGAAAGTGATTTACTGTCAAAAAGAAACAGGGAAGACTTCATGGAGAAGAAACCACTGACTGGTGGGAAGAGTAAAGGCAAAAAGGAAGGCCATGGGTATATTTAAAGGCATAACTCTGAGACAGCAAATTGCCAGCGATTAAAGTTCAAGTGAGGAACTAAAGAAAGAGCTGGAGGAATAGGATCAGGAAGGGCTTATTCAATTTCTTAAAGCAGTGACTTTTGGGGGTGGGTGAGGAATGGGTCCTTGCTAAGGTATCACACCCATCCCTCTCATCCCCAATTCAGACAACAGCTACCATATAATATTTACTTATGTTTACTGAACTTAGTAAATGGCCACAACTGTACTTAACCAGTTTACACTCACACTTTGTCATCTAATGCTCTCTCCTAAGGCTCTGAGAGGTTATATAAACTTCTCTATCACATAGCAAAGCCAAGGTGTCAACCTAAATCCAGAGCCCTCAACTCCTTTATTGACTATACCATCCTCCCTGAAAACCAGAAATCTTATTTGGGCTTTGGAGGCAACAGAGCTTTAAATGATTTTAAATAAGAAATTAATGGGTTCAAATCCACATTAAGATACAACACTGCCAATTACTCTGAATGGAACTGAGATGGAAGTTCTATTCATTTTTAAGACCTGTAGAAGATCAACCATATCTTCTACATTACATTATAGACATGATTAAATCAGTGTGCAGATATGACCTTTGCTAAAATTAGATGAAAAGGGTGCTTTAACCAAATATACACGTAAATGTAAGATGTGGAGTTTTCAATACCTTTTATTTATAAAAAAAAAAAAAAAAAGAGCAACTAGGTCAAGCTTCATTTACATGCCAAACAGCTCTTAAAATTAAGGATCAGAAACTCAACAAAGCTTAAAACAAAGTAGGCTGTAATTCTAGAGTAAATATGCTAAAAGTATATGTAAGTGAAATCTGCCTATCAATTATGGGCTTGAAGGTGCTGCTCTTTTGAACCTCAAACTAGGATGGAAAAGCAACGCCAGATACTTAGAATCTGCTAGTGATGAGGCGTGGTAGGTGCTACTTAAGCTTTTTTCTTCCCATTTAAAGTCCCAAACAAGTTGCCATTATTCATGAAGAGGGGACGTGGACCATGAAGAACAGATGTGGATAACATTTTAAAAAAATGTAGCCTAAACTTCATGAATGGTCTATCAAATTCAAGGAAGTATAAGGAAGAAACAACATATTCCTAACAGAATGTATTACACTTAGAAGGGACATTTAAACAGAATTAAAAAGCAAGCACACAGAATGCTGACTATAAGGAAATAAATAGTGGACTCCAAACTCTCTTTACTATATAACCCCATCAGGAAAAATCCCTTAACTTCAAAACCTAATACATTTATTTATGCATATAATAAACGCGTATCAGTGCATACATTGTAAAATATAGACAAGAAGTAGACATTTAGAGTTATTTGATCAGGAGTAAACTCAATATTTTCTTCCTACTTTCTGTTTTGGAGATCAATGTCTTTCAAAACAATATGAATAAGACACATAAACAGAGAAGTATGAATAAAACAAACAAAACCCACCTAGACACATACAATGGCAAAAGTTTTAACCATGGAAACTGCAAAAAGCTCATAGCTAAGTTGCTCAAACCCACTGTATTGATGTGGTTTTTAGATGCTTATGACTGATTTGGAGATCTATCTAAAAATGCTGAAGGGGAAAAAAAAAGCACTGTATCCCATGAATATGGAGAACAAACTGGAGGCTGCCAGAAGGCAGGGGGGTGGAGAGATTGGCAAATGGGTGAAGGAGAATGGAAGGTACAGGCTTTCAATTACAGAATGAATAAGGCATGGGGATCAAAGGTACAGCATAGGGAATGTAGTCAATGGCACTGTAGTAGGGTTGTGTGGTGACTGATGGTAACCACTCTTGTAATCAACATAGCATAATGTATAGAGTTATCTAGAGGGTTGTAGGAATCACCAATGTTGTATACCTGAAACTAACATAACACTGTGTCAACTGTACTTCAATAAATAAATAGTAAAAGCAACACAGTCATCATAGGAGATTCTACATTTCCCAGAAATGTCACACCAAGATTTGACAACACTCCTAAAATACATCAGCATATAAAACTGCTTCAAACAAGAAAGAATATTAGGTTAAAACAGTCACTATGAAAATAATTTTCCCTACAGAATTCCACCTGCAGCCTTACAACTAAAATTTAACTAATTTTAAGATGCTCTTCTTGAGGAAATCTGGTATCACTTTTTTTAAGTTTATTTATTTATTTTGGAGGTGGGTGGGACAGAAAGAGAAGAGAATCTCAAACAGGCGCCGTGTTGTCAGTGCAGAGACTGACGTGAGCAGGGCTTGAAACTACGAACTGTAAGATCATGACCTGAACTGAAACCAAGAGTTGGACGCTTAACTGAGTCACCCAGGTGCCCCTGATAACAGTTTTACTGTTTCGTATGCATATGGGAAAACGCAAAGAGTAAGAATTTATCACTATTTAATCTAGAACTGTCATATTTTAAAAAAACGCACTAACTGGAAGGCGAAAATATTCTAGTTATTAGATATAGAAAGATAAACTCTATATTAATAGATACAGTTTCAATTCCGAGGAAACTCTAACAACCACATCAGGTACCGTGTTAAGCACTTTCACATATGTCACACATAACCTGCTGAGACAGGTTATTACTCCAAAAGACTATCTACCTCCTAATGCTCTGACTCCATGCTCACCAATTAATTCTGATTATTACTCGCTTTCTCAGGTACCTTGAAACCAGGAATAGAAGATTAATAGCTTTCCAGTAATTGGAAAGATTTACCTCTTAGCTTGTATTAAAAAGAAAATAACAAGGGCACCTGTATGGCTCAGTTAAGGTGAAGCATCCGATTCTCGATTTTGGCTCAGCTCATGATCTCACGGTTCATGAGATCAAGCCCCATGTCAGGCTCTGAGCTAACAGCATGGAGCCTGCTTGGGATTCTCTCTCTCCCTATCTCTCTGCCCTGCCCTCACTCGTGATCTCTGTCTCTCTCTCAAAATAAATAAACAAAAAAAACAAGAAAAAAAAAAAGAAAAACCAGTATTCTAGTTCATAAATCAGCCTCTTGTCAATCCTGATTTCATTAATTAATTTTTCTAGGCTATGAACTTGAAAAACAGTTCTTGAAATTTTAAAGCTACAAACTAAATCAAAGACTATATTGACTCTATCAAAGAATCCTTTTAGGAAGCCATACTCTCAAATAGGGAAAATACCTAATCATCTTGACTACAAATGCGTGCGCGCGCACACACACACTTCAATAATGCAATAATACTACATAATTTAATTTAAAAGGCTGACAACTTTTTAAGTTTTTATAAGCAAGTATAAATAGTTTGCAAATTATGCAAAAACACAAAACACATATTAAGTCGTAAGGATTCAATGTGCCTACATAACTCGGGGAAAACAATGGTAGAGACCTCTAAATTAATGCCCCAGGCACTGGCATCACCTTAGTCTCATGAGAAAGGTAACAGACCTCCCTAAATGGCTAACTTAAAAAATATGACACGGGCTCTTAAATCAGTTAAAGTGTGTCCACTCATTTCCTAAGCTCCTGTTCCACAAAGCACCTTATATATTTTCTTCTATTTAACTTGGAAAGTACTGTTCATAAAATCTATCACTAGAATAATGATTTTTTAATGATGACAATATCTGATGCTAGTTTGTAATAAAAAATTAACATTTTCAAAAAAAATCACATTTTCCTCTAAAATTACTTGATTATAGAATATCACTAGGCAGTTCTGGGGTTACAAATTAATAACTGGCACACAAACATGAGGTCTCAATTTGCATTCTTCCTCCTCATGATTTAAAAGGTCAATACACAAACAATCCAATGCATAAAGCAGCTCCAGTCCATGTATTCAGCACAACTTACTACAATAAACAACTAATGAGTGCCTCCCATAGGTCAGGAATACACCGATGAATAAGGCAGGAGTTGACACAAACTCAGTCAAAACAAAGACATACATTTATCTTTGACTCCTAGTTATTTCTATTTATTCTGGCCTTAATTCAGATTAAGGATCAACTCTTCTCAACTCTTTGTCTACATAGGGAAAAGTTTACATTAAAGAAACCCTTCCCACGGGACAAATAACTGACCCAAAGGATGTAAATATTTCCTTTCAAAATTTCAATATTATAAACAATTTCCCTGCATCCCATTCATTCTTTATTTAACCATACTCTTTTAAGAAGGTGTTAGGGGAAAAAAAGAAAACTACTTCTACGTGGAATTTTAATAGTTTTTAAAGATCTGAAGTTTGTTTCAGCTCTTCAGAGGTAAACAGAGTTACCATAGATTGTCCTGAACTGAATGATAGCCACTATCACAAGCTTTATTCCACATCAGACTCCCTTACTTCTTGAAAATGAAATGTATAAAAGCTTAATAACTTGAAAAGTTTGTAATTGGAAACCTAAGAAAGTTTTGAGGAAGGGAAAATGAGTACATAATCAAGTCTGGGTTTTAGGAAAACTCTGGAATGCCAAGCATGTGACAGAAAAGCCAGAGAAAGAGAAGCCAGTTAAGAAGCTATTCTACTTTCCTAGATGACGAGGCCCTGGAAAAGAATACTGACAAGAGAGAGAATGAGCTAGATATAATTATAATAATAGTAGCAGTAGTAATAATAATAGATTCTTAAAAAACTTGTCTATGTTCTAAGCACTGTGCAAAGCACTTTACATATAATATACCACTAAACTAACATGATTATTGCTATTTTATACATGACACTCATCTATAGAAACATTTGATCAAGGGCTGCTTGGGTGGCGCAGTCGGTTAAACGTCCAACTTCAGCTCAGGTCATGATCTCACAGTTCATGAGTTTGAGCCCTGCGTCAGGCTCTGTGCTAACATCTCAGAGCCTGGAGCCTGCTCTGGATTCTGTGTCTCCCTCTCTCTCTGCCCCTCCCCTGCTCATTCTCTCTATCTCCCTCTCTCTCTCTCTCAAAATAAGTAAACATTTAAAAAAATTACAAATAGAAAAAGAAAACACTTGATCAAGATTCAAGTGGCAAAACCAAAACTTGAATCAAGGTTTAATTGCAAGAGTCAGGCCTAAAACTGAAAATCAAGGTTATGAAAATCAAATCAGTCTATAAGAATTGTGGTCTGGGACAAGGAAAAGATGATAACTTTAACTGAGACAAAGGAACTCAGGAGGACAGGTTTGAAAAGGAAAATCAGTTCAATGCTCAAGATGTCTCCCCAGCTCAAACTCTCACCAATGAGAATTGCTCCACCTCCACGAAGTCCTACTCAGCACTGCTGCTTCTTTGACCACTATCATTTAACCTTCTGCCATCCTCACTACAACACTTCCGAACTTCATCTTCATCCTCATCTGGTTCTCTCCTTTGACAGGATATACACTCTCCATCCAGCAACCCTCCTGACTTCATTTGGCATCCTTTGATCATTCATTGCCTCTTTCAATTTCTATCCTATATGTACCGATTCTCCTCAGCAAACAGTATGATTTCATCCCTTACTACTGCCTCAGAAAACATACTCAATTTCCCCCTTAGTCTCCTCTCTCTCTAGTCCTTCCCTTTCCTCTATGTTCCTACTGAACCGACCTGCTTAGCCTCCTCTCATCCATGTCCAAAATGTGCAATCCAAAATGCAGATTTGACCATGATACTCTACAAGTCCTTTGAAGGCTCCCCATTGCTTTCAGGACACCATTTAAATTCCATAGCAAGGAAAGAATCTCCATAATGTAGTGCTTGCCTCCATGACTACAGCACATGAACTCTTGGCCTGAACACATAAAACTGTGTTCCCTTCCCTGATCACATCTTGCTATTTCATGACTCCGACCTTTTGCCTGGAATATTCTTTCTCTGCCAACCTGGCTAATTTCTAGTCATCTTACCTGAGGCATCCTGTATCAATCACCTCCTCGAGGAAAGTTTCCTCACCAATTCCCTCATTTGATTATACAGTAGACTTCATGTTTCCACAGAAAATGGGTCCTGCCATTTAAACCATCACAGTATATCCATAACTCATCTGATTTCTAACCCCCAGCATTTCTGCTCCAACTATATACCTATATACTCTTTAACAACTTAAGCATCATGGTGTCTATACCTTGGCACAGTACTTCATAATAATAGGGCCTCAATAAATATTTACTAAATGAATAAATCCTAATCAGAGTCTTAAAAAGCTCTTATTCCCAGCACCTGGATGGCTAAGTTGGTTGAACGCTGGACTCTTGATTTCAACTCAGGTCATGATCTCACAGTTCATGGGACAGAGACCCACAGCTGTTAGTGCAGAGCCAACTTGGGACTGTCTCTCTCTGCCTCTCTTTCTGGCCTACTCCCACTTACTCTCTCTCCAAGTAAACAAATAAACATTAAAAAAAAAAAAAAAAGACTTTTAAAAAGCCTTCCTCAGCCCCCAAGATACTATCCTCTTCTTGTTTTCATCAAACTTTTCCACATGTATCCTATACTTGCTAGGTCAGTATTTTCACCAATGATTCACTTAAATGCTTTCAATTTTGCTGTAGTATCTCCTAAGTTTTGTAGAGTAGTTCCTCCCTATGGATCTTTTTGCAAGACTGAAAATGTTCTGTATCAGGGCTGTCCAGTATGGCAGGCTCTAGCCACATGTGGCTACTAGCTACTGAAATGTGGTCAGTGCAACTGAGGAAATGAATTTTTAAAAAATTTTTTTCAATGTTTATTTTTTTGAGAGAGAGAAAGAGACAGAGTCCAAGCAGGGGAGGGGCAGAGAGAGGGAGACAAAATCCAAAGCAGGCTCCATGCTCTGAGCTGTCAGAACAGAGCACAATGTGGGGCTCAAACTCATGAACTGCTAAATCAGGACCTGAGCTGAAACTGGCCACTTGACCCAATGACCCACTCAGGTGTCCCAATGAATTTAATTATAATTAATTTTAACTTAAATAGTCAAATGTGGCTGTTGGCTTTCATAATGAACGGCACAGTTCTCAGATCTTATCAAATGATCCAAACAATATTCATGAACTCTTCCCAATGCTCACTCTCCAAGTCATCCTTTCAACATCCAACACTCTGAGACTCCTCTTAGCCACTGACATACCACCCAGTTCTCTTCCAATCTGTTTTCACTTTTCCTGATTCGACATTCTTCTTTGTCCCCAAAAGACTGAGTGTAAGCCAAAGACTAGTTCTCATCCTTCTGCATTTCAAACTCAAAACCTCTCCCTCATCAATTTCACACACTGCCATAATTTGAATAGCCATCTGTATGTACAAGACTTCCAAGTCCAGATAGATGCTGACTCTAATCCTTCTTCCCAGATTCACATTTCAAATATAAACTGGACATCTCTAATGGATGTCAAAGTTAATAAATATAAAAATTCAAGTTCATCACCTTCTTTTTCTCAATGGCATTTCTTTTAATGGTGCAATTACTCTCATGGTCACCTAAGCTCAAAGTCTTAAAATTGGGGCACCTGGGTGGCCCAGTTGGTTAAGCTTCCAACTTTGGCCCGGGTCATGATCTCATGGTCTATTAATCTGAGCCCTACATCGGATTCTGTGCTGACAGCTCAAAGCCTGGAGCCTGCTTTGGATTCTGTGTCTCCCTCTCTCTCTGCCCCTCTACTGCTTGCCCTCTGTCTCTCTCTCAAAAATAAATAAAAACAAAAAAAAAAAGAATTACCTTTATGTTATTTTTCCTCTCCATGAATCAAATCCTGTTAATTGTTCTCCTGAATTCTCTTGAATTGCACACTTTATACCCAAGTTCAGATTTCTCATCACTCACATCTGAACTAACACTACAGTCTCAACACTGGCTTTTCTGTGCTTTCTATGTCTACTAGACAATAAAACTAAAACACCATTTTATAAATGAAATTTCCTTTCTCCTAACCCTCCAAAAATACACACATTCCCACACTCCTTCAATGATTTGTCACCTGTCCCTGGTCTGACATGTCATTCTAAAATCAGACTTGTACCAACCTTGCCAACTTCATCTTCAACCATTTCCCTCAAAGCCTCCACTAACTTAAATGGTCTACCAATTTTTCCATAAATATGTAAACCATATTCCAGCTTCCTCTTTTGCACTTGTTGTTTCTTCAGCCTATAATGCCTTCCCTCTTTATTCGTGTTTTTGGGGTGTTGGGGGGAGGCTTTCCTTTCCCTCAGTTCATGCCTCTTAGGCTTCACGAAGCCCTTCATTTCTGCCCTCAGTGGCTTCTTCCTGCTCTTAATTTCAATATTACTACCTTTTACCATCCAATCTACTTTTAGTATATAACACTGTATATTATTTCTATGTACAATCTTTAATTTTAATGAACATTCTGTCTCCTCAACTAGAAGCTTTTGGAAAGCAAAGTGTGTGTCTTATACCACCCTTTTACATTCTAGGAACTTAGCCCTGTGCCTGTAATTAGTAAGAACAAAGGAATAATCACAAAAAATAGATATGAAGTTGAGAGGTTGTTAATAATAAGAAAGTCACCAACGAAGTACACTACTAAATGGATAAAACAGGAAATAAGAGCGGAAATAAGCAATCTGACATGAGAGCCACAAATATGGGAAAAAGGCAATCACAGAACCTGGCATTAGTGTAATAATCACCGAAAAACAGCAAAATCTTGTAACAATCATCATCAAAAGCCTCCAGGTTTTTCTGTTTTATAGGCAGTTCATTCAAACAAGCAATGCTCAAAATAAATAGGTAAAACATAGTGTTTGTGTTTTAATTAATTTTTTCCTACAATGGTATTTATTTTAATGAAATCCTATCAAGGCAAGCTAGTAGTTTGTGCAGGTGGGTACAAGGATTCCCAAAATATTAGAATGACAGACTTAATTGTATAGAAATTTGTAGCTGATCTGTCCAGCCCTGGAAATACAGAACTGGCACCCAGTTCTATGAGGGTACAGTATGCCCTGTCAGTTCTTAAGGTCACAGCTTAAAATAGTTACACAGTTCAGGGCCAAAAGAGGCTGGGCCAACGCTGTTAGGCTGTCACAGATCAGTCTAACCCCACAGATGTCTATTTTAAGTTACATCTCTAAACAGCAAATTGAGCAACCAGGAAAGGAAATACTAGCTTTCTACTTTCAACTGCAGATGAACAAGCCATAGATTTTCTCTAAAAACGTGGACAGGATCACTCCAACCGTGTAAGAACCATCTTACATTGCCTACCATGCAATCCAGACCCATCTTCAGTTGCGGCGAATTTAGTTCTAGTCCTCTTTTCACTTCCAATGCAGATGAGAAAAGTATGAGCCCACTTTTTGGGGAAAAGAGGATTTTTAAAATGACAATGACTTTCTTGGACACAAATAACTTTCAGCATATTTGTGGGGGGTAGTTAGAATACAAGTAAAGAAAACGTTTTATTCACTTACATGAATTCACAATCTAATTTTTTTAAAAAATGATTTGTATCAATAAACCTTAAGAAACAGATCAGAGAACTATGTGCATTTGATGGAAGAGACTAAATATATGTGAAGATGAGGAAAAAATAAACTTTACTGTAAAATTATAGTCAAAACTAATACTTTTAACAGAGGTCTACATTTCCCCTTCAAAAGTTATTAAGAACTCTTAAGTGTAACTATTTTGTCCTTTTAACTTCTTGATCACAATAAAACTCCAAAAGACCATGAATTTACAATAACTGTATTACTATTTTTTAAATTAGTGGTTTATTCCGTTAATTGCTCACAGCTAAGATCTCAAGATTATTTCCACATATATACACTTGATTATGATATATGACAATAGACAGTAAAAGAATTACTAATTACTAAAAAAAACAGTGGATTACATGTATATCCCATGACCATATTAGGAACTTTATTATTTTATATTTCTATTGTGCTGTCCCTTATATAAATTCAATGTACTTTATCAGCTTGGGCAGACAATAATCTATTCATTATCAAAGAATACTCTTTGCCACTATCAAAGAACACCCTTGATGATTCTGAAAAGGAAAGGAACATGCACATTTCTAGACCGAATAAAGACTATATAAACTTAGAGAATAGCTTGAAAAAAAAACAAAACAACATTTAATTATTTTTTTAGGAAGCCGAAAAAGTTTCTAGCTTAGGTTGTTCCAAAAGGCTACCAGTAAATGTGTATCACATTAAAATTTTATTTTCAACCAATAAACAAAAGTTTTGAATGATTTTAAAATCCTAAACAGGAAAAGTGCAAACTTTGCTCAGATTTACAATAACTGGAGGATAGCTCTCCAGCTGAGTAATGTTTCAGTGCAAAAAGGAACTATAATGCTTAAACACAAGAAAAAATTTAATTGTTTAATGTTAACTTTTATTAGCAGTTACACAATGTCAATTTAAAAGTGAACATATCAGGGGCGCCTGGGTGGCTCAGTAAGTTAAGTGTCCGACTTTGGCTCAGGTCATGATCTCGTGGTCCGTGGGTTCATGCCCTGCGTGGGGCTCTGTGCTGACAGCTCAGAGCTTGGAGCCTGCTTCAGATTGTGTCTCCCTCTTTCTTTGCCCCTCCGTGGCTCATTCATTCTCTCTCTTTCTCTTTCTCTCTCTCTCTCTCACACACACACACACACAAACACAAATAAATAAATAAATAAATGTGATACAGATCATTACATAAAACTGGAAGATTTTATATAAGCAGAATATTGAGATTTTCATGCTACCAGAGGATTAATTATTACCTTTTATTCAATTAACAAAAAAGGCAAAGCATTCCAAAAGGTAAAATCCAGAGTTTACAGACTGTATACCACAACTGAAATAAATATCAGACCTTGAAATAGTTGGAAAATAAAATCGAATCATTATGGAAAATAAAATCAAATCATTAAATATAAAACAATTACTTCAATAGACCTACCATATTTACTAAGCACTGACTACATGCAAGGCATTGCCTGTGCATACTGGAGGAAGCCAAGATGATCACAGTACAAGCAGGAGTACAGTGGATCATTACTTAGCTCCCATTCATAGCTGTTTGTTTTCCATTAGAAAAACGGAAAGCTATGGTAGGGCAGTAAGAGCATCTTAGAGCCTCTAGCAGATCAGGTAAAAGAGCTGGCAAGAAAAGGGTAGATGAGAAATCTGTCAGGGAATTTTTGCCAGGGATTTTTGTGAAAATCCAAATGAACTCTATTATTCTACGTGACTTAAAGTTACACTGTAAAGAAGTTGCTAAGTGCTTTATTCCATGATCAAAAAATAAAATCTCTCTTACTCAGAAAATTAAAGGATCCCTGGGGAGCAGGTGACATGCAATTCTTAAACAAGCTAGAATGACAGATTTTCATGGGCAGAGGTTCAACAATCTTCCTCAGTAAGTCATACCTTGTTCAATTACTTAATGTGTTTCTTCAATTTAACCTAAATTTCAACTCCCAACATTACATTTTGTTCAGTTTTCTAAAGAAATGGACAACTATCACTACTGTCTGTGTGGAGAGCCGGTTTAAAAGCACCTTTCAGACTTTCCTTCCTTTCTATTTCTTTGAATGTAGAAAACCAAACTTGATCCATTATCTATATAAAGATCCAGCAAAACAATACAGCAGAAAACAATTTCACCGCTAATCTTATATATCTACCTCCTAATATTATGTCTACTGAAAAAAAAAATCCCCAAAAAACACTAAGAAAAAGTCATTATAATTCACAGTTCTCTCAGTAAGTTCTTCCCATATTAGCTCGTTCACAATACAATTATGTGACCCAGTCAAATTTTTCATTAAAAGTACAAATACTAGAAAAATGTTTACAACAAAGTATCTAGCTTAAAGGCCATCACAAGTTTCTAAGCTTGTGATTCTAACACCAAAAACAAAATTAAGGGGGGGAAAAAAAGGGCTGATACCTTTTTGAAGGTGAATTTTGAACATAAAGCCTCTGGATTTGGATATAAAATATGTGAATATCTGGACATAAAATATCTACTAAAATAGTTTATGAAATAAATAAAATTTAAATAAATACATTAAGTTTTAGTTTTGCTAGATGAAAAACTTATATCAACAGGAACAATTACTAAGCAACCAAACCACTGCCACTTGGGAGAGGGGAAAACAAAATTAACTCTAAGACCTTACTCCCTTGAGAAAAGGAAGAAAAACTTGCCCATAATTTTCTTCCCAATAAAAAAACTTGTAACAGTCACACATCTATTTAAGCCTCAAAGAGTTAGCTAGGTTACCCTGGGTTCGCCAATAACTAAAGGTATGATTTCGGTAAACTATAAATCCACTTTGGGCCTTAGTTTTTTCACTTACAAACAAGAAGAGCTGACCAAAGACAATGTGTAAAGGTAGCTCGGAAATCAGAATTTGAATGAAGTTTTAAAAAGGTGCATACGCCCTCCTGCACTGTTGGTGGGAATGTAAACTGGTACAGCCCCTCTGGAAAACAGTGTGGAGGTTCCTCAGGAAACTAACAATAGAACTCCCCTATGACCCAGCAATAGCACTGCTAGGAATTTACCCAAGGGATACAGAAATGCTGAGGCATAGGAGCACGTGTACCCCAATGTTCATAGCAGCACTCTCCACAATAGCTAAAACATGGAAAGAGCCTAAGTGTCCATCAACAGATGAATGGATCAAGAAGATGTGGTTTATCTATACCATGGAATACTACATGGCAATGAGAAACAATGAAATCTGGCCATGTGTAGCAACATGGATGGACCTTGAGGGTGTTATGCTGAGCGAAATAAGTCAGGCAGAGAAGGACAAATATCATATGTTTGCACGTATAGGAGGATTAGGAGGAACTTGACGGAGGAACAAGGGGGAGAAGAAGGGCGGAAATGGTGGGGGAAAGGGAGAGAGGCAAACCATGAGAGACTCTTGAATGCTGACAAAAACTGAGGACTGATGGATGTGGGGGGGAGGGGGGATGGGCATGGAGGAGGGCACTTGTGGGGATGAGCACTGGGTGTTATGTGGAAACTAATTTGAAAATAAACTATTTGTAAAAAAAAAAATCAAAGACAAAAATAAATTATAAATACCAAAAATAAAATAAAATAAAAATAAAATAAAAAGGTGCATACACATACATACATACAAACTTGTGTGTACATATACATATGTATGCACACATTTAATTACCTACACACATACACATCACAGTATCATTCTGAATATTCAAGTTACTTCTAAAGAAAACTTCAAATTTAATATTTAATACTATTTCTTAATAAGATTCTTTGCCACAAGCATTATAAAATAAATCAGCAGCTCACTGTTTTAAAACATAATGGATTAATAGCAAACGTAAGTATAATAAGCCTTACTGATGAGAGGACTACCTTGGAAAGGGTTTATTATTCCCAGTTCCCAAGAGGAAGGGGCAAGCCATGCCACAGGGGGCTACATAGGGAAGCACCAGGGTTAGTCAGAAGGCAGAGGGAGGGATCAGAATTAAAGACACGAGCCACAGTAAACTACGGTTTCCACAGGAAGGAAAAGGCAAGACAAGGGAATGAGGCTTAGAACTGGCTAGTTTGAATAATTTCAGAGGGCTCAAGTACAGAGGCTGTCCCTGGCTGTCTGGTAGCTGGCCCTGGGGTGATAAGGGCAGGCAGATGGCGACCTGAAGTGTGAGGGCCTATAAAAAATAGACTGAGGAGTGGGTTCTAGATTGGCTGGTTTGCATTTAAAAAGCACACACAAGGGGGAGTTGTTTACCATCTCTAGGAAATGATAAATCCTGGAAGGGGCAGTCCCCTCCAGGGGCAGCAAGGCCCTAGATGTCAAAGCATCAGAATACAGAAAATAAAACCACAGTTAATACATTCAATTACGCTGAGTAATAGAGAAGTCTCATTTCTGCTGGATATTTATTGAACACTCAGTATATATCAACACTGCACTATAGCTACAGATAGAAAAATGACCATGTGATAGGAAAGGAGATGGCAAAATGCAATTTATACCTATTAATTTAGAAGAATAAGGATAAATTTATGATTAATAGCTACATCTATTTAATACTTTGATATTTACAAAACATTTTCACATATTACTCCGTTTAATCCTCAGAAAAACTGTGCAGTACTCTCCACAATAGCTAAAACATGGAAAGAGCCTCAGTGTCTATCAAAGGACGAATGGATCAAGAAGATGTGGTTTATCTATACCATGGAATACTACATGGCAATGAGAAACAATGAAATCTGGCCATGTGTAGCAACATGGATGGACCTTGAGGGTGTTATGCTGAGCAAAATAAGTCAGGCAGAGAAGGACAAATATCATATGTTTGCACGTATAGGAGGATTAGGAGGAACTTAACTGAGGAACAAGGGGGAGAAGAAGGGGGGAAATGGTGGGGGAAAGGGAGAGAGGCAAACCATGAGAGACTCTTGAATGCTGACAAAAACTGAGGACTGATGGATGTGGGGGGAAGGGGGGATGGGAATGGAGGAGGGCACTTGTGGGGATGAGCACTGGGTGTTATGTGGAAACTAATTTGACAATAAACTATCTGTAAAAAAATAAAATAAAATAAAAAAAGAAAAACTGTGCAGTAACAGTTTAATATTCACTTTACAGGTGCTTACTAATCACTCAAGAAAGCTGAAAGACATCACCATATCACAGATAGTAACTGGCAGACCATGGAACTGAAGTCAGTTCTTGGTTCTTGTCCACCACTATTTTCAACTGCACCACAACATCTCCTTCATTTGAAGTTAAAGCTATAGTATTATTGTGTAGAAAATAATAGTTACCTATTCCTAACCACTGAGGATGAACTGCTCACTGGCCTTTACTGTAACAACTGGGGTAGCATACTGAAAAGCATGCAGGATTCTTAATACCTAATGAAACATAAATTCCTTACTGGGTACTTGTAATAGTATTTGAGAGCACAATTTTATGTTTTTAACTTTTGTATAAAAGTAGAGTGCTAGGGACACCTGGGTAGCTCAGTTGGTTAAACATTCGACTTCGGCTCAGGTCATGATCTCAGTTCGTGAGTTCAAGCCTTGCATTGGGCTCTGTGCTGACAGCTCAGGGCCTGCAGCCTGCTTCAGATTCTGTGTCTCCCTCTCTCTCTGTCCCTCCTCTGCTCATGCTCTGTGTGTGTCTCTCTCTCAAAAACAAAATAAACATTAAAAAAAAAGTAGAGTCCTAGACCTCACATAACGTTAAGACATGATTTCCAAAATACCTTTTATTTTTCAGTAATCAGGGGTAACTAAATATATATTTTTAAAAAAGTTTCAATAAATTTAAATTTATTTACCAAGTGGAATCCAAGCAAATATTATACTTAAAAATGCTTTTGAAACTTCTGTTTAAGAAAAGTCCATTTTATCACTACTTAATTTTAAAAAATCATCACAGAAAACATTCTACAAAAGCATCCTGACATTAGTACAATCCAGCATTTGAAGTAGCACTTTCTTCCCCAGGTAACAATTGGAATCTGTTATTAAACTCCCGGTGCTAGGAGTTGTGAGGCTGAAAATGGGGTTTTCCCTGCTGTAATACTTTCAAGCTTAAAATTCCAAAGTTCCAGCAAATGAAGATACTGCTGCTCTCATGAGACATCTCTGGACTACAGGTCAGCTGTCATACACTTCACCTTTTAGAATAAGCAGTAAAAGGCTTTCTCCTTTGAAACTGAGATATTAAAAGATCCACCTAACTCTTCTATTTCTGTATTTCTAGACTTTCTTGTCCCTGGGGCAGGCATCTAAGTCATGAGGTAGTAAAGTAATAAAATAGGAAGGGTGGGATGATTACTGTTAAGCTGGAGAGCAAGAAGACAACAAGGACTGTGGTAAAATTGTTGGTCTGAAGATCAGGTCGTAGCTTTTGGAAAGGTTAGGAGCTAATGGATGAAAGTGAAGTCACTGTCACTGCAGCATTTATTCTCACAGAGCTAATCTATGCTGCTTGTTAGCTAGAGAAGCTCAGACCTAAGCAAGCATACTCCCTGGATTAAAGGGCAGCTGGTCTCTGACCAGGCATCTTCCATGTCTATATCCACTGGCAAGGGCATTTTGAGTAGTCAGATGAGCTCCCAGATGGCAATCTGAATGCCCAAGGGTTTATGGGCCTGGCCCTCATTTTTGCTGTTGCTAAAGGCTAGGCATGCGCTTAGTTTAAAAGGATGGTGGCAAATCATTTTCTAAAAATTCTGTAAATCCTTATTAATGACTCAAACTTAAATGACTGACCTTCAAAGGACAAGAGCGTGAGACTTACTATTAGATTTGGCGTCGAAAATTTGCCAAAACAAAAACAAAACCTTACATATTTGGAGATACTGACGTATCTCATTCACTGTTACTCCCCAAAGTAGTCAACTTGAGTTAAAAACTAGAAACACTGTTAAATGGTATTTTCCCTGAGTTTTCCTCTTGGCTCACTGAAATAAAATTTAAGGTCTACTTGGTTTCCACCAACTTGTGCTTAAAATTATACAATTTTAACACTAAAATATCTCAAATATTTCATTTTAGAAAATACATATATTCACAAAAATTTTATTGTAACAAAAGGAAAGTACCAAGACCTCTAATCCCAAAGGAGACACAACTATTTAGTGGCAGAGTTAACCTGCTACCCAGCAACAGAGCTCTTTCGTTAAATATATCATGGTTACCTCTGCTCATCAAACTGCTTACGGAATAAAACATGTTTGCCTTCCAGTTTGAAAATTATACACAGTTATCACTACCTGTTCAGATAGCTACCAAAGAATCATTTCGAAAGCACACTGAAAGCTGTGAACACTATGATTTCAACAATCAAGTTTTCTTTGTGACTTGGAGTAAGAGTGGGGAGAGCATGAGGAAGTGTGTTAATTTTTTTCAGAATTACCCTAAAATGAGTTAGTATCCTTAAAGGGTAGTGTTGAAAGAACAAGGAAGATGACAAATAAGTCCACAAATGTAAAGTAGAATATAATTTCCTTAAGTTTTTTCTCAATGCTTATAATGATTAAATATATATATATATATGTAATACATATACACACACAAACTTATACACAAAATGAACTCAATCACATCCTTTCAAAATATAGAGACTAAAAAACTAAATTTACCCCATTCTTGTATGCTATAAATTTACTCTGGTCTATCAATCTCTTATAAAATGTGAATTGGTCTTTAATTTTGTTTTTTGTTTTTTTTAATTTGTTACTTTAAAAATGAGAAAAAACATTTTAAAAAACTTTTCATAGAAACTACTTTACCCAGGGTGTCTGAGTGGCTTGACCAGTTAAGTGTCTGACTCTTGAATTCGGCTCAGGTCATGTTCCCAGGGTCATGAGATCAAGTCCCATGTCAGGCTTTGTACTGAGCATGGAGCATGCTTGAAATTCCTTCCCTCCATCCCTCCCTCTCTCCCTGTCTCTGCTCATTCTCTCTCTCTCTAAAATGAATGACTGAATGAATGAATCCCAGGCCCAAGGAATAAGAATTCTGAAGCCAGATGAAATCTGAGTTCTTTTCCCAACATGCCCATGTATTAATTCTGTAACACGAAGCAAATTATTTAACCTTTCCTTTCCTCATCTTTTAAAAATAGCAATAATCTGGGGCACCTGGGTGGCTCAGTCAACTAAGCATCCAACTCTTGATCTCGAGTCCCATATCAGGCTATGCCCTGACAGTGTGGAACCTGCTTGGGATTCTCTCTCTCCCTCTTTCTCTGGCCTTCACATGTAAGGAAATGCATGCACTCTCTCTCAAAATAAATGAATAAACTTAAAAAAAAAAAACCAGCAATATCTAAAACTGAGATAAAAACAAAACTCACCTAGAATAAAGTATAGGACCCATGATTACAGAACATGTCTATTTTGTTTCCCCACCACCTAGAACAATCTCTGGTATACAGTGGCAGGTGTCTGAGTATTTCTTGATTATTTATCCATTAGACAACAATAATAAAGTTAAAGCACCATCCCTGTCAAATGAATACACAAAAATGATGAGAATTATCAGAAGAACATAAATTCTATACATATAATTCTTATTGTTTTGGGGTTTTCTTAATGTCATTTCTTTTTTTTTTTTTTTAAATATTTTTTATTTATTTCTAGGAGAGAGAGAGAGACAGCATGAGCAGGGGAGGGTCAGAGAGAGAGGGAGTCACAGACTGAAACAGGCTCCAGGCTCTGAGCTGGCAGTCAGCACAGAGACTGACGCGGGGCCCGAACCCACGAACCGCGAGATCATGACCTAAGCGAAAGTCGGACGCTTAACCGACTAAGCCACCCAGGCGCCCCACTTAATGTCATTTCTTAATATTTCCTTCAGAAAGTAAATTCTTATCTACTGATATGTCACATGCTGATCAAGAAGCAACTCATGAAATCTAGACTTCATAAAGCATACTTTTTTGCATGCCTGATAATTTTATTAATTTTTGTATCAACATAAAATGAATATTAAGTTACTATAAATATTAATTACCATATGTTGGTCACATTTAATAATGTAAAATATATTTATATTGTGTTACATATTATTACCAATATATTAAATATTAATATTTTTACATCATAAATATTAATGAAAATGAAATATAAAACTTCTTAAAATCTCTCTCTAAAAACTCACTCAAAATTGGGGTTCCTGAGTGGCTCAGTGGGTTGGGGATCCAACTGTGATGGGCATCCATCACAGCTGGTGAGTTCAAGCCTGTGTTGGGCTCTGTGCTGATAGCTTAGAGCCTGGAGCCTGCTTCAGATTGTGTCTCCCTCTCTCTCCACCCCTCCCTGCTCTCTCTCTCTCTCAAAAATACACATTAAAAATTTTTAAAAACCCACTTGAAACTGATTTATGGTACACATATATTTAATGTAGGAAATGTCTTTGCTGGCCTCAAATTCCCAATTAACACAGGATACACAAAGTAATACAATCATTTTTTACTCTAATCCTCTCTTTGGGATTTATGCCCTGTGTCTCGAAAGGAAGATGAAGAGTAGAGTGCTCAGCTATAGACATAGAAATCATTGCCTTACTGAATACACAACAATTACAAAAAATTACCTACAATAGTATTACTTAGCTATAAAGGTAGGTAATAGTCCTATTCACCCAGACCAGCCTTAACAAAAGTATGCTCACTTACCAGCTGTCTAACATATTGGTTGTATGACCTTAGCTAAGATATTTAACTTCTGATGGCCTTTTTTCCTGTTTTGTAAACTGAGGTCACTATCATTACCTTCTTCATAGAAGTGCAAAAATTAAATGGGTATATATATATATATACATATATATATCTGCATATATATGTATATATATGTGTGTATATATGTATGTATATACATATATATGTGTGTGTGTATATATACATATATACACACACACATATATATATATATAAAATTTAAGCGAAGTGTCTGACACACAAAAAAAACAATGAATGAACTGCACAAATGATCATAGGAAACATACACTGCAGCACATAAGCCTATATAGCGAGAGACAATTTAAGTGGTAATGGACAAAGTGCAGGGTTCTAGAGACAAAATGTGTTTGGATTTTTGTGGCCTTGAGCAAGTTTCTATCACTCTAGGCCTTAGTTTTTGTACCTGACCACAATGCTCCACTTTATAGGGTGTTCTGAAGAGTAAACAAGTCAATATATCAAGTGCAGCATACAGTACCTGGTACACTATAAATATGCAGTAAATGTGACCCAAAATATAAAACAAACACAGGAGTTAAAGAACCTTTTTACTTGTTTCATTCGTAAAAAAAAAAAAAAAAAACTGAATTAATTTCTTTCCCCATTAGAACATTATGGAAGAGTGAGTTCAGTCTCATGTTATTTTATAACAAGCCTCACAGAAAAGATACTGAATAGCTGGTTGCTGGATTTAGGAATGTAGTCTCCCAGCAGAGAAGCCATGAAATGGATGAAAGTCTATCAAGAGGTTACCAAAACCATTTACCTGCCCTACCATTAAAATCAGTGTACGTACTGATATCCTGCCAATGAAAAAAAAAGATGTGAGAAATTCTAGAAATAAAAATTCAACATGATTTAACTTTATAAAACTACATCACAACAATGACAAAATTAGAATAAATTATTGCTTCAACAAGCATATTATAATTTGTAGTACTTATGACAAATATCCGTCAAATGTTAACATCTCAAATTGGTACATATGTAAAGGTAAATAAATATATGGGAATATGTAGAGGATTTAAAAACCACTTTAAGTAGAATCATTTCTCTGATATAAATTCATTAAGTACTTGTCATTAAATGCATCTCCTCTTTTTTCTTCCCTCTTCTTCCTCAACTCCTTGGCCTAGACATCCTCAGCTATAAGCAAACAAAGATTTTCCACCCCCCTCTCCCACTCCCACACCAGGCACAGGCACCCACTTACCACAGCATAGATCACTATCTGGTTCCTATACTCCTGTGCAAAAGCAGCTCCGCTTCTGTGAACAAAAAGCTATGGTGACTTGACTCATTATTTACAGAACTGTACTAAACTCTCTCTGGCCATACTATGAATTCAGAGGCACATAATAAATTCAGTGGGACAGAAACAACCCGTAACCTTTAAGTACCTTTGGATTCTCCTCAAAACTGCCCTAATGGCTAAGATTCTCACCTGCAACTGTCTACCAAAACACATGAAACAGATCTAAGTTCCTTTTATTTCATTTTACTAACCACTTTTTCTTTTAGGATCATAACTCTCTCGTTCCTTTTTTAAGTATTCATCTCGAATCTATTCCAAGGACCTATTGATCCCATTCTCCTATGAAATCCAAGTTCTCCTTTCTCCTAGTTTAGTATCAAGATTATAATGTACTAAACAGTATCTTAGAAAAATACCACAGAGCATATAAGACACAGCATCTGCCCACAGGAAGTTTACAATTCAACGTTAATGTATGTTAATATTTCTTGATCCCAGTCTGAATGGTGCAACATTTGTAGAAAATTCCTAAAACGAATTTCCAAACTGCATGTAAAATCCAACATAACCTACAATGGCCCTCCTCCACCTGACCTGGCAGAATTTTAGTAATCCATTAATGGCCCCTCTCCATGAAAACATTTCCAGAACCCTAGAAGAAAGCAGAACTAGTTTTTCTTTCCTGTGGGCTTCTAAAACCTCAGTCATAGCCTTTATAAACCAAATGTCATACTGTAATTTACTGTATATTCATGACATTCCATTGACTCTAAGATGCAAGTGGCTGTAAGGAGAAAAAGATTCACTAGTCATAACCTGCCTTTGACTATAAGGTCCATTTCAATTTCAAAGATGTTAAAATGTTAAAAAAAAAAAAAAAGTATGTCTTAGAAGCAAAGAAATAAAATACAGTATGTCTCTGTAAGAGATCATATATTCTGTGAGAGCAGCAAACCTGTCTCACTTTTTTTTTTTAATGTTTTATTTATTTCTGAGAGAGGGAGAGATTGGCAGCATGAGCAGGGAGGGTCAGAGGGGGAGGGAGACACAGAATCCGAAACAGGCTCCAGGCTCTGAGCTAGCTGTCAGCACAGAGCCCGACTCGGGGCTCAAACCCACAAACCATGAGAGCATGACCCGAGCCAAAGTTGGACGCTTAGCCGACTGAGCCACCCAGATGCCCCAAACATGTCTCACTTCATCTTCAATTTCTCAATGCCTATTACTATCCTTGATAAAGAAAAGAGAAAAAGAACCAGCAAACCTGATGTTTTTGCTACCACTTCTTTCAGGTCAACGTTCTCTGTACTAGAGAAGTTTGACAACCTGTTTTTTGAATTAAAGCAACTTCACTGCCACAGTCTTTCTAAAGGCCATTGTGAATTTATGACTAAATTACTCCAATAACATGCTTTCTACTGGGCTCCTGATTCTAACTTTTCCACACTTTCATCTATAGAGAAACACTTTAATAATATCATTCCTTCACAAATCTTTCCATTTCAATCCCTTTCATCCAGGAGATTCAAATTTTTCAAACTTACTTTTATTATTCTTTTGGCAGAGTCCCTTCTTCAAATAATGTTAGGGAACAGTCCAGTAAACACACGATGAGTCCGAAGCAGAGGTGGCAGGCTGCCTGCCTGGCGTACCCTGGGCCTCTCTGTGAGACCACGACGCTGCTATGGAGCACAGATGAGAGAATGCCACTCACTGTGTTAGGTACATGCTTCCAAGGGAGGGCTTTTTGCTTTTCAAGTTCAGCTGCTTGGCTCAAGACACCTCGGTCTTCACCTCTCTACATACAGTCTCAAACGTCCACTTTCCAAACCAATCTTCAAGGCCTGGTTCAAGACCTATTTTCGACACACAGAGCCTTCCTTGTTTACTCCAATCCACTGATTTCACTTGTCTGAGCTCTCAAAACTTGTTCTCCAGATCTTAAGTATTTAAGTATCAACTCTCCTATGCAACCGTAACTGCCCTGTAATTGTTTCATGTATGTAAGCCTCTCACCTCCCCAACATGCGCATCCTTTCAAGACAGGTGAGTACTTTCAGAGTCTACCACAGACTGAGCATGCAGCAGACAACATAGATCTTGTACAATTAAACATACTGCTTTTTTTCCACCTCTAGATACACCTCTCTCCATCCTTAGTTGCACTCCAAAGGTTTCTGACATTCCTTTTATACAACTTTCTCATCTGCATCTGATACTTAACTCCAGCTAATATCCTACCTAAAACTACTCATTCTCCCACTTTACTACTTCACGTTCTTCCAGTCAATGAGAAAACAGATTTTACCAGCTTCCAACTGTCATATAGTTGACCCCTGAACAACATGGGTTTGAATTGCACGAGTCCACTTACATGCAGATTTTTCTCAATAAATTCAGTACTAACAATGTATTTTCTCTTATGATTCTCTTAATAACATTTTCTCTCGTTTAAGAATACAGTATATCATACATACAACATAAAAAAAATGTTAAGTGACTCTCTTTATGTTATAATTAAGGCTTTCACTTAACAATAGGTTATTAGTAAAGTTTTAGGAGAGTCAAAAGTTATATGCAAAATTTCAACTGTGTGAGGGTCAGCACTCCTACCCCCGATGCTGTTTAAGGGACAATTGTATAGTTTTCTTCATTATAGTTAAGTTTTTTGTACATATGACGTCATCTGGTCCTTGCAACTCTATGAGGTAAAAAGCAAAGGAATTAATACCACCATTTTATTTTATTTTATTTTTTTTAATGTTTTTTATTTATTTCTAGGAGAGAGAGAGAGACAGCGTGAGCAGGAGAGGGTCAGAGAGAGAAGGAGTCACAGACTCCGAAACAGGCTCCAGGCTCTGAGCTGGCAGTCAGCACAGAGCCCGACGCGGGGCTCGAACCCACAAACCACGAGATCATGACCTAAGCAAAAGTCGGAAGCTTAACCGACTAAGGCACCCAGGCGCCCCTAATACCACCATTTTAAAATGAGAAAAGGAACAAATTGCCCACGATGGAAAAACTAATACAGAGCAGCACCTAAACAAAAATGTAAGAGTTCTACTTCTTGGTCCTGTTGTATTATTAATTTTAAAATGTTTTCCTGCTGCCTGCACATCTCCTCAAGTAGTCTGTGAGCACCCTGCCCAGGCACCAGCAGTATGATAAGGGGTGGCTCCAGCCTTCAGTTCCCTTCCTACCTTCCCCTGACTGTGACCTAGTAACATTTAGATGAAAGACCCTCATGTCTTTTCTTATGGAGTCCATCCTGACCCCCCAATAAAAGCATCTGCCCGTGGGTCCTCGCTGTCTCTGCTCCCGAGACAGCTCCCTTGGCAGCCCCTGCCATGTGATCCCCTCTCAGTGTACGGTGACAATCTCTCTAGGACGTGTGAGTATAATAAACTTTTTTTCTCTGTACCTCTCCTGTGTCTCCTCTTCTGGCCACAGCTGATTATCACCTAGAACACAAAATACCTGTCTTCTAGGAAGCCTCTCAGTACACATGTCTGCAGTAATAATAAAACTACTACTTTCACCACACCACTCATAAAACAGATAGTCCTTACTCCTATTAAACCTAAGGAAAAGAGAACCTTCATATATCTCAAGTAACAGTTTTTCTATTTAAAAGAGTCTCAAGTCTCTAATTTTTTAAGTCTTTTTCAAAACTCTTTATTTTAGCAATGGGTTGTGGAAAACTGTAATTTTATCTTGATGTGAAAATATTTCAATAAACAGTGATCTTGCCTGATGGGTTTAATATTTTCTACATAATTAAAAAAAATTTTTATGTTTCTTTATTTTTGAGAGCAAGAGAGACAGAGTATGAGTGGAGGAGGGGCAGAGGGAGAAACAGACACAGAATCTGAAGCAGGCTGCAGGCTCTGGGCTGTCAGCACAGAGCCCCACAAGAGGCTTGAACTCACAAACCTCCAGGTTATGACCTGAACCGAAGTCAGACACTTAACCAACTGAGCCACCCAGATGCCTCTGCATCATTTTTTTTTAAAAAACACCTATGTGCTAGATATTCTGAGCCAAAAAGAAAGACCTATTGGATCTGTTCACTCCACCGGGTAAACTGACAAATTCTAAGTTGTGAGTACATTCAGAGTTTGAACTTTATTAGGATCCCAATTTTCCAAATGCTCTCCAATTGCACTCAAGAAAAAGTAATCACATTGTTCATACTAAAGTGACAATATCAGAAACATGACTAAATATGGTTAAAGAGCTACTGAGATAAAATATCCTAACTACAAATTCAATGTTGGACAACAATGTACATGTTTAAAACAGTAATGCTTTACAGTCACCAAATAAAAGTGCAAATAACAGAAAAACAGCATCTAAGCATGCAGAAAGTCTAACAATGAAGAAATCTATTTATGAATTAAAAATATTACATTTATTACTTAATACAATTCACCTTAATTATACTCCCTCTGTAATAAGAAAAGCGGTGCATGTGACCCTCAACCCCCACATCCTAAAATCCCTAAATACTTGGTCAGTCATGTAAGTTTAACTAAGACTTCTAGAGAACTCTCACCATATGCTGAATGGAAGTACCCAGGAATAGGACCATATAATCAAATATTCATAGAATCGTCAATTTTAGATAAGAAGACTTGCAGTTTACCTAATCAAACTTCCTATACAAGAAATTCTTCTACATTCTACAGTATCTCTGATAGACGGACGTCCAACCTTTAATACAGGAAGATCACTACTTCATGAAACAAACCATTCCATTACTCTACAGCACTAGTCCATGTGTGTACATATACATATTCTTCTGATTTCCCAGGATCAAACAAAACAGATTAAAAAAACAAAACTTTTCCTATATCCAAAGACAGGAGTCACACCTTCTCTTGTTTTAACAATAAAACCCCCCACTCTTCAATTATTGCTAGTGTGAAATGTTTTCCGCACTCTGCATTCCAGGAATCCCTCCTGATATGCTTGCCAGTTTGTCAGTGTCTCATTTAAAATGTGCCACAACTAGCAAAGCACACAATATTGCAGAAATGGTCGGACAAACACAAAGGAGGAACTTTACTCTTGGTTCATATCAAGCCAATAAATCCCAAATCACCTTCACATGTCCTAATGCCAACCTAGGGTTTTTCATCTTGTAGGTATACAATTTCCCTACCCTTTTAAACAGAGGATCCGTTGTATTTATCTTGCTAATTCTGACCCAGCATTCCAGACTATTAAGATCACTTTGAATCTGAAGTCTATCCCCATCATAATATAAGCAAAGTCTCCCAGCTTTGTCTCATCTTTAATTAAATAGGCCATCCTTCAGTTTAGTATTTGAAAAAAAATACTTAACAGGATTGTATCAAGGACAGAACCCTATGTCATAATACCAAGGACTTCCACTGGTGTAGACAATCATCTCTCATATAATTGAGAAACCAGGTATGAGCCTTTAAACACATCATGACTATCAATGCAGAAATCAAAATATGTTGTGGCAGCATTATTTCTTTTCTATACTCCTCTGAAAACCTTAGAGAAAGAATACATAAAGCTAGTTTCTTAGTGAAGCCATGTGAGTTCCCAATTATCCCTGAATTCTTTTTTAAATGCTCACCAGCCAACTACTGAATAATTCACTCAGGGACTTTGTTAAAGATGTTAACAAACTCATCTGTTTGCAGTATAGGATGTTTTCAAAAGGTAAGGTGCTTATCCATGCTCAATTTTTCCATGCGCATAATTTTTAAGTTATTGATACTAGCCTGAAACTGTATTTGAAAGTTCCTTCTGACCCTAGGATGGCATTTATCTGGACCATTCTGACTTCCAAAAAGCAAATAAATGTCTCCTATCTACTCACTTACATTGCACAAATAATCTCAGTGAATACAGGTCCAGTCATTTTAGGTGGAACTGCATTTTCCTTGCTGGTTAACAGAAGCACAGTCCAGCAGCTCTGTGTTTCTCCATATTACACCATTTCGTTTAGGCAATGTGTCTTTTGCTGTGATCTGAAGCCTTACAAGTTGTTTAAAATTGTCTTAAAAGCCTACTTTCTTATGAATTTCTGCTTTCCTGACATTACTCTTAAAATGTCAAACTGCTCTTTGATTTCACTCTTTTTTCTTAATGTTTATTTATATATTTTTGATAGAAACAGGCAGAGCGTAAGCAGGGGAGGAGCAGAGAGAGGGAGACACAGAATCCGAGGCAGGCTCTAGGTTCTGAACTGTCAGCACAGAGCCCGATGCAGGGCTCAAACCCACAAACAAGCTAGATCATGACCTGAGCCGAAGTCAGACACTTAACCAACTGAGCCACCCAAGCACCCCTCTTTGTTTTCATTCTTAATCCTATGTCCTTCCTTCTACCTTCCACGGATACTATTTTAAATTCTGAGTTTAACAGCAAGGTCTCCATGCAGCCAAACTAGTTTCTATTTACCATTTCTTTTAGTACTTTTGGTCATAATTGTCCATGCTACAGAATGTTAGAGCTAGAAGAAATTTTAACTGCAGAGTCAGCATTTCAATTTTCAAAAACACTTACCCTCTATAGGTCTTAAATTTACATACAGGCACAAAAGAGTAAAAAATAGACTTTACCTCTGAACTCATCCTTTTATATTATGTCTCCTAAACAAAGGCCTTGGAATCAGAGATGATTTTAAATCATGGCTCTACCACTAGGGCAAATTTTTTCTTTTAAAAAAATTTTTTAATGTTTATTTCTGACAGAGTGAGTGAGTGAGACAGACAGACAAAGTGTCAGTGGGGAAGGGGCAGAGAGGGAGACCCAGAATCTGAAGCAGCCTCCAGGCTCTAAGTTGTCAGCACAGAGCCTGAGGCGGGCGGGAACCCAGGAAGGGCAAGATCATGACCTAAACCAAAGGTGGACACTTAACCTACTGAGTCACCCAGGTTCCCCTAGAGGGCAAATCTTCTTAAAGCTCATGAGGCTATCTGTAACATGGGCCCAATAAGACCATCTTAAAAGATATTCAGGATTTTTATTGTAATACAAAATCCTAACCCTAACCTAACCTAGCACCTAGCAAGCTCTAAGGTAAACAACATATGTTTGTTTTCATTCTCCACAAGTCTCATATTAAAAAAAAAAAAAAAAAAATGGAGGCACCTGGGTGGCTCAGTCAGTTAAGCATCCAACTCTTGATCTCAGCTCAGGTCATGATCTTGGGTTTATGAGTTCGAGCCCCTGCATCGGGCTCTGTGCTGATGGTGTGGAGTCTGCCTGGGATTCTGTCTCTCCTTCTCTCTGCCCCTCCCTTGCTTGTGCTCTCCCTCTCTCTCTCAAAATAAATAAATACACTAAAAAAAAATTTTTTTTTAATGGATACCGTATCTTGACAGCTTGAGGATTTGCTTAACCTACATATACAATTTACTAATCTCTTTAGTTCTGACTTTGCTCTTTCAAGAAAGCACAAAACAATGCTACTAAGATTCCAACATTAAGCTCATTAACAAGGAGACCTACAGAATTGTGCTTTTTACCAACACTCTATTCAATATACTAAAGCTGAATATCCAGCGGCAACAGACACAATCTATGGGGAGAACACAAAGTCAAGCTAGATACTCTCCCTCTCTGGTCCCTAAACTTCAACTATATTTACTCATTTACTAGTGAAAAGATTTGAATAACAATGCCAGCAATACAGTAGAAAGAGGACTAGAGCAACGGTCAAGATTCGAGTCCTCACTTTTCCCAAAAGTACAAGAGTCATTAAACTTTTCTGGGCTTCAATTTCTTCCTTTCTAAAATACCACTAAGGAATGAGGGTGGGGGAGAGATGCTCAATTATCTTCAAGTTACCTTCACTATGGTTTCATTAAGTCTTATCTCAACACATACATACATAAGCAATTTGTGGTTCAACAGGTTTCCCTTTACCACAATCTACTGACTCATTAGGTAGCAAGCTGACAGGCATTATGAATATCCCATCAAAACTAAATCAAGAGAGTACAGAAAAGCCCACATATGGTTTCATATCAGGCCAGGTTCCCCCTTTTATTGTCAATCCTTACTATGCCATCCCCAGCACTTAATGTAGGACTGTAAAACTTTTAACCTGTTATTTCTGCTTTCACTTATAAAAGAAAAATACAAAATCCCTTTATAAATAGACTTTAGCAGCTATACCCAACGGCTACAACTAGTGAGCAATAACCTCAAAGATCCTTTTAAACTAAAATTCTATCATCTTGTAAATCTGTTATTTCTATGAAATCTATGTATAGCACTTTTCCCCTATCTTCCTTCTTAATCAAGCCTGCTTTTTCTGCTTTTCAGCTTGCTTTTATGCCTGCTCCAATATTCCTTAAGTATTATTATGTTTCCTGATTCAGATTCAAAGATAATTAAAACTCTATTTTCCCTTGCACCCCTCTCTATTCTGAAATGCCTCTACAAGACGCCCTTTGAAAAATTAATGTGGCTCTACACTGGATACCTTTTCATCTTCCATGAAGAACAAAAAATTGGCAACGATATTGTTATGTCATCATCGACAAATCTTAAAGGTCATGCTGTACATTATCTAATAGGTAAAACCAACTTGGTAAATCAGAACCTAAATCACTTGTACAGTGTACAAGATGTAAATTCTTCATAATGAATTCCATATGTAACAAACAGTATAGAAGATTTTAGAGAAATAAAACTGCAAGAGCAAACTTGATTTTCTTAAAAAAAATTAACGAACACAGTAGGCATATGTAGAGCTCTACACACAAATATGTATATATGTATATAAATCTGTATATAAGTATAACACATGTATACGTTAGGATGCCTTCTAAGAAAATCCAAATTAGTAGAATAGCAAAAGAAGTATGAGCATTAAAATCAATTTCTTCACTAAGTAACTCTATAAAAAAGTTTGGTGTGGGTACCTGAGTGACTCAGTGGCTTAAACATCTGACTCTTGATTTTGGCTCAGGTCAGGATCTCAGAGTTATGGGATGGAGCCCTGCATTGGCCTAGGCACTGACAGGTGCTGATCCTGCTTAGGATTCTCCCTCATCTCTCTCTGCCAACTCCCTCCCCCGCTCCGCATTTTCTCTCTCTGAAAATAAATAAACATTTAAAAAAAGTTTGCGTAATAAATTGATTGTACAAGATGAAGTTTTTAAATTAAATATATATGTCAGTTCTTTTCTTTGGCCCCCATTTTCCCTAATTATGAAGAACTGGCCTTCCCATTAATGATTCTGCTACATCCTCAGGTTTCATACTTTAAATCCCCCCCAAAATAAAGAAAGGTTAGCGTCAAGTTCTTAAAGGGCCAGCAACATCTTATCTTCAAGTCTGAACTTCCTTTGTGTAAGAATTAAACTAAAAATGTTAATTATCACTGAAATTGACAAAGAAATATCTATCCATCAAGCAAAACATGATTTTTTACAATATATAACAATTAAGGCCAAAACCAAATAAAATCACTAGCCAATGCAAGGTAATTACAGATTTAGCTATCAATGGTCCCTACATGTTCTAAATTCTTTAACAAGATGTAACTCCTAAAGATACATTACTGGAGACGTTCATTTTACTTAGGGCTCTTTGGCTACTTGAACACACTGTGTGAACGGGTAGTTCTTAGAACAAAAATCTTACTTTCCTCACTTAGTTAAAACAAAGGATGTTCTTAAACCAGAAGAATGATTAGTTACCTTTGCTCTTAAAAAGGGATTTCTGCTTTTCCTTCAGTCAAAGTCCAACTAATAATCCAACAAGGAAACAAACAGTAAGTAAGGGCAACATGTACTTAGTTCCTTCTACGACTTTAACTAATTAAATGTTAGATACTCAGCCTGGAAGTCAAGATTCTGAGAGGAGACCAAACCACAGAAACACATTATGCCAAATTCAATACCAAGGAAAGAGATTCCGTTACGTTGTAACATTCTCTTTTCATAAAATCAAGTATGAAGCTCCCTAGTCTCAAGAACTGGTTTCATTTGATCTACTTCATACAATTCTTTTTCCTTCCCGTATCAACCAGAACCTTCCCATATCATCCAGAACCTTCCCATATCTCTAAGAATGACATGAGGATGGATGGTAGAGAACTTTTAGCCTTCAGTTATTGACCTAGTCATTGCATTTTGTCAAAGTCAACTATTAAGAATTTTTTCAAGGGACGCCTGGATGGCTCAATCAGCTAAGTATCCAACTTCAGCTCAGGTAATTACCTCATGGTTCATGAGTTCAGGCTTCAAGGGGGGCTCTGTGCTGACAGCTCAGGGCCTGAAGCCTGCTTCAGATTCTGTGTCTCCATCTCTCTCTGCCCTTCCCCTGCTCACACTCTCTCTCTCAAAAATAAATTAAATAAATAAATAAAACATTAAAAAAAATTTTTAAAGAATTTTTCCAAGCCTGATAATAGTTGTCATGAATATTTACAGCAAAAATTTTTCCCATGAATTATTAAAAATAACATCATTTGGGGGAAAAAAATAGATATATGAAACAATAAAAAAAATAACAAAAAGTGAATGGGGACACGAAATAAAGGGTCAGAACTTACAAGGTTCATTTATAAAAGGGATATATGGGCAGTTTTTGCTCATCCTCCCTCTTCTAGAGATAGTAAAGCACCTGGTGTCCCACTCTTGATGTCCCAAAAACTCAAAGTCAAAAAACATTAATGAAAATAAAGCCACTTCACCAGTTTCATTAAAACCACTCCCAGCCTTGGTTCCAATTCCAAATTGCTATCTTCTCCAACACCTTCTACCCCTTAATTCAACAAACATTTGTCAAGCACCTACTATAGTAAAAAAAAAAAGATAAAGTAAAAATCCACGAACAACCAGGCCCAGATTAATTGCACTGACTTGCAGAAATTGGTACATTTCTGGTCTTTGTAACATGGTTCTCTCCTTAAAATGAATGAGCATATCTATTTGAACATAAACTCTTCAACATCAACAAAATTCAAAATCTTTCATTTCAAGAGAAAAACTCCAACCAGGTAAAGTTTAAATTTCCTTATACACTTAAGCGACATTCAAATCATGTAAACTCTATAAATTAAAAAAAAAAAAAAAAAAAGTCCAGAAAATGAACACTAAACATACCTATTGGGAGTCCTCAGCATGTGGCTAGTCAATACACGTTTGTGAAATAAAAGCTGTAAATTCTCTTTGTCATCAAAATCCATTCTTTGCGGCACACGTGAACTAGCTCCAACACTCATCTGCTTCCATATTTTGCTTTATGGTTCACTACTAATGACTAGAGCCTAGGTTCTCAAATTTCAATGAGATTTAAAATGACCTGGAAAGTTAATCTGAAAGGCAAATTCCTTGACCACACCCCCAAAAGTTATAGTTCCAGAAAGTGGATCCTGTACTCATAATAATACAACATTCAAGTAAATCTGAGTTAGGTGGTCAAAGATCACTCTTGGTATCAAGACTCACCCTCATAATAAACAAGAGGGAAAACTGAGTTGAAATTGATACCAATGAGAGTACAGAAGAATTGACTATTCCTAACCTAAATTATAAATTATTCAATTCCCTTCATCATAATTCACAATGTTTAACAGACAAATGGAAATTTAAGTGAAATAACTTTTGCTTTGATAATGCAAACTGTCACTCTATCCACCAAAAACAGGTATTTCTCTGAAATACTTAAGATACTATCAATGTTTAGGAAAAGAATAGGAAGACAGCAAGCTATGGACTGTAACCTAGAGAAACACTTACATAATTGTGCTGCCATAGTTTTAGGGGGTAAAGCACCACACTTCAAAATACTCTTTGATTAGGTTACTATGCTGTCAATACAGAAGTCACTAATCACATGTAACTATTTAAATTAAAATAAGTTAAAAATTCAGTTCCTCAGTTGCACTAGCCACATTTTAAATGCTCAATAGCTGCATGTGGCTAGTGGCTCACATACTGGATAGGATATACAACATTTCTTTATCACAGAAAATCCTACTGGAAAGATCTGGTTTAGAGGTTATGGGCATCCAAAGAGAATATGTAAATCTCTATTCTTTTCGACAAGAGAGCTCTATCTGGCAATTTCCAATCATAAATATATACATCTACTTTAGGTATTAACTGTAAAACAAGAACCTTAGCATAGTTTTTCTGAAACTTATTTCTAAAAAGGTCATTAAAAAATGATGTGCTAATTCCTATCATCAAAATAAAAATATTTAACTAAAGAGACCTGACGCTATCAAAGTGTCTGACACTACAAAAACCACAAGAAGGTTTGCACCAAATCAGAATCAGTAAAAAGTGTTTAATTACTAAAAAACAAAAAGTACTAGGTAAAATAAGACAAGTCCAGAAAATTTTAAATACTTAATTAAGACTAGTTTTGCAAATACTTCTGAAATCTCTTTATATGGGTAACAAATATTGCTCTATAACAGGCCTTAAAATGACGTTACTACAATTAAATAAAATTAGTGACATTTTACTATTTTCATTGTTAACTGCCCTTCAACAACTTCACATTAAAAAATACCTAAAAATACCATAACCATAAGATTTAAATTTTATATGTGAATTACTAATTCAAAATCCTGAGAAAATGTTGGTTTTAACAGAAAAGTAGACATAAAAAATTAATCAATTTATAACCTAAAATAGTATCCCTAAACTGCATCAATATCCACTGTACAGAAAAACGCAAAAGCATGAACAAGATGCTGAAGGATGAGAAATAACTTCCAACTGAAAAAAAGTTAGCCCTTTTACAAAGTAGAATTAAAACTTCAACAGATTTACAATTGTGTATTAATTCAACTTTAAGCCTATTTTCTTTTAAGGAAGATATAAACATCTTTACATCTTTTTAATTAGAGTTCTTTCTGAAGAGTTCAAGTGTATTCAAGTATCTCCAAATTACAGAAGACAATTTTGACTCTAATCATGAAGCTCAATGGAAAAATGATTTTATAAAACAAATTTAACTTCTAAAACCTCACATTAAAACATACAAATGTGAATGGGTCAATGACTACAGTTACAGAAGTTAACATTCCTGTCATTTTAGATTCCTTGTGATTATGTTTATTTCAGAGGTCTCCGTCAAATCTAAGAGTCAGCAAAGAAGTGCAGTAACTGTTATTAAAAACTGTATGAAAGGATCTTAAAGAGAAAAGATTGTTGTAACTTACCTGCAACACTAGTGATTGTAACTGGAACTCCTTGCACTTGAACACCTGCAGCACCCAGGTTGGCAACACTCACTGTCTGAAGGTTAGGCACTGATGCAAGCTGGGCAGTATTCAAAGTTATTGGGGCACCAGCAACAGCCACCGGAGCAATTTGAGCAAGAGTTGTGCCACCACTTGAAGACACCGGGGTGATGGTTAATTGTTGGGATAACCCAGCATTCTGAACTTGCAAATTTGAAAGACTCTGAATATTCTGAACCTGTACAGTCTGCCAACTGATTTGCCCTGAAGGTGTTAAAGTTGGAGCCCTGATAAGCACCTGAGTCGGATTTACTGCTTGAAGTTGAACATTCTGCAAAGGCTGCTGCTGGATGGTCTGAATTGTCTGCCCTGACTGAAGTTGAAATGACTGCGGTGGAATAGCCTGAATGATCTGTTGCTGAGGCTGTTGGATCTGGATCTGCTGCAAAATAGGCTGGCCTACAATCTGCACCTGCTGAAGAGAATTCGACTGATCCTGTGTATTCTGTATTCCATTAGACTGAAGCTGACTGGAGCTCTGAGCTTCAGACTCAGTGGCAGCAGGTGTTTGAGATTCTTCAATAGTGCGTTCGGAACTACTGGCTGATGTGCTTGCATACTGGCCCGTGTCTGCTGAGCTCACTAACGTGTCACTGCTCGTCAGAGACGTGGAAGCAGTGGTTGTGCAGGTAGTGGAGGAGGAGGGAGATTCCGGCATAGTACTGGCAGAAGCAGCGGTGGTGGTGGGTGTGGAAACTACCTGACTCCCATTGGAAGTCCCGCTATCAGTAGTAGTAGCAGGCTGGCCAACCTGTCCAGGTCCTCCTCCAGCAGTCACGTTGTTTATCACTGGCAAAGCTAAAGTCACTCCTCCAATGTTAATTGGCAGGGTCGTTACAACTTGAGCCTGAGTACCAGGAAGGGTCTGTAATTGCAGTGGTATTGAAACACCGGGTCTAATTTGGACTGGAACGGTCTGATTTGCCAGGTTTTGAGCAAGAATATTTCCAGAAGCTGTCCTGTTAGCAGCTGTGAGTATAGCTTGATTATTACCTGCAGAAATGAGCTGAATTTGACCCTGCAAATCCTGTAGAGATGAACTACTAGCTGGATTGATTTGAATCTGCTGGCCTTCCACTGTCTGAAGTTGTGGAATCACTTGGTACTGTACACTACCACTTGGATTTTGTACTTGTATCACTTGAAATTGACCAGGGGTGGAAGAATTACCTGATTTCGTTTTTGTAGGAGACGCACTCCCGTTATTACTGCTGGAAGAACTAGATGAACTAGAAGCTGGTTGAGAAACGTTATTTTCTTTTGAAGCAGGAGGAGTGGAGGCAACAAGTTGCCAAGTGTTTCCAGCAAGTTGTGTTGTTACCAGTTCTAGCTGTTGTGGTTGATTTTGAAGTTGCACCAATCCTTGGCTTGGATCTATAATAATTTGTTGTTGTCCAGTTCCTTGATTTTCACCAGGAGTCCCTATTTTGCTGCAAGTAGCTGCCAGTAAAGCCAGAGGAGAGGGCTGAGAGTCCTACCCAAAATGAGATGATAAAGGAGGGAGGGGGGAAAAAGTGGGAGGATTTAGTGGAGGCCAGTAGTTGGAAGGGTTTATTTGTTTATTTATTTATTCATTCATTCATTTATTTTGACAGCTCTACATTTCAGAACTTACTCAGGAAGTGACAGAAATCAAAAAGAAATAGTAACAAGAGCAGGAAGATAGAGGAAAAAGGAAACATACTGTAATATAAAGTTCAAACAAAAGGAAATTTCTAAGAAACTTTTTTAAAGTATATTCTCATAAACTCAAAATGCCATTGGGAAAATACACACCGTTGTCTACTAGTCTGAGTTGCTGATGTAATTTTAAACAACGTTATCCCTCAAACGAGTGAAATCTTTACGAATTTACAATTTAACTTCCTCACTCTCAGAAAGATGCTTTGAGTGGATGAACATTTGTATTCTGTTCTTCAGTTCTGGGCAATTAAAGGACATAACTCCCTCTCTCCCCTTACGTTTCGTGATGATTTTTTTTTATATGTTTGCTTTTACCTGGGAGCCTGAGGTTTTGGGTTTTTTATTGTTATTCTCTGGCTCAGAGGTTTTCCCTCCTTCTGTAGCCATCGCCGCTGCTGCTGCCGCCGCCGCCTCCTCCTCCTCCTCCTTCTTCTGATCTGCAACAAACCCCCCCCCACGACAACAGGTTATTAGGATTATTATTATTCGTCTTCCCCCTCTCCTCCTTTCCCCTCCCCCCGAACATTAATCTCCATAAACCCGCGATCCACGCACACCGGCAGGGAGTGGGGGAGAAGGAGGGAAGGGAGGAGGGGGATATCACAAAACGTGGTTTGAAACCCGACCCATCCGCTCCAGAGCAACACCCAGAAGGTTGTTCTCTCTCAGACATTAAGACAAAACACAACCCTCCTTCCCTCCCCCTGATACCCTCCCTTCCTCTCCTCCTCCCCTTAAAGCATCTCAGCGGCCCCGGGGGAGGGGGGAGAACCGAGCAGGGTCTGGGGAGGGAGGGAGGGAGGCGGTGAAGGAGACCGAGGGGGGTGGAGAATACGTACCGCTCATCCCGCATTAACAGGACAAACCCTCAGACGGAGACACAGGGATAGAGGTGGGTGGGGGTGGGGGCGAGGCGGGAGGAGAGGCCGGTCCCGCCCGCCCGCGGAGGCTCGGAGGAGGCTGTAGCTGGCACAGGCTCTGCCTCTTTTTCCGCGAATGGCCGCCGCTGGGCTGTGGCGTAGCAGCTCCTCTCTCCGCCCGAGCCCGGCTGACTCGCCCTTGATTGACAGCGGCGGCGCGCGGCGCGGGCGGCGGCGCGGGCCGGGGGCGGGGCCAGGGCGGTGCGAGCCCGGCCGACTCCCCACCCCCCTCGGCCTCTCTCCGCCGGAGCCGCCGACTCTCCACCCCTTCCCCCAGCGGATTGGCCGCCGACCTGCCGGGGGCCGGGGCGCTGGGGCCGCCTCCTCTCCACCCCCTTTCCCGGGGTTATCCTTTCAGCCGCTTTTCTTTTCCTCCTTTGGCTTCCCCGGTGCTCCTTCTCTCGGCGTTCTAGCTCAGGCTCGCTGCCGGTAGGCCCTCCATACAGCCAAACTTGTTGTCTCAGGATATCCCGCCCCCTACTCATTTCCCAGCGCCCTCCCCCCCAAAAACCTGCTCCGGCATCCCTCGGAATTGCCACTAAAGGGAAAAGTAGGGCTGTCGCTCAGGGGAAGCGAGTAGGTCGGATGAGGGGACGTGCGGACCACGGACAGCCTGGCGCGCCGGGTGAACTGCCCGCTACCCCTGCGCAGGGAGCATGGCTTTCCTGAGGCGCATCCGGACCCGGGCGCCCTTTTTCCCTGGCTCGGTCCCCATTGGCTGGGCCCCTAGTGACGCGCGCTGAGTGGTGGGAGAAAGGAGGCGGTTCGCTGCCGCAAAGGCTGTCGGCCCTTGTAGTTTCCGGCGGCCGCGGCGGCCCCTCCGAGGCACCGCCTACCCTCCCGCCCCCGACCGAGGCCTGGCTGCGGAGCGGAAAGCTGCCCGAGGGGGCGGTGGCGGCAGGGCGTGGCCGGGGCCGAGTGGGAGTTGAACTAAGCGAGGGGAGGGGGAATGGGTGTTGTTTGCCTGGGCCTATCCGCCGCGCGGGGCTGCCCAAACCACCTCTGCCACCGCCTCCTCGGCTCCAAGCCGCTCCCCGCGGGGAGAGCTCACACCCGGAGTGCTTGGCGATTGAGCGGGCGGCGGCGTGGGGAGGCGGGGTTTGCTGTCCTCCGGGTTTGAATGAACCCGGTTTCTAGGAGCTGTGCCTTCGCCTTTCCTTTCTTTGCTCACCTCCTTCTTTCAGGCCTTCCGCTTCAAATACGAGGCCTGCTTTACCACAGAGAAGCATCTTCCATTTTATTTGTTGTCTCTAGCTGGCTTCTGGAACGGAGCAATGACCCGCCTTCTAAGGTTGCATCGTGTTTTGCCAAATAGCCCTTGTGGTTGGCGGACTTCTCACTCTTTTTGGTCTCACAAGATTCTGGAGGGGAAGAAAACCCAGCTCCGTTTGGGTCAGCCCCGGTCACAATTCAGCATAAGCTTCTGGGCAGGTGGAATTCACATCTGGCGGCACAAGGCATTTTAATGTCGAATGCACTTGAGCAGTCTTCAAAGCTGTCCTTCAAAGTCCTGAAGTCAAGACGATGCTGTGGAATATAATGGGCGCCTGATTAAGGGTACCAAAGATGGAAGTGAATCGCTAATGTAAACACTGGCCCCGGGGACAAGGTGCTCGTACACACCCAAGCTCACAGTCACCCACTCCCGTTTAACCTGGGCTCCACACACAGCCTTAAGCGTTTTTGTCTCCTCCTTGAGGCCTAGTATGTTGCAAGAGTGAGGAGGTCCCAGGTGCTGCACTTGACTGGCATTTCCTTTGCTTGTTAAAAATAATTGCAACATTGGCTGATGACAAAGCCATCAGTGCAGAAAGACAAAGCACTTCAAATAAAGAATTACATAGTATTGTGTACCCCTTCTTAAAAAAATGAAACTAAGATCCTTAAATAACCTGCTTTGACCCCACCATTTACAATACAGAAATGCTTCTTGCATTTACAGATACTCTATCCTTGAGTCTTCCCCCCTCCCCCACAATTCATTGTGATAAATGAAGGAAGACATTTTGCAGTCTTCTGAATTGGGATATCCTTGGCAGTTTTCTTACAAAACCTGCTTCAGAGGGATAGTGTCACTGGCTCTGATCCGCAGATTTTAAAAAGAATGCTTAGGGACACCTGGGTGGCTCATTGGGTATATGTCCAAACTTGGCTCAAGTCATGATCTCAGGTTTGGGGTTCTGGTCCTGCATCAGGCTCCCCCATGACAGGGGGTAGCCTGCTTGGGATTCTCTCTCTCTCTCTTTCTCTGCGCCTCCCCTACTCATGCTTTCTCTCTCACTCTCTCAAAATAAATAAACTTTTAAGAATTAGCTGAAAGAATATAAGTTAAAAATAAATTAAGAAGCGTGCCTGGGTGGCTCAGTCGGTTAAGTGTCTGACTCTTGATTTCAGCTCAGGTTATCACCTCACAGTTCCTGAGATGGAACCCCATATCGGGCTCTGCCCGAGAATGCTTGGCATTCCCTCTCTCTCCCTCTCTACTGCCCCCTTCCTGCACTCTCTCTCAAAATAAATAAATGAATATTTAAAAAAAATAAATAAGAATGCTTATCCCAAAAAAAAAGCTTATCCATTCAGTATGGGTCCACAAAGTATCGTAAATATTCTGTACCCTATAGATTAGTCGTAATCCTGGTATTCATGAAACCTACTGTAGAGGAGGAAAGATAATTTTTCCTCTACCCTCTGATTTCTTAGTAGTGATTTCTTTAATAATTGACAATAAAAAGAAATCCCAGAATTTTATTAATATGTATACCTCATATATGCACGGGAGATACCCAAGAAAAAATGAACAATTCGCCAAGATGGCTTAAAATCCAGAGTTAAATATAATAGGGAAAGGGGAAGAAGGATATAGGCCCCGGAGTGGCGGGGGGAGGGGGTTAATAATTTTTAGGAAGGACAGATTGGCCTGTAGCCAAATAGCTGGAAGGTATGATAGTTTGTGAAAGTTTTCTGGGTATGGTATAGATAGACTTGTAGTCTCCTCTCTTAAGAGTCAGTCTTCCCTGGCTGATGAGACTCCCTGGGGCCGGGGGGAATTTATGACAATTGAGTTCCTTTTAGGGGCTATGTCTTTAGGCAAGTAAGGGAGTTGGAGGGAGCCTCTCTCTGTATTTGCTGTTTTTCAACTGCATTCAGCTCAAAATAGCAATATTTGGGGATGGCATATTCTACTACCCTTCAGTAGTTCTCAAGGCCTGGTTTCTATGGTGGACCAAAAACTTCTGATTCATGGCGCAGCCATAAGACCTGAGACAGGTAATCTAAATTAATCAGTTCTCAGGCACCATCGTTTTATCTAATAGAAGGTTTAGCTAGATGAGACATTTCCAAAATTATAGTCATTCTTACACCACCTTCCTAACTGAAGCTGTGAATCATCTATACTATGATATACTTAAGATTTTTCTTTAAATCATTTTACTTTTAGTCTAACATAATTAATTTAAGAAGTTGATATCACCATAGTAAATGGAAAGCCAGTATCATTCTCTGTGTAGTAAGTGTAAATAGAAATTCAGTAAAATTCTCAGCCTTAGGCCAACGAGGCTGGTCTCTTGAAAGAAGTTGTTGGTTTAAAACAGTTCCTTCCTGGGGTGCCTGGGTGGCTCAGTCAGTTAAGCATCTAACTCTGGATTTCAGCTCAGGTCATGATCTCACAGTTTATGGTTCCGGCCGCGCTGGGCTGTATGCTGTGTGGAGCCTGCTTGGAATTCTCTCTTTCTCTCTCTCTCTCTCTCTCTCTCTCTCTCTCCCCCCATCTCTGAATTAAAAAAAAAAAAGTTTCCTTCCTACACTCATATTGCCCATAGAACAGTGGTTTTCACACTTTTTTCATACACATATACATACAAAGAAAATAATGAGCATTTTTATTCAAAATATTTAACAACACTGAGCACTGACTACTCAGATAAAACACTGCCACCAAAATCTACCAGTATCTTGGAGGCCCCTTGCCGTGCAATACCCCTTAGTTTCCGCGTGGAGAGCTACAGAAGGTGGAGAAACAATGTTGGGCATGAGGAGGAGAATTAGACACTCTTTATTTGTCCAGGGGTAACAGTTTTTAGAGCCATATTAATATGTCAAATGTCCATCAATTATATTAACTGAAACAAAGCTTCAAAAAAAAAAAAATACATAGGTTTTCCTATTCTCCCCACTTAAAAAAAAAAAAAAAAAACTTGTAGTAGTATACCAGAATTTGAAAAAACAGTGTCCTATGGACTTTTTTTTTTTTTTCTCCCTACCACCTTTGTGGAGCATAACATTCATATTTCCAGTTACACTGCAGAACAAGCCTAGAATCTAGAGAGATTTCCTGTGCATTTAGAATTGCAATTCTAAATCAATCTACATTTGGAAAATTGCTGCTGGAATTTTTTTTTTTCTTCTGGAATTTTTAACAAGTCTCTTTCAAACATAAAATATTTCCTGGTCCCCACTTTCTAGGACCTGATATTTCTCAACTAACCATTCAATCAACCCTTGAATGCTCGAAGATCGCAGTGAAACCACCAGTCTCCTTTCCCCCCTCCCCCCTAAGAATAGCCCTTAGCTCTCTGAGGGCAAAGGCCAGGGCTTTAATCCACTGTAGTGCTGAGGATACATTTAGTAAGACTTTAATAAATATGCTTATAGATGAATGTGATACAAGCAGCTACAGGTGATACTTAAATATTATAGGAAAAGAAATTGTGGTGAATTGAATGAAAGAGACCAATTTTGAGCATCTCCATCAGGAAGTTACTTGCTGCAATAATTGTTAAGCAGCTTCATTCTGTTTTTGAGGAGCAGAAAGCAAAAATTTGGAGAGGCCACAAACAGAGAAAGGTCAAAGTTTAACATTCACTTCTCCTTCAAAGTGTATTAAGTGAGAATGTAGCCAATTAGGAAATGAACATAGATTCAATGAGCATTTTGTTTAGAACAAGTAGCTTCCTTAGTACATCTAGGAGACTAAGCATAGTTGCTATCATAATAAAACCCTGCTAGTGTACAAAACTACATTTTAGACATAAATTTCTTAAATACCAATAATAATTGTTTTCAAGAAGCAAAGAAAATTTTAGAAATTTAATTGTAATGTTATTGGGACCTGGATATAGAACATTTATAGGGGAATAGGTACAAGAGGTGGTTATACATGTACAAGACTTTTAAAGTCATAAATTATGTTTGTAAACAACGTTGTCAAAGAGTGAATACAGACTTTCAGACTGTTTTCTCCAGAAAGAGCTGATGGCATTGTTGCTCCTCATATGTACTTAACAGCTGTCTCATGGATTGTTCATGTAAAACTTAATAAGATTTAACTTATAATTTTTAAATGTGTAATGTTTATGATTTTAACCCAGTTATACTTATTGTTAATTTATACGAGAATATAATTAATAGCTATTGGCAGTTAATGCATATAGTATAAACATGTATTCAATTTTATATATCAATTTATATGTGTAAAGGAGTCTGATAAGGCTCATTGTTGCCACAAAATGGAAGATATTTGGTAAGTGTGGAAGTTAAGACATAGGTACATTAAATTTCTTAAGACTGTATATAAAATTAGTGATTGAACATCATGGAAATATGCAGCACAGATGCCCAGTGTGCTTGCAATTGTACGTTTCCAAAGCATGCCAATCCCATATGCTCAATTTATATTTTTTATCGATAAAAAGTCTTTCACTGGATTTTTGTTTAAGGTGTATAAGCACTACAATGAAACTACTTGGATTTCAATTCTGGTCTGCCTTTACTAAAACTACAGCCTTAGACACGTGACCATCTCCTCTGAGCCTCATTCCTTTGTCTATAAAATGGTGAAGATGATATTACCATCTCATAGGATTGTGAATCAAATCAGAGTCACAATGAATCAAATGAGATTAAAAGCTCTTAGGACAGGGGTGCCTGGCTGGCTCAGTCGGTAGAGCATGCAACACTTGATCCCGCTTGATCTAGAGACCATAAGTTTGAGCTTCATGTAGGGTGTAGAGATTACTTAAAAATAAAACTTAAAAAAAGAAAAAAAGCTCTTAGGATAGTCTCTGGCACATGGTAAATTCTCATTAAATGTTACCTATCATTTTAATCATCATTATTAATATTAATAATTATTAATTACCATCATTATCATCATTATTAATATTTTTACTAAGATATATTCGTTGCAATCAGCCAAACACAGAGTAAAACCCTCTTTCCATCTGCCTCCATTCCAAACAGTAAATTAAGCAATAACTAATTGGCAAATGCTTTCTCACTTTTATCTGGCTTATATGAGTTTTATGCATATTATATTATATTATATTATATTATATTACAATACATTACATTAAAATATTATATTATATTAAATTAATAAAATAAATTATATATATAATGTGTGTGCATTTAAAAAAATTTTTTTAATGTGTATTTCTAAGAGACTGAGAGAGACAGAGCACGAGTACGGGAGGGGCAGAGAGAGAGGGAGACACAGAATCCAAAGCAGGCTCCAGGCTCTGAGCTGTCAACACAGAGCCCGATGTGAAGCTCAAACTCACCAGCAGTGAGATCATGACCTGAGCCGAAGTCAGACACTCAACCAACCGAGCCACCCAGGTGCCCCTTGTGTGTGCATTTTTAATGTAAAATTTCATGTACACACACGACATGCAAAAGTATATATGCAAACTTGGGTTTTTTTACCTTAATATATAATAGTCATATCACCAGTTCAAAATATAGAAATCAAAATCACTGTTTTCATACAATTTACTGTTCCATGGCATGAATATATTTTACTCAATAAAAATACCCCTATTGATAGCTTTAAGTTGTACACTATTTTCACCCCAACATAAATAATTTGCAATAAACTTACTGATACTGGTCCTTACAAAAATATTCTTTTATGTTAGTATTTTTGTTTTAGCAGAAAGATTTCCAACAGTGGGAATGCTGTCACTAGGTGACGCATATTTAAAATTTTAATACATACAGTAAGATCATTGTACAAAAAGTTATTTCATTTCACAAATGCATCTGGTTAGTGTAAGTACTCACTTCCCTATAATTTCTCAAGCACTGATTATTCTGGCCTTGTAAATTACTACAAATCTAATGGGTGGAGAATGTATTTGCCTAGCTATGGAGAAGTTGAGCCTCTCACGTTTGCTTCGTGGCCAGATTGCCCATTCCTACCCTTGCCTGTTTAATTTCCTATGGTATTGTTTTTGTCTGTTTGTTATCAATTTCTAGGAACTGAACATATATGATAATATTAAACATTTGCTTATCATTTATCTTGCAATATATGTCTGTGGTTTTTTGCCATATATTCTGTATATTTTGTACCCTATTTCAGAAATGATAATACCAACCTAAATGAATGCATTGCCTAGCTCATTAAAATATTCTTTCACACCATAAGATACCTTTTGTACTATTCAGGTAGAATGGTTTTCTCCACTAGAGTAGGAGTGGATTATTATATGCCACCCACCCACCCTCTCTCTACCCCTCCACAACCCACCTCTCCTCTGCCAGTTATACACATAATCCTAAATGCACAGAAGAATGCCCAGAGCATCATAAGCATTCAAAATATATTTAGTCAGGGAATTTTAAAGTTTCAGTACATGATCTGTAAAAATAAAATAAAGTGACCCTGTCACAGCAAAATGGCTAGAATTATTTCATATCAAATTTGGAAGATATTTGGAATGGTTTGAATTAAAACCGACTATGAACTTCATCAGGAGTGGGGGTAGAGACATATACCTACAGGAGCATCCTAAATATTATAAGTAGTTATTCTTCCTAGTATCTGCAAGCATTAATATTTAATGATTATGGATTCTCTCAACTATCCCAAGGACAGCTAGTAATAATAATATTCAGCTCTATTTTCTTATTTATTTTCATTGATAACATTTTTCTTTTCACAAAGACCTGAGTCATATGTAATAAAATAGTGAAATATAAGTTGCTCCCAAGGCCGGAGCACCTGGGTGTCTCAGTCAGTTAAGCATCTGACTTTGGCTCAGGTCATTATCTCCCGGTTCCTGAGTTCAAGCCCTGCCTCAGGCTCTGTGCCTGAAGCCAGCTTCGGATTCTTTATCTCCCTCTTTCTCTTCCCCTCCCCAACTCATGTGTATGCTTTCTCTTTCTCTCAAAACTAAATGTTTAATAAAGATTTAAAACAACCAGGGCCAATCAAAAAGAGAAAACAAGTATAATCACCAAGAGTGTCAACAGATATGTTTTATTTGAGCTTTAATTTTGACACTGAGCTTCTTAGCAGCCAGAGCATATAAGGAAACATAATTACTTGTACAATTCTCACTATCAGAAAAGAGGAAAAAGGGGAAAAGAAGGAAAAGGGCAAAATGCCAGTTTCTTAGAGAAAGTAAAACTCTTCCTGGCTCCAAATACTGATAGCTGTTTTCTAAATGCCACTTCAAAATTAGGGCTGTGAATTTGCCATTTTAAGTATTTAAAATGCTTGGAAGAATTAATTATATTAAATTTAAGAATGTGGTTTGAAATATTTCATGAATTTAATTTCCTCTATGAGATTATTTAGACAAATTTTATGTGCTTGAAATTAATAATTAATCAGAGATCAGGTAAAAGTAATCTTATTTTATTCAAAGACATCTAGATTTTAAAACTGACGATAAATAAATAAATAAATAAATAAATAAAAATTGACCAAGAAGATTGAAAGCTTAAGAAAAAAAATTGTGGCTTTAATACATTGAATGTTAGTTTAAAACCCAGGAATCTATAATTTTCAAACTGTCCACAAGGTTCCCATGGACATTTAAAGAACTCACACTGACACCCTTAAGATCATTAAATGAGTCAAGTCAAAACTAGATATCTAAGAATTTGTGTCAATGCCAAAGATTTTAATGTTTAGATTTTCATTTTAGTTCTTTCTAGAATATCAGGAGCAGTTATTTACTGAGGCTACTCTATTTTGTGATAACACCAAATCCTTTGTCTAAGTTTATAGGGCTCAGGGGAACAAATAGCCAGGTAGTCTAAAAGTGAATTCAAAGTTTAAAGGTCTGGTATGAAGAAGAGTTGAGGAATATGAAACTTAGCATTTATTTAAAATTGCTCAGGATTGTTTTCTAGTTTGTCAAGGTGCTACTCTTCCTGACTACCCAGATTCTTGTGGGGTTAATAGCCATTCTAGAATTAAGGGAGGTCAGACAAGATGCACACTGGCTGCTTTGAGTACTGCCATCTTGGCTCGTAGGCTGGTTACTTAACTGCCTTGAGTTTCCTCAACTATAGGTAAAATTGTCATAGTTTCTCCTTCTACATAGGTTATTAGGAAAATTACATGGTAGGCACTTAATAATTTGGATTTCTTTCCTTTCTGGTTCACAGTTCTTTTAATTATCTTTCACAAAAATTAAGTCTTTATTTTGCTATTCTTCTAGTTCTAAAATATAGTGAACAATCTAAGTGAGTGAAAAGTGTTTTCATGAGCAAATAAGTAGTCCCTGGGGTCATCAGTGGCCCTTTCGGATCTCAGCATCTGTATGTATGTATGTATGTATGTATTTAAAAAAAATTTTTTAATGTTTTTATTTATTTTTGAGAGACAGAGAGAGACAGCGTGAGCAGGGGAGGGTCAGAGAGATAGAGGGAGACACAGAATCTGGAGCAGGCTCCAGCCTCTGAGTAGCTGTCAGCACAGAGCCTGACGCAGGGCTCAAATCCACGAACCATGAGATCATGACCTGAGCTGAAGTCAGATGCTTAACCAACTGAGCCACCCAGGCACCCCTGTATTTATTTTCTTAAAGCAATCTGCTATAAAACTTTCAGAGAACAATTTAAGAATATAATGGGGGGGGGGGGGAGTCTCCATTTAGGTCCAAAAGACTCTGACCTCTGAAGTTTACTTCCTAAAAGGAAGTAAAAGACTGAGTGAGGAGTCTTTTCTGTCAAAAGTAAAAGGCATGAGGGAGATATGAAGGAATCTTTGGTAGATATTAAGCAGTGAGGAAGAAAAGTGGGGAAAAGGGCATCCAGAGAATGAAAGCTGAAACCTGCAGGGAGTACATTGTTCGGCTTCCCTTCAAGAGTACACATCACCTGAGTGTGGAAGATACATGGGCTTAGGGCACTGCTCTGCTGCTACATAACCAGGACAGGAAAGAAGAAATCCTAAAAAGACATAAATGAAAAGGCAAAAAGATTCAGAGAAATTCATAGAAAAGAAAATAACTGGCAAATGTGACAAAAAGGGAAAGAATCATAATTATCTTGTTCATTGAGCCTTTCCCATGAAGATTTTTTCCAAATGTGTAAGTGTCTTGAGAAAACCTGGATTAGGAATGTAAACTTGGAGGCAGAATGTCCACCGAGGGGTACGGACATGGTCATACTATATGCAGGGACAGCTATAGGCGTGCCATCTTCCCATAAAATGCGTCTGGAATGTTCCAGGAAGCCTTCTTGCCAAGTTCTCCTAAATCCAACTCGCAACAGATCATGTGATGTGAATAACATCACCAAAGAAAAGCAGGAAGCATCTTTTAAGAAGATGAAGCCTGGGGAAAGAAACAAAATAAGGGTACAATGTGACTAAGGAAGCTACGACAAAGAGTCAAACATAACAACGATAATAAATCTTCACTGTGGTAAACGCAAAGGCCTCAACAAATAAATATAATAAGGAGGTTGCTCTGTTCTGTCAATAAAGACAAACCTAGAATGCCCTTTAAGAAGGAAATCAACAATTAGAAGACAAGGCGGGCCAGGATGGCAAGAGGTGAGAAACAATTTTAAGCATTGAGGATGACTTGGGAGAAGGTGCTATAATAGGCTTTAGGTACTGTCAGACCTATGAGATGGGGAGGAATTGGGTTTTCTTTATGTAGTTTCAGAAGGCTGAACTAAGATCATTAAGTGGATGTTGTTATTGTCAGGAGGTAGATTTTGGCATGATATAAAAAGAACTTCCAAAGAACTAGAACTATCTGAAATGAAACAAACTCCCTGTGCGGTGGTAAGCTCCTCTAAACTGGAGAAATTCAAGTACAGGCTGACTACTACTTATTAGGAATTTCGTAGGAGATTTCTATATCTGATAGCAACAGAAGCAAATTAAGACTTTATGGAGCCCCAATTTTTTAAAGTTTAGGGAACCCTTTTAAGAACAAAGAATAGGACACCTGGCTGGTTCAGTTGATAGAGTGTGTGACTCTTTATTTAAGGGTGGTGAGTTCAAGATCCATGCTGGTCATGGAACCTACCTTAGGAAAAAAAAAAATTACAAAACTGTAAATAAAAATTAGAGAGCCATGGAAGGTACTTTTACAAGTCAGGAATTTTGAAACTTGAGCGTCAGTAGCTTTGTCATACATTCGCCATCAATGGAGTCCAGTGATTACACAGAAATGTGCAATTTAAGTTTATTTTTATTTTTTAATATTTTTGCGGGGGAATGGGGGGAGAGAGAGAGAGAGAGAAAGAGCGAGCATCTTAATCAGAACTCCACAAATCCAGTGCAGAGCCTGATGTGGGGCTCAATCCCACAAACCATGAGATCATTACCTGAGCCAAAATCAAGAGTCAGGCACTTCTATCAACAATAACCAAATTATAGAAAGAGCCCAAATGTCCATCAACTGATGAATGCATTAAGAAGATGTGGTGTATATACACAATGGAATACTATTCAGCAACGAAAAAGAATGAAATCTTGCCATTTGCAACAACATGGTTGGAATTGGAGCATATTATGCTAAATGAAATAAGTCAGTCAGAGAAAGAGAGATTATCATATGATTTCACTCATGTGGAATTTGAGAAACTTAACAGATGAATATAGGGGAATAGAAGGAAAAATAAGATAAAAACAGGGAGGCAAACCATAAGAGACTCTTAAATACAGAGAACAAACTGAGGCTTGATGGGAGGATGGTTAAATGATGGGCATTAAGGAGGACACATTTTGTGATGAGCACCGGGTATCATATGTAACAGATGAATCACTGTGTTCTACTCCTGAAGCCAAGACTACACTGTATGTTAACTAACTTGTGAATAAAAAACAGAAACAAAGATAAGAGTGAGGTGCTTAACTGACTGAGCCACCCAAGCACCCCTAAATTTGTTTTTTTTAAGCTATTTAATATTTTTTAATGTTTATTTCTTTTTGAGAGAGAGAGAGAGGAGGGACAGAGAGAAAGAAGGAGACACAGAATCCGAAGCAGGCTCCAGGTTCTGAGCTGCCGGCACAGAGCCCCACACGGGGCTCAAACTCAGGAACCATGAGATCATGACCTGAGCCGAAGTCAGACATTCAACTGACTGAGCCACCCAGGCACACCCCCTAAATTTGCTTTTAAAGAACAATTCTTCTCAATTTTGAAATAGTAACTTTGTTATTTTGGGGACAACATGGAGGTAGTAGACAGAGAAGTGAAATTAGACTTAACCATGTTCCTAGCCTACTTGTGTTTTCATAACTGGATAACCTTGGGCAAATTACTTAACCTCTTTGAGCCTCAATTCTTTCATCTGTCAAATGGAGGTGATCTCTATTTTGAAATATTGTTTGGAGGGTGCCTGGGTGGTACAGTCAGTTAAGCGTCCAACTTCAGCTCAGGTCATGATCTCACAGCTGGTAGGTTTGAGCCCTACTTCAGGCTTTGTGCTGACAACTCAGAGCCTGGAGCCTACTTCGGATTCTGTGTCTCTGTCTCTCGCTGTCCCTACCCTGCTTGCGCTCTGTCTCTCTCTCAAAAATAAATAAACATTTTTAAAAAAAAGAAATATTGTTTAGGAAAAACTGAATAAAGTTCTGTATGTAAAGCACTGGTATGTAGGAGTTGTGTAGTTGATGAAAGCTAACTTGGAGGACTAATAAGATTTGAGTACTCATAAGGAAAAAGCTTTTTCCTTTTTTTAATGTTTATTTATCTACTTTGAGAGAGAGAGTAAGAGAGAGCATACCTACACTGGGATCATCAGCAGGGGAGGGGCAGAGAGGGGGGAGAGAGAATTCCAAGCAGGTTCCAAGCTCCCAGTGCAGAGCTCAAGGCAGGGCTTGAGGCAGGGCTCCATGGGGGTGGGAAAGGGGGGTTTGAGGCAGGGCTTGAACTCACAAACAGTGAGATCTGGACTGAGCCAAAACCAAGAGTCAGACACTTAACTGACTGAGACTTCCAGGTGCTCCAGGAAAAGGCTTTAAAAAATGACATTTAGGGTTGTCATCTGTTCTCCTGAAGATAATGAATGACATTGTTCCACAGCTCCTCCTTTAAAGACCAGAACTGGCACCAATGTACAACGTTCAGATTAGGCTTATTTCAGACAACTCTACCTTATGGATAGAGTAGAAAATCACTTACAGGACGGATTGGCCACTATAAATATCTTCTTGCTCTTCCTCACTCTTTCAAAATCTGGAGTTGGAATGAAGGACTGGGACATTTCTTGTCACTCCATTTCCAAGAAGCAAGTTGGCCAAGATCAAGTGTACTCAGATGGGTCACACTATCTACAGGGTAGTAACTTAGCAGCAGTGCTTGTGTATCTCGCAACTCTAGGTCACCATTTATCTAGAAGACTTGCTACTCTAAAAGAGGGCATCAGGAAGCAGCAATAGCATCACCTGGGGCTTGTTAGAAATGTAGACTCTCAAGCCTGCATTTCTTCTTTGAGAAAGGTCATTTGATGCACAGGTCATGTGATGCACGGCAAAGTTTTAGAAGTGCTAATCTAGACTCCAAGGCAACTGGCATTCCCCTGGTGCTGTGTGGTTGAGATCCTCTCCTTAGGGCTCTTGAATGCATTTTGTTTTATGAGATTAGAGAAGCTGAGAAGAAGCAGGAGGTTGTTTACCTCAATTCCTAAGGAGAAGGCCCAGTCCACCTGATTCTCAGTGACCTTTTATCCCTTGGAGTCTCTTCCCTTCCTCTAACTCATGAGATTAGAATAGTTCAAACTTGAAGTGGAAAATTATACTTGACAGAAGATCTAGCCATTTCTTTCTAAGAGACATATTTTTCTTTTTTTTTTAATTTTTATATTTTATTTATTTCTGAGAGGGAGAAAGAGTGAGCGCATGAGCAAGCAGGGGAGGGTCAGAGAGAGAGGGAGACACAGAATCTGAAACAGGCTCCAGGCTCTGAGCTAGCTGTCAGCATAGAGCCCGACGCAGGGCTCGAACCCACAAACTGTGAGATCATGACCTGAGCCGAAGTCAGATGCTTATCTGACTGAGCCACCCAGGCGCCCCAAGAGACATATTTTTATAAAAGTGGAACAGAAAACATGGGACCACAGGTTAGATCCACTGCCAAAGGGTCTCCAAACCCCTTTTCCCCTTCTCCTTTGTCATCTATCCCTTCCACTTCCACCTCACACCTCTTTCCCTTCCACTATCCACCTCATACTTCTCTTCTACCAGTTAGGCAAAATAACCCAAGGAGGAAATTATTTGGGAATGACTCTACCAGCTCTAGGGAGATCCAAGCGGCAGACCCAAACGGCACTGGGACTCACTGTCTACATCTGTATCTAATTGGTGTTTTCTGAGTCTACCGTTCCTAGCCTTGGCTGTGGTCTTAGAGAAAAGGAGAAAGAGGAAAAGTAACCGAGTAGACCTGTATTACTTATAAACCTCTAGCGTTAGACAAAATGAGTCCTCCATCTGTCCCAAAGTCCTCCATCTGTCCCAGGGGTGCACTGGTATTTAGGAAAGCTTATCTAGTACCGAAGGACATGTCTGCCGGCATTGACTCTGTGCATATATTAATAGTAACTGCTCAGTTAGCACTCACTTATACTAATATAATAAGCACTTTACCTATATTTACTCATTTACTCCAACAGTAACCCTATAAGGTAAGCACTATAGTTGTTCCCATTTTGCAGATGTGTAATCAGAGGCACTCAGAGGTTACATAATTTGCAATGTCACTCAGAATATAAGTAGTAGAACTGGGATTCGAACTCAGGTAACCCAAGTCAGAGACCTTGATCTTAACCTGCCTCTGCCAGGAACCCCGTAGGGATGGCTGCCTGATGTGGGTGTTCTCACTCCCCCAGCCAGCTACTGTCCTAATCGTATTACCATTCCTTACAGAGCTCCTTTGTCAAAGCACAGGAACAGGTTTTAAACCACAAAGATGTGTATGACTGCATTTGTTTGTTTAGTAGACCAACCAGATTTGCAAACAAGAAAAGGAAGCATATCCTGGGCTCAGATGACTTCCCACAGCACCCGTAGTTAAAAAAAAAAAAAAAAAAAAAAAAGGCCACATAAGATAATCAGGATAATCCAATCAATGTGAGACAAAGAGTTACTCTTTCCCTGAAGCAAATTTTCTAAGGGTAAGATTTTCAAAACAACACCAATTAACTTTGTTTCCTGTTCTCAACCACAGTTCCTTCTTTGGGTAAAGCAAACTTGCTATTTAAAAAGTACTTTCACAGATGTTTACTCCTTGATCTTTACGACACCCCAAGAGGTTGAGTGCCGTGCTTAAAATAGCACACAAACCAAGTGGCAGAGTTTAGACCATAGGCTGGTCTCCTGAGGTAGACACCAGAGCCTTCTATCTTCACCCCATCCTCCTTCCTTAGTGGTAAAAGTAGAGTGGAAAGAGGTATGAGAACCTCTTACTTTGAATCAGGAAATTTCAAGTCACTCACAAAAAACCAGCTAGTAAGTACTGAGGCTTTATCATGCACCAATATCAACCTAAGAATGTCACGTGGTATAATTCACTTAGTCATAATTAAATCGCAATAAATCAATGAGAAGCATATTATGATAATCCCCACTTTGCCAATAAAGAGACAGAGGTGTGGAAAAGTTAAATAACTTGCTTAGGTTCACCTTCCCAACAAGTGGCAGAGCTTGTATTCAACCCAGGACATCTGATTCTGGAAACATATCCACCAAGCTCTCTGGCTGCTGCTGAAAAATTAAGATTGAATTGTTCAACAGAGATCCCAACAGCATCAGTCCACAGAATCATCTGTAAATGGAAAAGGAGAGTAGGGGGCACCTGGGTGGCTCATTTGGTTAAGCATCTGACGCTTTATTAAGGCTCAGTGCATGATCTCATGGTTTTGGGTTTGAGCCCCACATCAGGCTCTGGGCTGATAGTGCTGGAGCCTGCTTGAGATTCTCTCTCCCTTTCTCTCAGCCTCTCCCCTACTCATGCTCTCTCTCTCTCTCTCTCTGAAAATAAATAAATTTTTTAAAAATCTTAAAAAAGGGAGAGTACATAATATGTTTATGGTAGAAAAAATAATATTACAGTGCTGTCATGTTAAACAATCATTTGAAGGAAAATAGAACTATCATTTGGGTATCAGCATGGAGTATTAATGATTAATAAATTAAAGTACGTCAATTTATATGGTCTGAATACCTTCTTTTTTTTAATGTTTGTTTTATTTATATACTTGTTTTGAGAGTGAGAGAGCACAAGCAGGGGAGGGGCAGAGAGAGGGGGAGGGAGAAAGCATCCCAAGCAGGCTCCACACTGTCAGCACAGAGCCCGATGAGGGCCTTGATCCCCATGAACCTCGAGATTGTGACCTGAGCCAAAATCAAAAGTTGGACATTCAACCAACTGAGCCACCCAGGCGCCCCTGATCTGAATACCTTGTATATACGTAAGGGTTTATGTCAGATAATGTGGGGCTGCAAACACAACAAAACCTGCCCTGCCTTCAAGAAGCCTACAAAGAAGCTAGAGAGACAGAAAGGCACTGCCCACACACACACACACACCACAAAATAAAATTTTTTTTAAAAATTATGCAACCCAGAAGGTATAAATAACGGTTTGATGCCACCACCCAAGAGATGTCTCAGGGCAGTAGGTGATTAAATGCTAAGTGAATTCTACAGTCAGTAAGCACTAAGGGATTGCAAGGCAAGGAGTAATTCTCCAGCCTGGGGTGTAAAGGAACTCTCTGTCCTGGAGATAAGGTTTGAGTTGGTCTTAAAGAATTCCAAAAATAGGAGTAGTTCTAGGGAAAGGGAAGGGCATTCCAGATAGAGAGCAGTGTGAGCCTAGGTGTGGAGGCAAGAAATGCTGGAAGCGCATGTCTGAGGTGGGGACAGTAAACACTAAGCCTGACAGCACCTGGCATGACTTTATTGCCAACCCCTCACCCCTCCGAGCTGCTGCTGTGGAGATCTCTCGATAAAGTGCCCTGGTACTAGCCAGGGCCTACTCACCGGCGCCCTGGCTGCCATGGAGCCCGTGGTAACACATGCATCCACAGGATGGGCAGGTGGAAAAGTGGTATGAGATGAAGTCAGAGAGGAAAGATAGGCAGACCAACTAGTGAGGGCCAAGGTGGACATACAAGAGTTACTCAAAGGGAGGCGAGAAGCCATGAGAAGACGATTAACAAAATCAGAAGTACATTAAAAAACGGAAAAAAGGGGCGCCTGGGTGGCTTAGTCGGTTAAGCGTCCGACTTTCGCTTGGGTCATGATCTCGCAGTTCGTGGGTTCGAGCCCCGCGTCGGGCTCTGTGCTGACTGCCAGCTCAGAGCCTGGAGCCTGTTTCAGTCTGTGACTCCCTCTCTCTCTGACCCTCCCCTGCTCACGCTGTCTCTCTCTCTCTCTCCTAGAAATAAAAAAAAAAAAAAAAAAAAAAAACGGAAAAAAAAATCAACCTGAGGCGTATGGGTGGCTCAGTGGGTTGAGCATCCGACTTCTGATTTTGGCTCAGGTCATGATCCCAAGGTCATGATATCAAGCCCCCACATTGGGCTCCGTGCTAAGCGTGGAGCCTGCTTAAGATTCTCTCCTTCTCTCTCTCTCTCTCTCTCTTTCTTTCTCTCTCACTCTGTCTCCCTCTGCCCCTCTCCCACTCACATGTATGCATTCTCTCTCTAAAAAAAAAAATCAACTCAACTGCTGTATGAAGAATAGACAATAGAAGCAGGGAGACAGTTTCTGAATTATTCTTCCAGTTTTTTATAGACATTCTGCGTCTTTAAGGGTCATGGCATCCAGTTGTAGAATCCTCTTTACCTGACCATTCCCTTCCTAACTCTTTTTCCTCTCCACCATTACTGAGGACTTGCCTTCTTTCACAGTTTTCTTCTTCTCCCTAAAACTTGCCATCAACCAGGGGAATTTGGCATACACTTGGATGCTCTGTTCGATTCACTGGCCTCTCGGTTTACTGACTTCCTTGATCGCAAATACTTTCACATTGTTTTCCTAATTAGCCACTCAGTTCCCCTGCTAGGTCAAGATCCTAACAGCTGGGTTTGATCTGCTTCTGAATCATAAAACAACAAATTCCATTCTCAAATGCCAATCTCTTTATCTTTGCGCAGTTTTCTTACTTATTCCTAAATTAGCTGGTTACCATCTTCATGGAAAACAGCAGTTCGTTTGCCGTTCCCTCTATTATTCCTACTCAATCCTTCTATAGTCATGATGGCTATTTCAAACATTCTTCACACTCTACAAGGCATCTACCCGATTTGTTCCCTCACTGACTTGGCAAATGAAATCCATCAAATTCCTGCCATCCTATTCGACACATGCATCTTTGCTCTTGCTTCTAATCCCACAGAATGAGGCTAAATGCTTCAGTTTCTCAAGCTCTTTCACATTAGGCACCTTGTTCCACAGCCCCTGCTCCCACCGCCCCCTGACTCTGGCTTCTTCCCTTTAGCATTTAAAGTTGCTCACACCTCTCTTATCTGAGAAACACACACATGATGACTCCAAAGCACTACCCCCAACACACACCCTCTTTTGCCTCTTGCCTTATTTTTTTCTCCTCTTCACAGCCAAGCTTATTGGAAAAATGCTAAATCCTTTTTTGTGTCCGCTTTGTCAGTTCTCATTCAGTTTGACTCCTGCATTATTCACTGAAACTCCTCAATCTACTTCCACCGGATTCCCTCTCCAAGCGTCATCGCTCTGCATCCACTCTTACTGATGGGTCCCCACACACCTGTGATACTTTTCCCTCCATTACACTTCTATTCATGCTGTTTGTTTCAGAAACTCTTCCAGCCTTGGGGCGCCTGGGTGGCTCAGTCAGTTAAGTCTCTGAGTTCAGCTCAGGCCATGAGCTTGTGGCCCATGAGTTCGAGCCCCATGTCAGGCTCTACATGGACAACTCTAAGCCTGGATCCTGCTTCAGATTCTGTATCTTCCTCTCTCTCTGCCCCTCCCCAACTCACACTCTCTCTGTCTCTCAAAAGTAAACATTTAAGAAAAGAAAAAAAAAGGAAAAGAGAAAGAAACTCTTCTAGCCTCAGAAAACCATTTCTAACATACTTACTTCCTACACTCCCTACCGCAAATCACCGGGTAAGATGCACTATGTGCTGGCATAGCAGCTCATGCTTAGTCTTTATTGATATTAATCACACTGTATGGAAATTTCTTGTTTACTCTCAAGCTTCCCTTACTAGGCCATAAGCTAGATGAAGTCAAGGTCTGTATCTATATCACAATCACTCATATATTGAATATGTGTTCTTTTGAATTAAATTTACAGAAAAAGTTAAATTATGAGTAACAGCATATAGAATTTGGGTTTTCATCTCTGCATATTAAAGAATAATTGAGAGTTGTTAACCAAAGGTGTGACTCGATCAAAGGGGTAATTTATCAAGTCTCTTTCATTTCCCTGTTCTCTTCGCGTCTATAAACCTTCTCATTTTATTGGGCCCTATGAAACCACTACTGTACTGTGTGCAAAACTGACCCGATTCCCAAAATCTTTGCCATTTTTCAAGATAGGAAGTAGAGGATCATAAGCTAGATGGAGAAGGTGCAGTGCTGGGCATTTGAATTGAGGACATGTGTGGGACAATCAGATGGAAATGTCTAATGGGCAGCTGAATAATTGGGCGTATGCTCAGGGATGGTCTGAGCTGGGGACCCAGCAAAATGTACATAGCAGCTGAAACATGTGAGAGTGTGCATTCACCAAGAGAGCATGCAGAGAAAGAAGGGTAGACTCCATACAGCTCGCCTACGGAGCTTTTGCGGACACAGACATTTGAAGGACACCAAGCAAAAGGACACCATGAAGGAACTATCAGAGAAGAAAGAAAGAACCCCAGGAACGACATAGGCTAACCGAAGTCTGCACCCTGACCTTTAAACCCTTTGTGCAAGTCTTCCAGCCTGTTTTCTCTCTGCCCTCCAGGCTCTGGGATGAAGAACACTAACTTTGTAGGCTTGAAAGTCCTGCATATACACACGATCTAGTTTTATTTGGTTTCCCACCACTGGACAGAAATAGTTATCCTTGGCCAAATCCTACCATACTTACCCCAACAGTTACCCTAAACATTCACTCTTCCAAGGACACTAATCATTCTCTACCTTCACTCTTCTTTTCAGTAACAGCTTTATTGAGCTATAACCATTCATTGTACCATTTAAATGTATAATTCAATTTAAAAAATATATATATATTCACAGAATTTGCAGCTATCACCAGAATCCATTTCAGAATATTTTGTAAGTCCTAAAGGACACCTTGTACTTTAGCTGTCACTACACACACCCTATCCCTCAGCCTTCCAGCGCTAGGCAAGTTTTCATCAGTCTATTTTCTATCTTTATAGACTTGCCCATTATGGGCATTTTATACAAATGGCATCATACAATATGTGGCCTAACTTAATGCCTTTGTATGAAGACACATACCTGGATAATATTCCATTGTGTGAATATACTATATTTTCTTTATCCATTCATCTGGTGATAGACATGTGGGTGTTTTTACTTTTTGGCTGTTGTGAATAATGCTGCTATGAGCATTTGGGTACAAGTGTTTGTATGGACATATGTTTTATTTCTCCTGGGTATATACTTAAGAGTGCACTTGCTAGGTTATATGGTAACTCTATGTTTAATCATTTGAGAAACTGTCAGACCCTTTTCCAAAGTGACTTCCCCATCTTAAATTCCTACCAACAGTGCAGTGTTATGAAGGTCCCAATTTCTCTATATCTTTTCCAAACTTTGTTGTTTTTTAGCCATTCTAGTACATATGAAGTGATATCTCATTATGGTTCTGATATCCCTGATCACTTGTGACATAGAAAAGCATTTCATGTGTTTATTGGCCATTTGTATGTATTCCTTGGAGAAATGTTTATTCAGATCCTTTGCTCATTTTTCTCTGGATTATCTTTTTATTATTGAATTCTGTGTTTGTCTACTTGGGCTGTCATAGCAAAATACCACAGACTGTGTGGCTTAAGCAACACACATTTATTTTCTCACAGTTCAGGAGCCTGAAAAATCTAAGATTAAGGTTCTGGCAGGTTTGGGGTTCTGGTAAAAGCTCCCTTCCTGCTTTGCAAATAAATTCTTTCTATTCTATGGCCTTTTCTCTGAGGAAAAAGAGACAGAAAGACAGAGAGAAGGAGTTTTTTGGCTGTCTTCAGTGCTAATGCTCTTGGTTCAGGGCCCCACTCTTATGACCTCATTTAACATTAATTACATCCTTAAATGCCCCATCTAATGGGGCTAATGCCCATATGGCCACAGTGAGCATTAGGCCTTCAATATAGGAAATTTGCAGGGACACAAACGTTCCGCTTACAATAAGTTGTAGGAGTTCTTCAATTTGTTCTAGATACAAACTCCTCACCAGATACAATTTTTAAATGTTTTCTTTCATTCATTGGGTTGTTTGTTCACTTTCTTGATATTCTTTGAAGCACAAGTGTTTAATTTTTATAAAGTCCAATTTATATGTGTGTGTGTATGTATATATATATGTATATATATAATTGCTTGTGCTTTTGGTATCATATTTAAGAAATCATTCTCTAATCCAAGGTCATAAGGTTACTCTTTTGGTTTTTCATGTGTTGTTCTACTCATAGTTTGGTTCTTTGGAGCACTTGCTTCAAAGTAATGAGGACTGGGTTTGAGCTGTGCTTCCATCTCTATCAGTTGTGTAACCTTAGGCAAAGCATATTTAACTTTTCTAAGGCTTGTTTCCCCTTCTCTGAAGAGAATGAATAAAAGCAATATACTTCATAGGAAAGTGTTCAGGCTCCACTGAGTTAGTATTTGTCAAAGCTCCTAACACAGTATTTGGCACATTTAAAGGCTCTATCAGTGTCAGCCTTTAATGATCATCAACTGTAGCTTCTCAGTATTTGCTTACCTGCATCTTAAATGTCTCTGCCTCCCTTTCACTTTCATGTCAGAGCAAGGGAGTAATTGACTTCCAAGTTACTTATTGCTAATACCATATAATCACAATTGTATTGTTTAATGTGCCTTCTATTATCTAAAACTATGATTAATACTTTCCAAGAACTAACTTTTGGGTGCATTCCTATATTTGTGTAATGCAGGATGTCACATTATATTGATCATTTCAGCATTCCCATACAAGCTGTTTTTCATGAAATGTAATTATGGCAATTTTATATTGCGTTATATAAATCAGAATGTAATACAGCTATTAGTTTGGATAACAACAATATCCTACTTATACAGAATAAATGAGAAAGAAAAAAACCCACCAAAACATTTTGTTTCCATAAAATTATACAGTACATTTATTTATGGAATAAATGACCAGCTCACAGTATAATCTACACTGAAGCCATGATAATTCTTCATGAACTTGGTTGAGAGTTATTCAGACTAATGACTCCATTTGATATGACAGATCAATAAAGTGAACAATAATAAAGTATGTTTTAAGAGTGTGGCTAGTAAAGTTCATTTCCAGTCTGGATCGGTGGTTCTTGAACTTGAGTTGCATCAGCATCATCTGGAAGGTTTGTTAAAACACAGGTGCTGGGCCCCATCCCCAGAGTTTCCAGTTCAGTAGTCCTGGGGTGAGAGCCTGAGAATCTGCATTTCTAACAAGTTCCCCGCTGTTGCTGATGCTGCTAGTTGGAGCCCAGACTTGGAGAACCACTACCCTAGTACGTAGTTAACACACATTAGGAAAATCTGGCCTACATTTCTAATTTGGCCAGCATCCATGGGATTCCACGGGCCTCTAGACACCATCACATCTACTAGGGCTCCTGAGAGAATCCATGGAACTCCAGACATCTCACAAATTCCTTGAGCTTTCAGGTAAAGTTGAGAATATTTCAAAAATTTGAGGGATAGCACTTCTTAAGTTTCTAGGAAAGCATCAGGCCTTTGGAGACTCATTGACTCCTGAGTCCAGACTATAGAATTAGTCTGCACCTAATAATGTGCTTGGTCCAGCTGATTTTGTTTTGACTTGTTCTCCATTGCAGGGCAGATCCTGTAACTGGCTTTTAGCATCCTACCCCTGTCCAATTATTCCTTCGTAATATTACAGGTCTGTTATATACATTCCAAAGTTTAAAGCCATTTCAGTAGGTTTTATGATGATTATAATTTGCTTCCTGATCCCTCTCATTTTAACTTTTTTGGCTAACAAGTTTTTCTTTCTTTTTCTTCATTAGTTGTTTTGTTTTTTTCTGCCAACAGAGGTAGGCAGGTGTCTGATACTTGGGCAATTTCCTTGGTCATTTTTGGAGTTGGAGTACAACCACCCAAACCAAAAATTAGTAGGGTGAGATTGTCTTTCATATGAACTACCAATGTGGAAAGCTATAACTCTGGGAACATCATTAACTATCATCTCTGTAACATGGAGACTGCCAACATACAAAGAAAAGCAGACCCAAGAGAACTTGATGATATTATTTGAACTTGGATTAAGTCATGCATGGGAACAGAAATACCATTGTCATTATGGATTACTTGAGCCAATATATTTCTATTCTAAGTAAGCTAGTTTAAGCTGGGTTTCTGTAATTGCTAAAATGTCCTGACTACATAGATCCTGAAATTAACTACTGTAGAGAGAAAATACATTCCTGTGTTTCTTCTCTAGTCTGAATACTACACTCAGCTCACAGAATACCTCACCTGTGACTCTTCTCGTCACAAAATGTGTGGCAATATTTCTCCATACTAAGCAATTCTCTGATTATTCCAACACCAGCTGGGTGTCCTACAATTTAACCCAAATCTGATACTACATACTTCAAGTTAACATTAGTTCCCACACTTTATGAGTTGAGTCTCGCAAGACTGCTCCTTATCTCCCTTCAGATGCCAAACACAAGTCCAGGTCCTCATCTCGGCTTCTGACCTATCAACTGGCTATAAACTTGACCCCCTCTTCAGCTTCAATTACTCTTTGAAATGGCTCACAGAACTCAGGGGGAACATGTCACTTACTATTAAAGTTATTACAGATATTAAAAAAGAAAATAAAAGAAAAAGATAACAATAATAGGACCTCAATGGCATCACTTGCTCCAAAGACAACAAGCCAAGATTTAATTGACTGAATTTGACCTTTAACCAGTCGGTGTGAAATTTCCTGATCAGCACTAGTGAGGTCATCTGTTCTTCCCCCAAAGGAAAGTGATCTTGCCTGAAATGATGCTTCCTTTTCTTTTACTAATAACTTCCTTGTCCTGCCCTGTTTCTGCCTTCGTTCTGTACAGCTCCTTGAAGCAACTTTCTCCTTGTTACATGGGAGGATGCTCGATTCGATTCAAGAATCACTGAATAAAGCCAATTAGATCATCAAATTTACTCATTTGAATTTTTGATTTTTAACATAAAGTTTATTTCAAAGGATACAAATAAATACCCGAATGGGGTATTTATTTACTTCCATACTTCCAAAGTATGGAAGAAAGGCATGAGAACGATTCTTTGCTTGACCAAATGTTAGGTTCCCGTGAACCTTCTCTCCCACAAGGACTGTGCTGCCTTGAGAACGCCCTTTCAGCAAGAATCCTGATAAGTCATTTTCATGAGAATTCCCCACTCTTGATATCTGTTCACACTTTGAACTCCCACTATTCTGCATCCCCCTACACACACACACACACACGCACACACGCACACACGCACATGTACATGCACACAGCACACAGACGAGATCTAAACACCTTGGCTGTCCTTCAGCAAGAATCATGTTAGGTCATTTCAGCTAGAAGCCCCCAGAATTAATGTCTGCTATTAGTAATTTCCAACCACTAATGCTCCTCCCCTCAGCTTGTTCCTCGGTTATAATTCTCCACTTGTTCTGGTTGTATTTGGAATAGAGCCCAGTTCTATTTTAAGGAATCGTTCTTCCTCTATTGAATAGTTTTGGGTTTTGTTTTGGTTTTATTTTAAATAAAATCAATCTCTATCACTTTAACATCTATTTTTAGCGCATGACATGGAACTCTCACGGCCTCTCCAGGCAGCTACTCTCAGCACCTCTGTGTTATCAACAACCCAGAAGCTCTCTGAATCCCATCCTTTTGCATTCTGCTGGAGGCTTTATTATAGAGGCAGGATTGATTAAATCTTGATTCAAAATTCAGTCCTCTCCCCCTCCCCTTCTACCCAGAGGTTAGAGGGTGGGGACGGAAAGCTCCAATCCTCTAATCAGGGGGTTGGTTCCCCTGGCAACAAGGCACCATCCTTAGGGGACTTCCAAAAGACATCTCATTACCATAAACTCAGGTGTAGTTGAAAGGGTCTTGTTACGAATAACAAAAGATGCTTTCACCTTTATCACTCTGGAGCTGTCTGAAGAGGAGAGACCAAAACAAAAGATGCTTCCATTGTTCTAATCTTTGAGGAAATTCCAAAGGTTTTAGGAGGTTGGAGCCAGGAATGAGGAATGTAGATCAAATATATATTTCTTATTATAAATCACAATATCACAACTACTCATCAAAGATAATTTTTTTCATGAGAAAGGTTGAATTATATGCATATAATACAACCAGATTACATTCATACTCTTGAAATGAAGTGTTGACCACCATATTTTGAGACTTACTTCGTTACTACTATTACTAAAAAGTTTTAAAAGAAATCTAAATAGTCATAAAAAAAGGACCAAAGATGTCAAGAGGGTCATTGATTTATTGTTAGAATTGTTAGGAATATTAATATGATTTTCCTAATATGCCATTGAAAATTAATAATCTCAAATGGTGTTTGTAATATGGAATGTCTCATAATTTGAAAATATTGTATATCTCTACAAAGCTCTCAAATTTACATACCATTGTTTAACTGACATAAATTAATACTACTCATAGAAGTATCATTACCAAGTTTATATTTATCTTCATAGTAGTTAGATGTTGAACTTCATTCTGAAGAAATCAGAGTTAAGCTAGTTGGAAAACTTGCAACAATCAAACTGCAGCTACAGGATGGTTCATTCAAGACTGATGACAGCACCTAACTTTGAATTTGTCTTTTCAAATGCTTTCATGAATTTCCAGTATTATATTCTGCTCAGAAGCGAGTAAGTAAATGCCACTGTTTGTGTAGAATTTAGGTCTGAAGTTGTTGTATAAGTGAATACTTTCCATTTTGGTTTACAGGTCCTCTTATAACAGGAAAAGATAAGGTAAAATAGGCAGAGAGGGAAAGAATAGGACCTGAGGTTCCTGCATGGGGTAAAACACATATTTTGGAACAATGCTGGGAGTGTCTGACCAGAGCAAACCCCCTCAGGCTTAAGGTTCCTTTTTTTTTTTTAATTTTTTTTAATAGTTTATTTATTTTTGAGACAGAGAGAGACAGAGCATGAGTGGGGGAGGGACAGAGAGAGAGACACAGAATCCTAAACAGGCTCCAGGCTCAGAGCCTGATGCAGGGCTCAAACCCACGAACCGTGAGATCTGACCTGAGCCGAAGTTGGGCGCTTAACCCTTAACCCGGACGCTTAACCGACTGAGCCACCCAGGCGCCCCTTAGGTTCCTCTTAAGAAGCAATAGACACCACCTACTCCCTTTAGGTTTCCCTCAAGGATTTGACAAAAATATCTGACTGAAAATAAGTAGACCATAAAACCTATGAGCCACAAGGAACGGTATGGCCATAGACCACCCCTCATATGATGAAAACAATCCAATCAAGAATGGACAACCCAGAACCTAGAGTTATCCAGCCAGTAAGGCTAGAACTTGAGAGGGAACAAGGGGGAAGGGAAAAGGGGGGGGGACCAGAACCTTACAAAACAAGGATCCTTGTCTATATCCTTGGGCATTCACTTTTGAATGCCCCCTCTCTGTAAGAGAGCTTTCCAACTACTCTTACTTTCTAATCTTATATTCTAGTAAACTTTTGCCTACTGCTCATTTTGCAGCCACCTCTTCATTCTTCGAAGTGGTGAGACAACGAAGCCCAGGTATTTTTTTTTAAATTTTTTTTAATGTTTTTATTTATTTCTAGGAGAGAAAGAGAGAGAGAGACAGCGTGAGCAGGGGAGGGTCAGAGAGAGAGGGAGTCACAGACTGGAACAGGCTCCAGGCTCTGAGCTGGCAGTCAGCACAGAGCCCGACGCGGGGCTCGAACCCACAAACCGCGAGATCATGACCTAAGGGAAGGTCGGACGCCCAACCGACTAAGCCACCCAGGCGCCCCCGAAGCCCAGGTATTGAGGTAAACAATCCTGCAACACTTTCATGATACCAAGTCCTGATCTGAATTGAGTCCCACAGCCAGCTGCAGACAGAGCTGGGTTCTTCTCATCTTCCCCATTTGAGCCTGTCATAATGCTGTTATTTGCCCTTCCACTCTGCAGTTCTCAGCGGTCTGTACAAAAATTTCCCCTGATTCCTGATCCGTGGAGCTTCCGCTATTCAGTTACCTTGATCTAGTGTAGGATATGAAGTAGGGGTGGGAATAGGGGGCTTCATAACTCTCAGAATGCTGTAACTCAGCAAGGATGGGCTTCTATCTACTTGCTGGAGGGGTATCTAAAGCCCAATTGAGGAAAGGTCATTTGAACTTTAAAAATTCAGCTCATATGCCTGTGTTAAAGTAATCAACCAAGGAGGCCATTAGACAGAGATGGTGTTAATACCTCAGCAGCCTTCATAAGCAAACCAAAACCTAAGCCAGGAAATGCTTCAAGGCTAAGAAATAAAAAACTAAAGACAACCAATCACAAACAGCCAACTAAACTTTTCTAAATAAGGCAACTGCTTAAACTATAGCCAATCAGAAAGTTTCTTTGTTTTATTTCTGCCTTTTCTTTACAAAACTCTTTGCTCTGGCTACTACTGGTAGAGAACTCTTAATACATCTGGTTTGGCCCTGCCCATTCAAATTGGTTTTTGCACAAGTAAGCTCTCAGATACTTAATACGTCTCAGTTTTATCTTTTAATACATGTTATAGGACCTTTTTAAAAAGTTATGAGTTTGTTTCTTTTTATTTTTCTTTTCTTTTTTTTAATGTTTATTTTTGACAGAGAGAGGGCCAGAGTATGAGTTGGGGAAGGGCAGAGAGAGAGAGGGAGACACAGAATGTGAAGCAGGCTCCAGGCTCTGAGCTGTCAGCACAGAGCCAGATGTGGGGGTTCGAACTCACAGACCCTGAGATCATGACCTGAGCCGGTCAGATGCATAACCAACTGAGCCACCCAGGTGCCCCTATGAGTTTTTGTTTCTTAAGAACACAAAACGTGGGTGCCCTGGTGGCTCACCCAATTAAGTGTCTGACTTCAGCTCATGTCATGATCTTGTGGTTGTGGGTTTGAGCCCCGGATTGGGCTCTGTTCTGACAGCTCAGAGCCAGAGCCTGTTTCTGATTCGTGTGTGTGTGTGTGTGTGTGTGTGTGTGTGTGTGTGTCTGCCCCTCCCCTGCTTGTTCTCTTTCTCAAAAGTAAATATACATTAAATTTTTTTAAATAAATAAATAAATAATAAATAAAATAAAAATAATAAATAAAAAATAAATAAGAAAAGAACACAAAATGTAAGAAAGGGAAAAAGAAAATAATAAAAAAGATCAATCAAAATGTCAACTGTCAAAATTTTGACAGTGGGTGAAGAAATAAGGAAAAATGTCCATATAGTTGTCTTCTTTGATTGTAAGATAATTAATACTAAATACTGCAATTGTGCATGTCTCTCTCCATTCACAAAATGAATCAAAAGCCTATTTTCTCTGGTGTGTGATATATGCCTCAACAGAAAGCAACCTCTGGTTTTAAAGCCACGTAGAATTTGTGATTTTAAGAATAGTACATGGATGAGGTACCTGGGTGACTCAGTCAGTTAAGCATCTGACTCTTGATTTCAGCTCAGGTCATGGTCTCTCTGTGGGTTCCAGCCCTGCATCAGGCTCTGTGCTGACAGCTTGGAGCCTATTTGGGATTCTTTGTTTCCCTCTCTCTCCCCTACCCCCTCATGCACACACACTGTCTTTCAAAAACAAATACATAAACATTAAAAAAAAAAATTATACAGGGGCGCCTCGTGGCTCAGTTGGTTAAGCGTCCAACTTTGGCTCAGGTCAGATCTCATGGTACATGGGTTTGGGCCCCGCATCAGGCTCTGTGCTGACAGCTCAGAGCCTGGAGCCTCTTTCAGATTCTGTGTCTTCCTCTCTCTCTCTGCCCCTCCCCCACTCATGCTCTGTCTCTCTCTGTCTCAAAAATAAATAAACTATAAAAAAAATGTAAAAAAATTATACATGGAGTCCCCCAGAAAGTAAGGCTAAAGACAATAGTGCTTAGAGCTTGAAATATTGAGCATTTATTCCTTTCCCCAACACCACAGAAATGCTTCTCACTTGCACAGGTAATGAAGGGCTTAGATTCAAAAACTATAGAAACTTTCCTATTTCCCTTCTTGATGGGGGCAGAAAGTTACTAAAAAACAAAACAAAATAAAAAACCAACATCTTAAAAAATTTTTTTAAATGTTTATCTTTGAGAGAGAGACAGAGAGAGAGAGAGAGAGAGAGAGAGACAGAGTATGAGCTGGGGAGTGGCAGAGAGAGAGGGAGACACAGAATCTTAGGCAGGTTCCAGACCCTAAGTTGTCAGCACAGAGCCCAACGTGGGGCTTGAACTCATGAACCTTGAGATCATGACCTGAGCTGAAGTCGGATGCTTAGCCAACTGAGTGAGCCACCCAGGAGCCCCTAAAAAGCCAACACCTTAAACTTCTCAATCATTAGTAAGAATTTATACCAGGAAGGCCAAAACTACTACACATCAAATAAGTTTTGTTCATTCTTTGGCCCTAATATCTATAATTATGCCCTGGTCCCAATAATTGCAGGTAGCAGGATATTTAGAAGTAAGTTTCCACTGAACTACCTAGGACAATGAGGAGAGAGAAATTTTGTAGTATAAAATTTTTACTATAAAAACAATTCAGCAATAGAGGAGTAAAGTAAGGCACGCCATTGCTGTAGTAGCAACATGGACCACTTCTTTAGATTATAGGAGAAAAACTTAAAAGAGATAGGACTCTAAGATAAAGTATAGGGAACTCTTTTAATTGACATTTTGCAAAGGACAAAAGATGGTATAAAAACTTTTGTGATGGGTTCTTTGTCGCGGTCAAAAGAGCAAATAAAAGATTTATGCTCTTGAAAAGGAACCACTTTATAAGCATTGTATGATTCCTGGAGAAAGACCCTCCCCACACCAGGTAAGCAACTGCCTTGATCTGCTGCACTGAGAATTTACCTTAGATAAAATGGAATCTTCTATAAGAAAATTTAAGATTTTTGACCTACACTTTCCCAGAATGGTAGTACACAATAGTAGCTAACATGGTGTTTGGTTGTTGTGTTTGTTATTGTTGCGGTTTTAAAGAACCAGAAAGACTTCATGGAAGTTCCCAAGCAAACTGAAGACAGGACTGTACATTCTATGTGGAATCATCACTGGAGAGACACAGGTGGAGTCCTTCAACTTAATTTTTTTCCTTTATCAAATTTTTCAATAGAGTCCACCAAATGGATTCTTTTTCTCTCACAGATACATAAATGACCAAATGAATTATTTATGATAATACAGGAATCAGTTCCCTGTATTATCTTACAGAAGGCCTATCACAGATATATTCATTTCTCAAACTGAAAGAATCTCAGAATCTCTGTAATGTTTTATAAATATAACATTGATTGTATTTAATTATTTTAAGTAGCTCTGCAAAATAGTTTAGAACTTAATACCATTTGGTGTTTTATAATATACTTACTTCCTGGTGATTTCTTTTTTGCATTTGCTAAGATTGGGGTGCTAACTATGATTTTGGCTTATAATAATAATTATTATTATCATTATTATTTTTAAAATGTTTTTATATTTTGAGAGAGAGAGATAAAAGCAAGCAGGGGAGGGGCAGGAGAAAAGGAGAGAGAATCCCAAGCAGGCTACGCATTGTCAGCACCGAGCCCGATGTACGGCTTGAACTCATGAACTGTGAGACCATGACCTAAGCTGAAACCAAGAGTCAGATCCCTAACTGACTGAGCCACCCAGGCACCCTCTAATAATTTTTTTAATCCACAACATATGTCTAGGTGGCTACCTTTTTGGTAATGGCTACAATGTTCCAATGTGCCCTAGTGCTAATTCCTAAATGTTTAGTCACAAAACAAGATTAGGATTATCAATCGGAAAAGGAAAATGTAATAATTTTATTTATTTAATTTTCTGACTATTTAATAAATACATTGCTAATTTGGTACTTTTATGACTGTATCTAGTCAATACCACCATCATCTAACCTAAGTATTTTGATGCAGGTTGATGGTTTGCTTCTTCATTCAACTGAATTTATCCAAGTTAGTTTGTGTGTTATTTGCTTAAGAAGTGGAAAAGTTAAAGGTCAAAGAAAGAAAGCAATCCACTGTTCATAGAAACAATAAAACCATTAAGCCATTAAGATAAGTAAAAAATGTCCAATACAAGTAACAACTGAGGTGGTCAAGGCATAATTAGGTACTAGGAACCTAGTCTAAGGGAAACTATTTATTTTTAAAAAAAATTTTTTAAAGTGTTTTTTTAATTTATTTCTAGGAGAGAGAGACAGCATGAGCAGGGGAGGATCAGAGAGAGAGGGAGTCACAGACTGAAGCAGGCTCCACACTCTGAGCTGGCAGTCAGCACAGAGCCTGACGCGGGGCTCGAACCCACGAACCGCGAGATCATGACCTAAGCGATCAGAGTCAGACGCTTCACCGACTAAGCCACCCAGGTGCCCCAAGGGAAACTATTTAAATTCAGCTGAACTTGAGTTCGCATTTGGGGGACATCCAACTGAGAATGAAACTGTGATGTTTTATGGACCATCCATACCTGTGTGTCAAGATGAATAAACTTCCCTACCTTATACTTCGGGATGTATATACCATATAGGGACCCTGATTGGCATAATAAAAGGTTCAGAAGGTTTTTTTTAAGGGTAGAATAATTTTATCCCACTAAAAAGTTAAGCCCATTAATGAGGAGCATAAAATATTAACTCACAGTTCTGTGAAATTTCTATGGGGAACTACAGTCATCCATGCTCACAGATTACTGATGAATTGCTTTGTACAGATAAAAAGCTTAGAGAATTTAGGGCATTGATCTTAGGCATTTTTGTTCATATACATCCTAAAATAATTTTGAAAAACCACACGCCTCATTGAACGTTTTAAAATTCATATCTAAAAATTTCCATGAGAAGTTTAAAAAGTTAAAAGAATGTAATTTTTACTATAACTATGGCATCTTTCTTTATTCTTTCTTTCTTTCTTTCTTTCTTTCTTTCTTTCTTTCTTTCTTTCTTTCTTTCTCTCTCTCTCTCTCTCTCTCTCTTTCTCTCTCTCTCTCTTTTATTTTTGAGAGAGAGACAGAGAGACAGCACCTGAGTAGGGAAGGAATAGAGAGAGAGGAAGACACAGCACTGGAAGCAGGCTCCAGGCTCTGAGCTGTTAGCACAGAGCCTGATGCGGGACTCAAACTCACAAACCATGAGATCATGACTTGAGCTGAACTCAGACATTTAACCGACTGAGCCACCCAGGCGCCCCAACTGTGGCATTTTAAAATTAAACTTCTACAGCATATTTAAAAGTTTAAAAGATAATTAAAATACCATCATTATTCATTTAAAATACGTGAACAGGGGCACCTGAGTGATTCAGTTGGTTGAGCTTCTGACTTCAGCTCAGGTCATGATCTCACGATTCATGGGTTAGAGCCCCGTGTCAGGCTCTGTGCTGAAAGCTCGAGCCTGGAGTCTGCTGCAGATTCTGTGTCTCCCTGTCTCCTCTGCCCCTCCCCACCTCAAGCTCTGACTCTCTGTCTCAAAAATAAATAAACATTTAAAAATAAATAAATAAAATAAAATACATGAACAAGATTGTTTTCAGTGGTTAGAAATTTGATGTTGTTCCATTCAGCTTCCACTATCAAATTGTCTCTGGGGTGAATTGTCATCGAAATAACTATTGGCATTCAACACAATTGACCAGAACACTCCAATTATATAAATTTCTAGAAAAAATTTTTTTTAGAAATTATTTTAATGATAACTGGTCAATATGGCGGTCTCTTTCCATTCAGACTTCTCTCTTTTCATACTTCCCATTGTGCTGGGTATTTTTGCAGCAGTTGTGAGCATTTTGGGGGAACCGGCTAAAAGGAAGCTGAATTGGAGACAAGTTTCATGGGTGTTTAATAGGTTATTTATGAGGCTGATAACTGAGTTATCTCAGAGTAGGAGGAGCATCCACACAACAAAGCCAACTCACCTGGAATCCTGACACAATGGTACAGGGCTGGAACTAGAATGATGACACAAGCACCAGGAACATGTAGGTGGTAGAAAAGAAGCAAAGCTTGACGTTAAAAATAGACCCAAAAGCTAGTCAGTGGAAAAGGATTTGGTTTTCAAACGCACCTGGTCAACTTCTATTTAGAAGTTCCCACTTAAGGCACCTGGGTGGCTTGCCAATTAAGTGTCCAGCTTTAGCTCAGGTCAAGATCTCATGGTTCATGAGTTCAAGCCCCGCATCAGGCTCTCTGCTGTCAGCACAGAGCCGCTTCAGATCCTCTGTCCCCTTAGTTCTCTGCCCCTCCCCAGGAGTGTGCATTCTCTTTCTCTGCCCTCCTCTCTCTCTGCCCCTTCCCCTCTCACTCTTTCTCTCAAAAATAGAACTAAACATTTAAAAGCAAAATAGAAGTTCCCACTTAGCAGAAATATATATGAAAATGCAGCAGATATAATTACAGTTCTTTTTCCCTCTTTCTGATAGAAATCATACAAAATAGATTTTTTGGGGGGGTCAGTCACAAATCTGTAACAATATTACAAATAGTATTTGTGTCTGTGAGTAAAATCACATGTTTTAGGCATTTAAATATCAATAATAATTCTTAAAATTGATCAGTCATGTTGGGGAAATCCTGAATTGTACTTCTATTCTTTCTATAAAATTAATATATTGAAATTATTAGACAAAGAGACTATCAAACAGTATTCAGACAAGAAAAATTAAAAAAAAAAGGGAGAGATGTGTCAGGCACCTGTATGGTCTGAATATTTTTGTCCCCTTAAATTCATATGTTGAAATCCTAATGTCCAATGTGATGGTACTGGAGGTGGGGCTCCCGCTGGTTAGGTCAGGAAGGTGGGGCCCTCATGAATGGATTAATGTTCTTATGAAAGAGACCCCAGAGAGCTCCCCAGCCCCCATGTGAGAACACAACCAAAAAGTACTGTTATGAACCAGGAAGAAGACTCTCACCAGAACTTGGACCATACTGACATCTTGATCTTGAACTTCCCAGCCTCTGGAACCATGAGAAAGAAATTTCTGTCATTTTGAAATTACCCAGCCTATAGTATTTTGTTGCAGAGCAGTGATTAGACCAGTATTTAATGAACATACACTATTTCTAGATTTCGAAATCTTTGTGTTGTTTCTTAGCATTATAAAAATTTGTAATGTTCTATAATCTTTCATTCTGAGTAAATATTCATTTTCAAACCTAAATTTGTTTTCTTCTTAAAGAACACTACCATCTCCCCAAATTATTTAAACCTCAACCTTCATAAAACTGCCTATGCTTCGATTTATGGGCTTCTGCCCCAGTGGTGATCGACTTTTTCTCTTTGTTTAATAATTATTTCTTAAATTTCTAAAGTCCACATACAACAATAATATCAAAGTTCTCAAGGAGGCAATAGTGTTTCATAGTAAACCAATTTCCTTCTCGAGAGGCAACACCATTACCAGCTTCTTTTTATTTTATTATTATTGTCTTAAATGTTTATTTTATTTATTTTGAGTGAGAGAATGAGAGAGAATGAGTGGGGAAAGGGCAAAAAGAGAGGGAGAGAGAGAATCCCAAGCAGTCTGCATGTTGCCAGTGCAGAGCTCCATGTGGGGCTGGAACCCATGAACCATGAGATCATGACCTGAACCAAAACCGAGTCAGATGCTTAACCGACTGAGCCACCCAGGGGCCCCTGGATCCACTTTTAAATAGTATTCAGGCTACAGCAAAAGAGGCTTTTGCCTCAATCTATAGCACATCTCAATTTATTTTTTTTTAATAGTTTATTGTCAAGTTGGTTTCCATACAACACCCAGTGCTCATCCCCACAAGTAGCACATCTCAATTTAGAATTTCCCAAAGTATACCAAAATAGCCTGTTCTCATATACTACTTTCCCTTAATGGAGATTAGATTAAGTCTAAGAATAAAGCCACTTAAAGCCTTGATTAGGGATGTTTCACAGTTACTGATTGTTTTGGGCTCAGAGTTTTTCCTCCCGATTTTTTAATTTGAGAATTTTTAAATGTATGTGAAAGCTGCAAATACAGTACAGTAACTATTCATTTATTATTTTGAGATTTACCATATGTTAACATTTTACATTTGCTTTCTCTCTTTTTAATGAATAATAACTATTATAATAATAGCAAGTTTCCATTATTATTATTATTGCTGAATCATTTGAGAGTAAGCTGCAGAGATACACCACTTGAAAAAACCCTTAAAATCACAGAGGTGTACTTTACGGGCTTTGTCACATCATACGGAAATGTTATTAGCTTACTTCTTATTTTCTCTCAAAAGCCATTGTACTTAAATGTGAAAAAGCAGAGCCTTGAACTTGCTATCCATCTCTTTGGTTAACAAGGAAGAGGCCAAACATTGATCTCCTTCACAGTTTTCACTATTTATCTTAATTCTAAATTAAGATTTGGAGGCATATTTTTACCTTTCTGTGGTTCTTTATTGAGAAAGCAGCCTGGAGGTTGGCACTTGAGCAAAAGCCTTTATTCACATACCGATGTCCTTTCTTGTTGCACACATCAAGGGCGCCTATCACACACTTTCCATCCCATAGCTGGTTTTCAAATAAATCATTAAAACAAAACCAAACACCAAAAAGCTCTTCTCTGATAGCATGGTGAGGGGATTGCTGGAATAATTCTGCCTTTCAATGACCATGTGCCATTCAATTACTCTTCTTTCATTTGGAAAACAGTGATTTTGACAAACCATACCGGGTAAAAGTGGAATCATAAGGCTGAGTCATTTCTTTGCTGAGAGATACTTTGTGAATATTATGACAAATGTATGGGATATTCTTAGGCTTTATATCTTTCTCTACATCATGAAAATTTTGCATACTAACTGCTTGGTAATATTTCTACTAAAGAACATAGGGAAGCTGTCTCTCAGTGCCCCAAATGGGAAAGAAAAAATCTGGGATTGGTTATCATCTATGTCAGTCACCTCAAATATAAAAGAGGGAGGCAGGTCATTAAATTTAGGGAAAGAAGATCTAATTAAAGCCATGAACCTTGATACAAACCACCTTTGCCTTTTCCTCCTAAAAGACAACTCTATTTCCAGAAGCATGAACAATTCAGTTCAAGGGACCCTACAGCAGAGAGCAAACTAAATTAGTTTACAGGAGGGAAATCATATACATGTATATATACATACATATACATACTCACAGCAGCATAGAAAATTTCATGTTATTATTTCACAAAGCTTCATTACAGGATGGGGTAAATGAACAGTCTGTACAGTAAAATACAACATCCAGACATTTATATTGGCATCTCCTATCTACACTTTTCTTTTTCAGTTCCTTGTATAAAACCACTCCCCTCTATGTTTATTCCTGCCCAGAGTCACGTTTAGATTTCATTGGAGGATTGTGTTATTTCTCTTTCTGTACTGAAACATTCCTGAGTTGTAGCGTTTTTTGCCGTGACCATCCTTCTGTTCAGTGAGTCATACTGGGTCATTTTTGTGAGTTGGGGATGCAGCACAATGGTACTAATTACAATGTAAAATAATAGATATAAAACATAACATGAAAATATTTTCCAAGATAACTGTACTAATACAGTTTGTGTGGAGAATGCAACGCAAAAACTATTGAGCATTTAAAGGAATTTCTGTGAGAATAATGCTTAACCTTTAAAAAAACATTTTGGGGCACCTGGGTGGCTCAGTCGGTTAAGCGTCCAACTTGGCTCAGGTCATGATCTCACGGTTTGTGGGTTCAAGCCCCGCGGTGGGTCTGTGCTGACAGCTAGCTCAGAGCCTGGAGCCTGCTTTACATTCTGTGTCTCCTTCTCTCTCTGACCCTCCCCTACTCATGCTGTCTCTCTCAGAAATAAATAAAACATTAAAAAAAAAATTTTTAAAAACCACTTTAAACAATGATTAATCTTGTACCTCAGTTTTGTGACATGCATGTGAACAATTTTAATTTTCCTTTCATATGAACAGACTGCCTGTAAACCATTGTGGGTCAACCAGAGATTGCAGAATTATATTTTAAAAATCACTGTTCTCAATAAGAATTTGACCCATGGTTCCCAGTTCCACCCATAGGCCATAATTTCCAAATACCTATCTCAATCTTTCCTTTGATTAAGATATCATGTCTTTTTGGACATCTCCTTTTAGATGATATGTGTGGGCTGCCTAGGTGGCTCAGTTGGTTGAGGATCTGACACTTTTTGGCTTATGTTATAATTCCAGGGTTATGGAATTGAGCCTGAACTGGGCTCTATGATGAGTATGGAGTGTGTTTAAGATTCTCTCTCCCTTTGTTTCTTCTCAGCATTCAAGAGTCTCTCATGGTTTGATGGGGGTGGTGAAGAGGGGAAAGGGGGTGATGGGCATGGAGGAGGGCACTTGTGGGGATGATCACTGGGTGTTATATGGAAACAAACTTGACAATAAACTATTTTAAAAAAAATATTCTCTCTCCCTTTCCCTTTGCCCCTCTCCGTGACTCATGCTCTCTCTCTAAAATAGAGAGAAGGGGTGCCTGGGTGGCTCAGTTGGTTAAGCGTCTGACTTTGGCTCAGGTCAGGTCATGATCTCGCAGCCCCTGAGTTTGAGCCCTAAGTGCAGCTCTGGGCTGACAGCTCAGAGCCTGGAGCCTGCTTCAGACTATGTCTCTCTCTCTCCCTGCCCCTTCCCCATTCATGCTCTGTCTCTGTCTTTCTCAAAAATATATATTTAAAAATTTTTTAAATAAATAAAGAGAAAAAAATAGATGTTGATATGTGCAGCAATCTCAAAATTGCATCAAGAATTTCAATATGTCCAAAGTATGTTCACCCAATTTGTTTTGGGCAACTACTCAGAAAATTGAGACTTCCTTAGAAATTCTTCCCTTTTCTTCATGCTTCACTTACAATCAGTCATCAAACCTTTTAAATTCTATACTGTAAATATATTAAGCCTGACTTCTTCTCTCTACCCTACTGATACTGGTTTTCTTCAAGACCGTGTAATTTCCTGCCTGTTTCACTGCAATCTCTTCTGCATTGGTCTAGCCCTCTTGCTTCTTGCCAATATATATTCCATTTTGACTCCAGGGGCTACCTTGTAAAAAATGCAAAATTATTATGTCATAGCTGTACTTAAATTTCTTTTTGTTTATTTTTATTAAAAAGCGTTTTTAATGTTTATTTATTTTTATAGGAGAGAGAGCCAGAGCATGACAGGGGAGAACAACAAAGAGAGAGGGAGACACCGAATCTGAAGAATCTGAAGTAGGCTCCAGGTTCTGAGCTGTCAGCACAGAGCCTGACATGGGGCTTGAACTCACAAACTGTGAGATCATGACCTAATCCAAAGTCGGTTGCGTAACCAACTGAGTCACCCAGGCTCCCTGCTCTACTTAAATTTCTACAAAAGCTCCAGAGCTGTTTTCGGGGGGGGGGGGGGGGGGGAATCAAAGTCTTTTATTTAGCACTACACAAAAACTTCATCATGATATAGCTTTGGTCCGTTTCTCTATCACTTTCTCAACATTAACATTTTGAACTCTTGACATTTATATATTTTGCTCTTCCAGGCCTTCGTTGCTTTTGTGCATGCTGTTCCCTCCAGCATCCTCTTGCCTTTCTCCCAAGTCTGCTTTATGACTGATTCCACTCTCAAAGACACAGTTCAAACTGATATCTCATCAAAATAGCCTCCCCTGACTTCCCTACTTCCACAGTATTTAAGGTAGATCCCCTCTTCTCTAGTCAATAATTCTCTATATAACTTGATCATGATTTTTATAATGTCTATACTGTTCTTATTCCATCTCATTTCCCTTTACTTCTTGATTTGAAACCTCTGAAACAGAACTCAAGTGATATTTTGAAATTATGAAGAGACAGAAATCAGCTGGTTTATATTTGTGACCTTTTTTTTTTAACTTTTTCAATATTGAAACATTTTAAGAACAAACTATTAAAGAAATTAACTAGACTTGTAGTATTTTCCCCTAAACCTATGACTCTCATTGTCAGGGTCTTTATTAAATAAAGATTTCTCTTTTTAAAATTTTTTGAAGCTTATTTATTTTAAGCAGGGGAGAAGTAGAGAGAGAGGGAGACAGAAGAAGAGAGAGAATCTCAAGTAGTCTCCATGTTATTAGTGCAGAGCCCGATGTGAGGATTTATCTCATGACCATGAGATCATGACCACGATAATGAAAATGAGATACTATCTGAGCTGATACCAAGAGTTGGATGCTTGGGGTGCCTGGGTGGCTTAGTCGGTTAAGCGTCCGACTTTCGCTTAGGTCATGATCTCGCGGTTCGTGGGTTCGGGCCCCGCATCGGGCTCAGTGCTGACTGCCAGCTCAGAGCCTGGAGCCTGTTTCAGAGTCTGTGACTCCCTCTCTCTCTGACCCTCCCCTGCTCACGCTGTCTCTCTCTCTCTCTCCTAGAAATAAATAAAACATTAAAAAATTAAAAAAAAAAAGATAAAGATTTCTATTTGTTACAATGTAAGTTAGTAAACAGAAATTGGAGGTGCCAAACTCTTCCTTGTTGCATTAAATTACTTATCCCAAAGTGTTATGAGGTTTCAAATATAAATTTTAGACATTCTAGTATAGAGTTTTTAGGGCAGAAGGCAATTAAAAATAAATTGCCATTTCCTGTGGGTACAGATTTTCCAAATGGAGAGATAGCTTGGTTTTTGTATGTTAGAAAGGATCATCAGTGAGTCTATTTTATAGGAAATTCTTGACATTGTAGAATCAAAGTGTTTTAAAAATTGTGTTTATGTTGTTGATCACTGAGTAGGTAGACTATAAACTATTAAAATAGAACAGAAGCAAGCTTGTGGAATGACAGGTAGGTCATTCATTAGGAAATTTTTATTCCACAAGAAAGAATAAGAGGTAAAAATATTATAAGAACACATACCAGTGTAATCTGGAAGCAAAATGGCATAAGTGGAAGAAGTGCATAGAAACTTAACAATAAATATGTATATACTCTGTTTTATGGGGGTGTTGTTTAATAGGTGCTTGAATTCACGTTAGTGTAAGAGAAGTCATTTATTCCTATTTTGATGAAAAAAAGTGACACCTCAGCAAATTGAATTCAGAGCTAAATATGGACCTAATGAAAATTGGTCTGCTGTGGTCTTAGCCTTGGTACTCTTTTTGAAATACTAGCTTCCATGGTGAAGACAAAAGTTAAGAGATTCTTTCAATAACAAATTTGGAAAGAAAGCCACAGGTTTAGGGAATTTTTAAAATTTCTTGTTTAGTATACATAAATCAGGTTATATTCCTAAAAGAATCAATCAGTATTAGACAATGTTTATAACCAGGGTGTGGAAATTGATTTTAGAAAGTCAGAACATGTTGATTAATGTTCGGATGGTATATCTTGAGATGTCTTTATATCTAAAATGAGTTTATTTTGACAGAGAGAGAGTGTGGGGAAGGGCAAAGAGAGAGGGGGACAGAGGATTCGAAGCAGACTCTGTGCTGACAGCAGAAAGCCTGATGCAGGGCTGAAACTCATGAACTGTGACATCATGACCTAAGATGAAGTCAGATGCTTAACCAGCTGAGCCACCCAGATACCCCTCTAAAACGAGTTTCTTACAGAAAGTAGATTTGGGTCTTGCATTTTTATCTAATCTAAAAATCTCTGCCCTCTAGGGTATTTAGACTATTAACATGTAACATATTAATATAATTAAGTTAAAAATTTACCATCTTGCTAATCGTTCTCTATTTGTTCTATGAATTTTTTAGTTTCTTTTTTTTTTCTCTTTCTCATTTGCTTGTGTTTAGATTAGTAGAATATATTTTATATTCCACTTTTATTACCACTATTGGCTTATTATTTATAGCTCCTTAGATTATTTTTATATTTTTCCCCAGAGTTTATAGTATACGTTAAAAACATTTTTTTAAACATTTATTCACCTTTGAGAGACAGAGGAAGACAGAGCATGAACAGGGGAGGAACAGAGAGAGAGGGAGATAGAGACAGAATGTGAACGGGGAAGGGGCAGAGAGAGAGGGAGACAGAGAATCAGAAACAGGCTCCAGGCTCTGAGCTGTCAGCACAGAACCTGACGCAGACCTCAAACCCATGAACCATGTAATCATGACCTGAGCCAAAGTTGGACACTTAACCGACTGAGCCACCCAGGCACCCCGATAGTATACATTTTAAACTAACCACAGTTTACCTTCAAATAGCTTTGTGTGTGGTATAGGAAAGTTGCAGCAGTAAGCTCCCGTGTCCTTTTTCCATCTTTTGTGATATTTTCCAGACATTTACTTCTATATGCTATAAACTTTGGATACATTGCTGCTACCATTTTTGCTTTACAATAATATCTTAAGGTGATCAAAAGGAAGAAAAATATGACTTTCACGTTTATCTTCATTTTAATGCTTTCAAAAGATTTTTCCTTTGTTTTTCAAAAGATTTTTATTTCTTAATGTAGATTCACATTACTGTCTGACCCCTAAAGGAAATGCTTTCCTCCTGAAGAATTTTCTTTAATATTTCTTGTAATGTACATCTGCTGGGATTGAATACTCTAAAAAAATTATTTATTTATTCTTCATTCTTGGAAGAATTTTTTTCCCCTGGGTATGGAAGCTAGGTTGACAGCTGCTTTTTCTTTCAATACTTTAAAGATATTGCTCCACTGTTCCTTGGCTTGCATTGAAGCCAAAGAAGATGAGCCTGCTATAATTCTCATCTTTTTTTCCTTTGTTTTACAGAGTGAATGTTTGTGTCCCCCTAAAATGTATATTTTGAAATCTTAACCCCCAACATAACGGTATTAGGAAGTGGGGGCCTCTGAGAGATAATTGAGTCATGAGTGAGGAGCTCTTGTGAGTGGGATTAGTGCCCTTATAAGAAGAGACACAAGAACCTGCCCTGGCTCTTTTTGCTCTGCACCACCTGGGGATACGATGAGAAGACAGTTACCTGGAAACTAGGAAGCAGGATCTCACTAGACACCAGATTTACCTCCAGAACTTTGAGAAATAAATGCCCTTTAAGCTACTTAGTCTACAGTATTCTATTAGAGTGGCCCCAACTGGCTAAGACAGTTGGTCATGTGTCTTCTTCTTTCTGGCTGCTTTCAAGACTTTCCTTTACCTTTGGTTTTTAGAAGTTTGAATGTGAAGTTTCCAGGTGTCTGTTTTTGTTTTGTTTTGATTTATTATTTTTAAGCCTTGGGGTTTTCTGGTCTGTCCATAGGAGAGAAGATCTTAGCAGAGCTTCCTGAACTTCCTACAGTGGTGGCAACTTCCTTGCCTATGCCTGTATCATGAGAGAGGCTTTCACTAGTTTCCTGCCTTGTCTCTGATCTTCCTCAGGAGCATCACACCGACGTCTGAAGAAGAGCCCATGAGTGGGTGTGGATTACCCGATATCTGCAGTTTCCATGGATTTTATCGTATCATGCTAATTGACACTCAGACTTGAATGTTTTGTTAAAAATTGTATATAATTTCTTCTTACCCACAAATATGGAAGTCGCATATTTTCATCTGTCCTCTGCCCCAGATAAGTCAATGATTATATCCTGTCTCTTCTTGGATTTTCTCATCTTTCCTTTGAGTTCAGGCTAAATGGTTGCCTGGAGGTCTCAGCTTTAGACAAGTTAGGATTTTGAGAATTTTCTACCTTTTTTACTGTTGTTTAAGTAAGAGTAATAATTTTCCCATCTTTCAAAATTAATAGCAAAAATTGAAGCCCAGTAATCAAGATATTTTGGATGGAGAAATGATTTACTTCAGACAGAAAAGGATAAAATAATTTAGCTAACATTCATTGAAAAAAAGAAATAACTGTTCTGCTTCAAAAGTGTTGACTTTACCAAAGTGCTATAATTTTTATTGATTTTCGAAAGAAAAATCTAAACGTTTATTAATTATAGTCATTTTTATTTTAAGATTTCTATGATGGAATATTATATTTAACACTTTAGAAACAAATACCCAATTTCTATTTTCCATAATCTGATTGATCTGATCATAGTATTTCTATATGCATTAGTATGAGGTTTTCAAGTAAATATCTATGAATCATATAGCAATAATGATTGTCAAAATAGATTGTGAGGGAAAACATGTCGAAAATACCTCATAACAATAAGAATAAAACAGCGTAACTTGCAGCTACTTTAACTTTTTTCTCCATTAGAGGTCTTTGCAATACTTTCTATGTGAATATCTGTCTTAGATATGTTTTCATTAATAAACAAACTAGATAAATGAATGTTCTATGACATTAGTACATAATTTCAAAGACTATTTGGTTGGACATTTGTTCTGTGATGTTGCCCAATGAATATTCTTATTTAAAACATTTTTTAATGTTTATTTATTTTTGAGAGAGAGAGACAGACAGAGTGCAAGCAGGGGAAGGGCAGAGATAGAGAGAGAACCAGACTCTGAAGCAGGCTCCATGCCTAGCACTGTCAGCACAGAGCCCAACAAAGGGCTTAACTCAGGAGCTGTGAGATCATGATCTGAGCTCAAGGTGAACACTTAACTGACTAAGACACCCAGGTATCCCAACTCAATGAATAGTCTATGGTTAAATATTGCATACTTTTTAAAAAAGTTTTATTTATTTATTTTGAGAGCGCACGCGAGAGAGATAGCAATCATGCACATTTATGTGTATAGGGGAGGGGAGGACAGAGGGGGAGAGAGAGAATTCAAAGCAGGCCCTATGCTGTCAGCACAGATCCCATTGTGGGGCTTGATCTCATGAACTGTTAGAGCATGACCTGAGCCAAATCAAGAGTCAGATGCTTAAGTGAAAGAGTCACCCAGGTGCCCCAATATTGCATTCTTTTAGGTTAAAGAAGGTTAAGTGGGTTTGTGATAACCTTTTCAAAATAAGCAGCCTATTCAGAGCCATTACCATACTAATATGCAGTACTTTAATACTTTAAATCTCATAAAGTACACAAACTTTCAGTGTTTCCAAAATTAATTGCCAAACACTTTAGGAAATGCTTTATAATTTTAATTTAAAAAAATTGACAGGTACTCACTATGTATCGAGCTGTGTGTTAGATTGTGGAGATTCTTGTGAATAAACTAGACATGGTCCTTGCAAACTTACATTTTAAAACAGATAACTCTTCCCTTCCCTTCTTCCCTTCTTCCCTTCCCTTCCCTTCCCTTCCCCTCCCCGCCCCTCCCTCCCTCCCTCCCTCCCTCCTTCCTTCCTTCCTTCCTTCCTTCCTTCCTTCCTTCCTCTCTCTCTCTCTCTCTCTCTCTCTCTCTCTTTCATAGCCTCGTATGGAGCCCAACATGGGGCTTTACAGAGAGATTATGCAGTGGAGCCTTGAGAGAACCCTCCTCCTCTTCCTCTGCATGGCCCTGGTCTTCTCTCCCTCCTCTTCCCTGCTCCTCCTTTCTCTTCCTCTCTGCTTTTCTCCTGGTCCTCCCCCTCCTCCTCTCCCTAACATGGGGCTTGAACTCCCAACCCTGAGATTAAGACCTGAGCTCAGATCAAGAGTTGTATGCTTAACTGATGAAGCCACCCAGATGGCCCTAAACAGATTTTATTTCTTAGAAGAGAGCTAGATAATCATTATTTAAAGATAGTTAGATTCATTGCCACAGAAACTAAAATAAAGTATAAAATATAACTTACATTAATAGAAAAACAGATTGTATCAAATACGAGTACTAATTAGTTAATGTAAGAATATATAAAGAATTAGCATGAATTGCAAAGACAAATGGTAAGCCCTAGGAGCAATAAAGACTATAAGCAGATAAACCACATTTAAGAAGACTACTGTCCCCAGTACTCAAAGCTAAATTTTAGTATCATTTAACATTTATGAATTTGCCCAAATTAAAGAACATCCAAACAAAATAAATAAATACAATACTCACACCATTATAATCAAACAAACATTTTGGAAAGCATTAAAGGCAATACCTATCAATATCCAAAACCACATCCATCGGCTCTCTGAATAATATTATAATTGGGAATTTTTCCTAAGGAAATAATCTAACAGAATAAAACTATATTCATGATCAAATACATGCTCCCTGTGATTTTATTTGTAATATTAAAAATTGGAAAATTTTAATTATCATAAAGGCAATGGCATATTAAATATATATTTACTTATTTATTTATAATATTATTTATAAATTTTAAAAATATTTATTTATAATATTGAAATTGGGCAATTTTAATTATCATAAAAGCAATGGTAAATTAAATATTGTTATGCCAATTTGGCAGATGATTATAATTTCTACTCTGTGTCTAACTTAGACAGCTTAGACTTTCTGAAAACAATGATAAAAATGAGGTTAATTAGGTGAACTACAGTGAGTTTACAAAATCCTGTATTTATTATGAGTACTAATACTTCATGTCTATGTGGAAAAGATTGCTATTGGATGATTAATTTGGATGTCTACAGCTGGCCTTAGGGGGTGGTGCGGCTGGGTGAACTAGATGCTCCTACACTGTGAGCTAAATATAATCTTGATAAATTAACATGGAACTAATATTTTTCTGTGCTGGAGGACAGACCTATAGCAACTTATAAACATGTTGCATACAGCTACATAATCTGTAAGTAATCCGTTTATGCTGTTAATAGAATGACTATCAAATAGTGAAATAGTGGTCAAAGAGAAAGATAATAACATATAAAAAGGCCAAAATGACTATGAAGGGGGTACTAAATTCAATGAATTCTATTTGAAGGCAATTAGCTGTATTCCATGTGGGTGGGACAGAATTCTGTTTATCCAAATCAGTTAATAAAAGGTGAAAAAACTTACATGAAATTTGAAATATATCCAGAGAATATATTTTAGAGCGAGCCGATGGGATAAAACTACATGGCAGCTAAAAAGTATTTTTGGTTTCCTTGTTGATGTGGCAAACAATGCTGGATTGGTAAAAGAAGCACCAGTCTGATCCACATTCTAGTCCCCAAATTCCAACCAATGACCCAGATCTATAGCTGTGTATTAGTTCTGAATCTTTACCCAAGGAACCTAGTCTTGTTGAAGATGGTAATTTTCACTCTGCATCTGAATAAATGACTTTGCAAACCCAGAAAATCACAACGATAAATACAGAGATGATAAAATAAATCTATAGAAAGTGTTAATGCTACAGTAGTCAGTTTATGTGAATATATTTTAAGTGAAAATAATAATGTATGTTTCTAACATGTAGTTTTGAAATGTCCATGAGATGCCATGTTAGAGAATGTCTGACATGCCTGAGGATCTAATTATTTGCCTTGTTCTTTAATTAGGAATTCTGATTGATACTTGTGACTTATATTTGACATGCATCAGAGAATGTAATTAATTAAACTTATAAACAGTGTTTGAATACTTATTAAAGTTGTAAATTCAATTTGTTTGTATATTTTCAAAAGCTGCTTAAGACCTCATAAAGATTGCTTCAGTTTATATGCTGGCCTTATTAGGAATGTGAGGTATTTGAGAAAAAAAATTAAATTTGCATTCATAAATTAAAATGTTTAAGGAAATTCAGTGAAATAAGTTTTCTTGTGTGGTTTTAATAATGACATGAGATAATTTAATATATTAAGTTTATTAATATATAGAATCAAAATATATGAATAAAAAATAAGTAAAATGTGCTTTAGTTTTTTATTATTTATTTATTTTTGAGAGAGAGAGAGCATGAGCTGGGGAGGCGCAGAGAGAGACAGAGACACAGAATCCAAAGCAGGTTCCAGGCTCTGAGCTGTCAGCACAAAACCCAACACAGGGCTCAAACTCACAGACTGCGAGTCTAAACCAAAGTCGGATGCGTAACTGACTGAGCCATCCAGGCACCCCAAAGTGTGCTTATTTTTTATCAAGTTATTTAATTCATAAATCACCTAGCAAAAATTCCAAGTTGAATTCAGAGGTTTAAGTAAAATTCAGTCTTTTAATTAACTACAGTTACAAATTGCATATTTAGACAGCTCTAAGTGGTTCATTTTGCATATAAAAGCCCTCCCTTGGACATTAAAATATTCACTGACATGCTAAGCCCAATGATAACTGTCAATTGAACATGACAACATGACAAATGCAAAGTTACTGTGGAAAACCCATTCCATTATACCATTTGTATTTAAATAGTGACATTTCTTGCATTTTAAATAAATTTAAATTAAAAAGTATCATATTATTACAGGCTATTTGCAAGATAAAAAAAGTATAAGAAACAAATAAACATTACCAATAAACATTAACAGCAATCTGCCCAAAAGGTAATCACTGCTAATAAGTTGGTATGCTAGTGCTCAGTCTTTTTATATATTTTAAGTATTAATTAAAGAAAACTAGCAGCCTACGGTACATACGATACATGCGGTTTTTTGTATGTTGCTTTTCAAATGTTAACTTTTTACAACGGCAGTGGTTTGCAGATTTTACACATCAGGAAGAGAGCCAGGAGCCTTGGGTGACATTTGGTGCTGTGCGATAGAGGGAGCGTTAGGATTTGGTGTTGGAAAGGGAGTTAAATACTGATTTCAGTGTTTACGAGGCAGGAAGATTTTGGACAAGTTCCTTAACATCCCTTAGCCTCAGTTTCCATACCTGTGAAGTGGAAATGATGATGACTACCTAGTTGGCTTGTTGGAGAAACGATGTATCTGTATCTAAAGTGCATAGGGTAGTAACTGATACTTAATAATTATAGTTCTCTTAATATAGTTCAGTAGTGATGTTTGGCTAAGTTTGTGATGTAAGCTACCTCTGAAGCTAAGGAATGTGCGAGACAAGGAAGGATGCTTTCTTCTCTCAAGTTCACATATAACTAGCCAGAGCCGCTCAGCATGATTGCCCTGAGTTCAGAGTGTGCTCAAAACTACACAAGGAGACTACAGGCTAACTCAGAGCAAGAGATTCAAAATCAAGAAACAAACCAGAGGAAAAAAAGCTTAGGTAGGGTTATAACACCTGGACTTCTATAAAAGTATCTGTTTCAACTCTTTTTATGCACAGTGAGTGACAAACCATTTAAAACATGACAAGGACAGGTACTTGGGAAATTCAGCAGACATTTAGGACCCTGGAGAGCAATAGTTAGGAAGGGAAAATACTAACAAGATTGCCCTCAATTTTCAGTAGGAAGATTGGAGGCTGTATGTATTTGTGTGAGTCCAACTAGTGGAGCTAGTCAAGTCTTGTCAAAATGCAGAAGTGTAAGCAGTTTTTAGAAAGAAATGATGTAATCCTAACAGGATTGCATACAATCCAGGTCCTGTTACATGGTTAGAAACAATGCTTTCTGTGAATGTTTCTTCTTAGAAGAGAAGCATTTCACTTTATTTACAACACATCCTGTCTTCTTTTAAAAAAATGAGCCTCACAGAATGACCTCCTAGAAATGATCAGAAGCCAACTTATTTTCCACATACACATTCTGCTTTCCAAATGTTCACTTCCACCTTTGCTTAGAAATCCTCCTGTACTTTACCCGAGTCTGCATTCATTGCTAAACTTTTCTGACAAGCCTTTTTGCTCTTACTTATCACTGCACTGATATCCAGTGTCAGAACATTGTGAATTGGGCTGGGAACACTATGTAATTACATGGGCTTTCTGTGCTCAAAGTTACTTCACCTATTTCATCACTATACTTTTCTAACGGGGGAAAAGAAACTCAAGATATAAGACATCAGTGGGAAATTGGCAGCACGGATATTGGAGCACCAATGACACTATATTAAACTTCAAAATGAAAAAAGGATACTGATGGCAAAATTCACTTGCTTCCCCTTTCAAAGGTCAACAGGTAACATCCCGGAAGCTAGAGTGATTTTTCAAGTGATCTGTAAATACTTCATGTGCTTAGAAATGAATGTTGTGACCTAATCATTTTGGTGACTATAAATTTTCAGACATCAATGCTCTCTGTCTTCCCTCTTAGATGTAAGAATCTGGACGGTGTGTAGACTACAATAGGTTTCCAGATAAAGTAGACTATCGAGGTCATGCTTCAGCGTTTTTATCTTATTAAATCTTTTAACGCAATTTTTACTATATGCAGATTAAACGGATCGAAAGTGGAGATTTGAATATAAACATATTCCTCTTTGAGATCTGAAAACAATATTTATCCTTACAAAGCCCAATTAGTTGTTTTCAATCAATTAGTGTTTTATTGGTAGCAGGGCCAAGAGTTGAAAGAAAAAAAAAAGAAAATGGCATTAAAAATTTAAAACAATCTATTTTGGTACCAAACGACATTGTTGAGGTTATCTGATGTCTCCACTTTTGAAACTTCTAAATCCAATATCTTTTATACATTGACATGCATAGATTTATTATAGAAATTAGAGGAAAAAGAAAAACACTAAGAATTATTGAAGTGTACCAGTCACATGATTTTAGTCTTTTAAGCAGCTGTAGAGGGTGCTCTAAAAATGTTGCCAAATAAGTAACATAGTAAAAAGTAATAGGTTTTTTTGTGTGTAAAAATGCTTTGGGAATCAAGAGCTTCGTTTTCTCTCAGATCTGTAAAAATAATTTTCGCTTCATTAGATAACCATTAGCTAATTTTGTCAAAGGTAGCTTACCCTGGTCAACTACTGGGTCATCAATTTTAATGGACTAGACTCTGAAGTTAACTAGAGATTCTAGTCTTTAAGAGGTCCCAATATACTTGGTGGGTCCACTTAAAAGTATCTTCCAGTAATAAAATGTGTATTTTCAAATATTTATTTTTAAATAGGTTCCTTTTAAAAATCTGAATGTTTTTGTTTGTCTGGGTTTATCCTCAGAGATCAACACTCATCATTGTCTTCTGGAGATGATTAACTCAAGGTCAGTTTACCTAATTGGTTAGGTCAGAGTGATGAGTCAAGGCTGAGGGTTTAGCCTATGCTACAGCCAATCACCTTCACAAAGAGCCACAGCCCACATGCTTAAACACTAGGATTCAAATCCATGCCTTTGGCCACCAAGAACCTAGGGAAATTGGGAAACAGGGAAAGTTGATGTTTTTGGGTCAAGATGGTCATTTTTATATTCACAGAGCAACACACTCATATTTATATTTCTAGATCTGCATCTGCTAAAGTTGTGGGTTTCAGGATGGGCTACATCCACAAAGAACAATAAGCCCCCAATGAATGCAAATGGCTCTCTTTTCTTTTGTGCATAAGGCAACACTTTGACTGTACAGGTTAGTCAAGGGATGAAATAAAGAGCAGGTGCAGCAGCAGAAACAATAGCAAAGATGTATGAGGCAAAGAAAGGAGCACAATCAGCAAGACAAAGGGGAATTTGCATCAGGGAGCTGGCAAACTATGACCCGAGGGCCGAGGGCCTATTTCTGTGAAATGAAGTTGTTTTTTTACTTGTAGTAAAATATACACAACATAAAATTTACCATTTTAATCATTTTGAAGTGAACAGTTCAGTGGTGTTAAATAGATGCACAATGTTGTACAATCATTACCATTATCCATTTCTAGGACTTGTCATCACCCCAAACTGAAACTGTACCTATTAAGCACTAAGTCCCCATTCTTTCTTCCTCAGAACCCCTGGTAGCCACCATTCTATTTTCTGTCTCTATGACTTTGCAGACTCTAAATACCTCATATTAGTAGATTCATATAGCATTTGTTCTTCTGTGTCTGGCGTACTTACCATGTTGTCAAATTTCATTCATGTTGTAGCCTGTGTAAATAAAGTCTTATGTGAACCCAGCCAAGTCCATTCATTTGCACATTGTTTATTGACATTTTTAAATTACAGGGGCAGAGTTGAGTAGTTGTGACAGATATTGCAAGACGTGCAAAGCTTAAGATGTTTGCTATGGACGCTTTATAGACAAAGTCTAAACCTCGGGTTTAGATTAAAAAACCATAGACACTTCTTTGTTTTTTAAAAGCCTGTTTATATTGTTATTTGCCTATGGTGATTTTAGCTTATTTCACAGTCTCATAAATAGGATTAATGAACTGTTTATCACACTGTTGTCATTAATAAACAGGTTCAAATGTCAAGATTTAAATTTTCCTTTCCTCAGGCCTGGTTACAATGAAGAGGGCTCATTTTCGCATTTTACTGATGCATGCTTTACATGAAGATGTGTGAGAGACAGCTGATTAGCGAATCTTGGTGCAGGAAGTTCTAAAATATTATGGACAGTTGCAGAAGCAAAAATGCTTAATGTTTCAATGACTTTATCCTTTTTAATTGTGCATTTGTTTGAAAGATCACAATGTTTATGTGACATGCAATGATAAAAAGCATATGTTTTTGCTTGAAAGTCTGAAAATCATCTTCTACCTGAACTATTTGGTATAGTTCATTATTTTATTATATTATATTAAACACTTTTAGGAGTCTCCTAATTAGTGCCACTAAATTATATGTTGACAAGTATGGACTAACCTGAGAAGAGCATTTTTTCTCTGTTACTGAAGTAACCAGGAAGGAAATTTATATTGGAGTTGTAAAAAAAAAAACGATGAAATGGCAGATAATGCTATTTCCCATGAGAACAGGTTTCAGTGATGAGTCCCAGGTTAAAGCAAAATGTAGTTTGCTGTGGGTGACATTCCAGATAAGACAGCGCCCAGTTTTATCCTACATGATAAACATGAAAAGATCTCAGGGACACTTGATGGAAGCCATCTAAGTAATAACAACTAAACAGTAATAGACTCTTCCGGGTTCTATATCAAGGACTTTACGTATATCAACTCATCTGGTCCTTAGGCAAACCAATGAAATAGGAGCTATTATTATCCCAGAAGAAGTATTTGAGGTTCAGGAGTGAATATTTCTAATTTTCCTGCTCATTTGAAGGCAGAAGTTGGCTACTGACCAACTGCTGTGTCTATTCTGTTTTATAGATCACTTTCTCAAACCAGAAACCCAGAGGACACAGTCTATGTAGGGAGGGGCATGTCATAAGGAAAGATCCTGACTAAAGCAATGGGTTGGTGAGCCTTCTCTCCTCCTGAGGGTCCCCTTGCTGGTGTCTGTGTCTCTAGGGTCGTCTCCATTAACCTTAAAAGATATCTTCCTGATGGAGACTCTGATTCCTCCTCCTGCCTCATCTTAGGCCCTTCTTTTTCTTCTTAACACTTGTACTTTACTGCAGTCACATAGAGCAATTTGGAATTCCTGAAATGTGTCTTTCCTATCTGTAGAGGCCACTTTTAGACAACAGGCTTGAGCAACGGAATGCAGAGCAAAGCAAAAGGGCCCCCAGCAACCACCTACCTGGCTGAATACAGACAGGGTCATCAGGTAACACCTGACCGACCAATGGGCTGCTTACAGCCAGGCACAGGTACCAAAAAATGGAAAATTCCATACATCCCCATACCTCCTCACCTTCCCCTTATTATCTTATTTTTTTAGTGTTTAATTACTTATTTGGAGACAGAGAGTGTGTGTGCAAGAGTACAAGCTGGGGAGGGGCAGAGAGAGAGGAAGAGACAGAATCCTAAGCAGGCTCTGCACTGCTAGTGGAGAGCCAAAGTTGGGCTCCATTCCACGAACCAGGAGATCACGACTTGAGCCAAAATCAAGAGTCGGAACACTTAACCGTCTGAGCCATACAGGCCTCCTCACCTTCCTCCTTTAAAAACAGCTCCCATCCATGGCCTCATGGCTGACAGTCTCACTTTCGCTGTCCTGCTGGCTGCTCCCTTGCGGTATATTCAGTAAACTTCTATCTCTTGGTTCTGCTCGGTTGAATCTTTCTACCACCCGTGCCACGGGCTTCCACGCAATCATCACCCCACATCTGGGGGCCCCTATCTGATCTGGAGAGACACCACATTACCTGATTTCAAAACCAGATTTTTCTTGATGTATTGTGCAGCCCTGAATAACTTAACTTTTTTCTTTTTTATCATCTTTTTTCCCTTTTAAAATCTTTTTGTAAAATGTAAGTAATGCAAAATTTAGTGTCTTCATAATGGTGTACAATGGTGTACAACTATAATGTGGTATTTCCTCACCACAAAAAGGAAATGCCAATACCCATTAAACAATCATTTCTCCTTCCCTCACAACCTCCACTGTCCGTGGCAACCAATATAATCTGCTTTCTGTCTCTATGGTTTTACCAGCTTCGGATATTTCATATAGATGGAATCATACAGTATGTCACCTTTTGTGTCTGGCTCCTTTTACTTAGCATAATGTTCTTAAGGTTCATCTAGGTTGCAGCACCTGTGAGCACATCATTCCTTTTTATGGCTGAATAATGTTCCATTGTATGGATGCATTGCATTTTGTTTATCCATTCCTGAGTTCACAGGCATTTGGGTTATTTTCGCCTTTTAGCTATTGTGAATAGTGCTGCTATTAATATTCATGTGTGATGTTTTGTTCAAACACCTGTATCCAATTCCTTTGGGTGTGTACCCAAGAGTGAATTTGCTGGATCATATAGTAATTCTATGTTTAACTTATTAAGGAACCACCAAACTGTCTCCCATAGTGACTGTACCATTTTATATTCCGAACAACAACATATGAGGATTCTAATTTCTTCACATCCTTATCAGTACTTGCAACTTTTTGTTTGTTTGTTTTTTAAATAGCCATCCTAGTGGGTATAAAGTGGTATCTCATTGTGGTTACTCAACTTTTTTACACGTTTGAATATACATCTGTGATGATGAGGCAAATAACAGCACTTAATTCATAGAATGATATGAGGGATTAATGAGGTCATGCATGCTTGGGACTTGACCCATGTCAAGGGCTCAGCAAATGTAAACTGCATTCTTACTGCTGCCCCTGGGGCCATGTTACCTCCACTGGAAAAGATACAACAGGTAAGGCTCAGATGCTTGGACTTGAAATCTAATTCTGTATTTCCCAGCTGTTGACCTCAAGCGTTATTTCATCCTGTGTGCTATAGCTTCCTTGTCTCTATGTTCTAATAGTACCTGCATTGCCCAGTTATTTGGAAGATTAAGTGAGTCGCTGCATGTAAAGATCAGCACTGCACTGAGAGGAAGCACTGTTAGTGTTAACTATTATTACCTCCCCTCTCCACTTCCCAAGATAATTCCTGCTCAGTCTCCAGATTTCAGTTTTGGTCTTTTTCCTCTAAGAGAATGTTCTTTCCCATTTTTTTTAAAAAATGAGAAAATTTATTTATATAAATAAAACAAAAGTTTATTTCTTTATTTTGAGAGAGATAGAGGGAATGTGCAGGTGAGGAGGGGAGGGACAGAGAGAGAAGGAGAGAGAGAATCCCAAGCAAGCTCTGTGCTGTCAGTGCAGAACCTGATGTGAGGCTCTATCCCTCAAACCTGTGAGATCATGACCTGAGCCGAAATCAAGAGTTGGATGCTTAACCAACTGAGCCACCCAGACATCCCATAAGAGAATGTCCTCTTAACCAACACCCTACTCTTCCCCTTCTGCCAGCCTGCCCCCCAAAAAGGTTAAGTTAAATGTCCCTCCTATTTACCTCCTGAGTTTATTCTGTGGCACTTAACAGATTGTTGCCTGTCTTTTTGTACATTTGTGTGCTCAGTATCTAACATAGTACTTGGTCCTAGTAGGTGCTCAATTATTAGTAGTTTAATAAATAAATGAGATGAATGTTCATCATTTGGAATGATGGTCTAGCAGATTTATTCATCCATAAGAAACTAACATTCTCAGAGTATAATGTTGAGATTACACATGCTGGGAGAAATTTGCTCAATACCATGAACTCAAGGTATTAAAGAATTTTATATGACAACTCACTGGAATTTAAGAAATGGAATTGTACATACTACATTAATGCACTGAAAGCGGCTAGATATAATGTGCTTTCAGTACTGATTGTAAGGTCCCTTTGTATGGGAAAAGTCAGAAAAAGATGTTAACAAACTGAATATTTGATGTAAATTACATACAGTTAGAAAATAAGCCTGTATTATACCTATTTTTTTAACAAATAGTTTATTGTCAAATTAGTTTCCACATAACACTCAGTGCTCATCCCCACAAGTGTCCTCCTCCAGGCCCATCCCCCCTCCCCCCCCCCACATCCATCAGTCCTCAGTTTTTGTCAGCATTCAAGAGTCTCTCATGGTTTGCCTCTCTCCCTTTCCCCCACCATTTCTGCCCTTCTTCTCCCCCTTGTTCCTCCGTCAAGTTCCTCCTAATCCTCCTATATGTGCAAACATATGATATTTGTCCTTCTCTGCCTGACTTATTTCGCTCAGCATAACACCCTCAAGGTCCATCCATGTGGCTACACATGGCCAGATTTCATTGTTTCTCATTGCCATGTAGTATTCCATGGTATAGATAAACCACATCTTCTTGATCCATTCATCTGTTGATGGACACTTAGGCTCTTTCCATGTTTTAGCTATTGTGGAGAGTGCTGCTACGAACATTGGGGTCCATGTGCTCCTATGCCTCAGCATTTCTGTATCCCTTGGGTAAATTCCTAGCAGTGCTATTGCTGGGTCATAGGGGAGTTCTATTGTTAGTTTCCTGAGGAACCTCCACACTGTTTTCCAGAGGGGCTGTACCAGTTTACATTCCCACCAACAGAGTAGGAATATTATACCTATTTTAAAGGACCTCTTGAAGGGGTGCCTGGGTGGCTCAGCCAGTTAAGTGTCTGACTTTGGCTCAGGTCATCATCTTGCAATTTGTGAGTTTGAGTCCTCTGTTGGGCTCCAGGCTGACAGCTCAGAGGCTGGAGCTTGCTTTGGATTGTGTGTCTCCCTCTCTTTCTGCCCATCCCTGGCACACACACTGTCTCTCTCTTCTTCAAAAATTAATAAACATTAAAAATTTTTTTTAAAAAGATGACAACAAAGTCTACTTGGGTTCCTATAACAAAATACCACAGTCTGGATGGCATATAAGGAACAGAAATTTACTTTCAGTCCTGGAGGTTAGAAGTCCATGATCAAGATGTCAGGTTGGTTGGGTGAGGACCCTCTTCAGGGTTATAGACTTCAAGTATCCTCACATGATAGAAGGGGGTCTGCAGAGCTTCCTGAGGTCTCTTCTATGAAAACACTAATTGTACTAATGAGGGCACCATCCTCATGAACTAATCACTTCTCAAAGTCCCCACCTTGTATCAACCATCACATTGGGTGTAAGGATTCTAACATGTGAGTTTTAGGGGGACACAAACATTCAGACCAAAGCCCTTAGTATTTGTTAAATTTACTGTATGTGCATAAAGGATGCATTTTATGATGCCTCTCATGTTTACATAGTTTTAGCTTCATATGATCTTTGTTTTCTAAGATGCAGCGATGATAATTTTCAACTATAGTGACTACTGCTTGGGAAACTAATTAGGAAAATGATGGGTAAATATTAAGTGTCTGTTCTGCATGATTCTACAAGGGAACTCACATTTTTGATGAGATAGCATTATAATTAGAACTCAAGTGAAATTAGGAGTTCCAGAAACTAAACATTAGCTTGGTGCCAATACTGGGGCTAGTAGATGAAGTTTAAATGCCATTTCCTCTCAGACAAAGTTCCCAGACATATCTTTGTTTTCCTTTTCCTTAAAATAAATTCCATTTTATGAAAAAAGGCTTTAGGTTGGGCAGAATCTCTTTCTCTTTAAATTATCAAAAGTACCTAATAATGCTATAAATAATTCACGTCCATCTGCAGAACAAATTAAAATTAAAGAACAGTTTTTGAGAACCTGTTACTTAAGGTGCTAGATAATGTTGGGGGCATACAGATTATAAGATGAGTTTCCTGCTCTGTGGGAATCTTTTATCTGGTTGGCACAGAACACAAATATTAGATATTTGAGTGGCAAAAGTTGTACTCTCCAAATTATGTGCAGCTGTGAGGGTACTTTTGTCTGGCAGAAGCAGGGGTACATATGGGCAAGCAGATAATAGGATAGTTCGCCAGACAGTCTATATAAGAGAGAAAGCCAAGATGGTGGAGGGAAATGTGCAATATGAAAATTCTTTTTTTTAATGTTTGTGTGTGTGTGTGTGTGTGTGTGTGAGAGAGAGAGAGAGAGAGACAGAGAGACAGAGAGAGAGACAGAGAAAGAGACAGAGAGAGAGAAAGGAAGAGAGAACACAGTGGGGGAGGGGCAGAGAGAGAGGGAGATACAGAATCCAAAGCAGGCTCCAGGCCCTGAGCTTTCAGCACAGAGCCCTATGTGAGGCTTGAACTCACGAACTGTGAGATTGAGCCAAAGTCAGACACCCAGCCGACTGAGTCACCCAGGGGCCCCACAATATGATTTTTCAAGATAAGGGAATCAGAATGCACTGCAGTGTGACTAAGGGCTAAGGGAGACCAGATGTGGCTAAAAAGGTATTCATCTGTTAACAAAGGTCAAGCCACAGTAGAAAAGAGAACATCGTCTTAAAAAAGCGATAAATGCAAGAAGGCAAAAAGAATTCAAATGTGGAACCTCTACATTTTAGAAGAAAACCATTTTGGCTTAGGTGACAGAATGGGTCCAGAGCCCCGTGAGAAAACATCAAGGGTACTCAACGTTCAGGGTTGGTAAGGTCACCAGCGGCCAAGAGGAAGAGAAAAGGGACTACACTGTAAAAGAATGAGAGGTGTGTAATGCTTCAAGAAGAGGAACAGGAAAATGAGATTACACCCTTGCAAGCTGGGTAGAGTTTATGCCCATACAGCTGGGCACCAGCAATGAGAGAAGGTGAAATATGCTGAGAACCAACAGATAAATGCTAACACAGAGAAACAAAGGATAGATTGAAAAGGACAAGTTTACATTTTCTTGGGGGAAGTACAGTGGTGGGGAGTCTTTTGACTCGGGACACCTGCCTATTTATTAATTTGTATGTAAGTCAATTACATAATGCAGTCTTTCATTTGTTCATTTCAGGATGGTTCTTTAAAAATTGTTTTTTGATGTTTTATTTATTTTTGAGAGACAGAGAGGGACTGAGTGCAAGTTGGGGAGGGGCAGAGAGAGAGGGAGACACAGAATTTGAAGCAGGCTCCAGGCTCTGAGCTGTCAGCACGAAGCCTGACATAGGGCTTGAACTCATGAGCTGTGAAATCATGACCTGAGCTGAAGTCAGATGCTTAACTGACCATAGATTGGTTCTTACACTCCAAATGCCATACAAAACAGAAGATCATGTCTAGAAATTCCCTTCATATACCATGTAGCTCTGTACAGTATTGCTAAGGAACACCTTAGATTACTTCTCTGATGCTGGAGCCAGTTGGCTGGGAATCACTATAATATGGCAGAGAGGATGTGGGTTTTATTGTCATTGATCTGACTTTAAAGCTGGTACCACAAATTACTAGCTGTAATGTCCTTGGATATATTTCCCAGTCTCACACAACAACAGTTTCCTTATCTGTAGAATGAAAATAACAATATAGCAATACTTATTATTAGTTGATGGTTATTATTAGTGATAGTTTATAAGAAGTGTCTAGGGTACTGTCTGATATATACATAATACTCAATAAGCAATGTTGTCTTTAGAAGTCTCTAACGACTTCCAGTATTATTACAAAACTCATTGTTGTCTTGTTGTTTGAATGTACTATTTTCTCCCCTCCTAGGAATCAGTAGGGAAAAATAATGGTCATTTTTCACATTTTTTCTTCATTGAGTACAGGTGATATTTCCACAACAAGTTATCATGAGTACAATTTATTGTTTTTATGGTATTTTTTCCTTCTTTCTTCCTCTAGTGTCACTGAAGCAGGCTGGATTTTTTCATTTTCATTTTGATTTTATTTCTATTGGGCAGGTAGAAGCAAGTTTTATTCCTTCTACTTAGTAGAGAACAATAGACAACCAGGATTGTTTCACTAAGGAGTATTTTAAATTGTACTTTAGGTTCATCTTGGGCATAAAGTATAAAGGCAGTGACAAAAAGTACCTAAAAATGACAAGTGAACACTTTCACTTTCCTGTTCAAAGAGACCTCCTGACTATAAGACATCTCAACCATCTGATCCTATTAAAATTTGTCAATGCTACTGGTCAAAATAATATATGTCAATTGCTTCCATTTATCTGGGCCCCTTCTTTGATCAAGTTTTTCACTTTTAATATAGTGACTTGTGGCAGAATTTAGTGACTTTATGAATCTCTTCTTGACTTCAAGAAAAGGATTGCCATTTTACGCAGGTCATATTTTCTGGTCCTCTTCTTCAGTGATTGAGTGACGGTTAGTGTTTAGAGAGAGTTGTTATTTTGAGTCCCTCATGCAGATGGCAATAATTCACTTGTGAAGTGTTTAAACAAGGCAGATGATAAATCACAAAATTCTTTCCTTTCCCCCTAGGGATTAGCTCTTGAAACTCATGAGGGAACAGAGGAGATTACTTTCTGATATCTCTTGGAATTATGTGGCATCTTAAGGTGCTGCTCCTCAGGCGAGAAAAACAAAGTTCAACATCTCTTGTGGGGAAAAGAGCAGAGCCATGAGCAGACTTCAATCTAGCTAAGAATACACTTTGATTTACAACCCCATATACATGTATATTTAAAAAATTTCATAGCACACATATCCAGTCACCTGACATTGAAGAAGCTTTTCCTAGGAGTCAATTTACTGTACCTTGAAGGCCCAATAACTTCACTCTGCTTCAAGCAGTCTCACAGAATGCACAAAATGAATCTGACACTGAGTAAGCCAGATATTTCAGCCTTTGCTCAAAGAGTGCCGAAGTGTTTCCAGGTCGAGGCTGAGTCTCTTGCAATGGCAGTTAATGACTCTGTGCTCTAACTAGGTGTGGCCATTGATTACTACTGCTCTGAGAATGAGAAGGAAATCGTAATTCATCTGATGTGGGGTTTTTTTGCTGAGAAGCATGTTAGCATTGACAAATAGCAAACAATTGTGCAAAATCCTGTGTAAGTTGAATGTAAGCAGAGAGCCATCATTTCCTCTGATGCATATCCCGACTACACTGTTAAACGCGGAGCATAGCAAACACTGATAATTGGGATCAGGTGATTGATTTCTTTGCAAATAGAGAAATATCACTGTATCAATTCCACAAAGATATGCTTTTTCTATAAAAATATATATGTTTTAAATGCTTATTTATGTTTGAGAGAGAGAGAAAGAGAGAAAGTTGAGGAGGGGCAAAGACACAGGGAGATACGGAAGCCAAAGCAGGCTCCAGGCTCTGAGCTGTCAGCATAGAGCCTGATGCAGGGCTTGAACTCATAAACCATGAAATCATGACCTGAGCTGAAGTTGGCCACTTAACCTACTGAGCCACCCAAGCTCCACTTCCTTAAACATATTTTTAAATGACCGTTGAATATGGTCAGTTTGATCATCTACATTCAAATTACGAATGCCATAACTCTTTACTTTTAATGCTTCCTAATTCATTCAGACATATGGACATGCACACAACTCATACGTAATAAATACGTACTATGTGTAAATCATTGGACAAGAAAATTTGCAGGACATAAAGATGAATCAGATACAGTCTTTGACCCCAAGAGTTTGGGAAGAAGTTGAGGCAAGAACTAAAAAAACATATATACCGAAAGAATAACATAAGAGAACATGTAGACATGAATGCCGTAGTAGAGCTTCTGAGGTTGTTAGAGATGCAGAGGTAACTCCTGGCTACTGTAGGGGGTCCAGGAAAGCTCCTAGATGAAGTTGGTGGTAGGAGTGCAGACCTTGTAGAAAAAGTATCACTGTGAAAGTCAAAGATGATTTCAACAGAGAAAGCAACATGAACAAACATACAAGGTTGGGCAATTGCCATGCATTTGGGGGGACAGGCAAGAGACCAGCTTCACCACAAAATACAAAATTCATATAAAATGGAAAGCTAGCTTGGTCCCAGTATGTGGACGGCTCCCACTGTTAGAAATCTGTTATCCTGTAAACAATAGAAAACTGCTTACTTTTCTGAACTGGAGAGTGACATGATTAAAGAAATGTATTAGGGAGGTTAGTTTGGGAGCAGCATGTGGGAGTGGATTATACATCGCTGGCTTTGGGATGAACATGCTTGAAAAAGGCTCTGAGGTGACTGGTATTGTTTTTATTTTCCAATCTAATGCTCTTCCATTGGGCTTGAAAAATCAGAGTTGCCTCTACTGCTCATAAATAGCGATTCATATTTATCATTTAGATTTTTCATTTTTAGAGATGTAATCAAGTTTCTTTTCATTTTTGCTATTTGTCCTCCCTCCTTTCTTATTCTTTAATGTCAGTGATTCTCAAATTAAAAAACTTTTTTATTTTTGGTTTGGTGCCTGGGGGTATAGTCAGTTAAGCCTCTGACTCTTGATTTCCACGCAATTCATGATCTTGTGATCTGTGGGATCAAGCCCTGTGTCTGGCTCTGTGCTAACAGCATGGAGCCTGCTTGGGATTCCTTCTCTTCCTCTTTGTCCCTCCCCTGCTTGTGTGTACACTCTCTTTCTCTTTAAATAAATAAGCTTTATAAACTTTTAAAAAATATTTATTTTGAGAGAGGGAGAGAAAGCGTAGGTGTGCTAGCAGGGGAGGGGCACGGAGAGAGGGAGAAAGAGGGTCTGATCTGAAGCAGGCTCTGCACTGAGAGCAGAGAGCCTGATGTGGGGCTCAAACTCATGAACCATGAGATCATGACCTAAGCCAAAGTCTGACGCTCAGCCAGCTGAGCCACCCAGGTGTCCCTAAATAAATAAACTTAAAAACATTTTTTAAGTCACTTTGAGAGACAGCATGAATGAGCACAAGCAGGGAAATGGTAGACACAGAGGGAGAGAGAGAATCCCAGGCAGGCTCTGTACTATCAGCTCAGAGCCTGACCAGGGGCTTGATCCCACAGACCACAAGATCATGACCTGCGTGGAAATCAATCAACTGAGCCACCCAGAAGCCCCTTCATGAACATTTTTTAATGACATAATTATTTTTTAATTAATTAATTAATTAATTAATTAATTAATTTCTGAGAGAGAGACACACACAGTATGAGCAGGGGAGGGTCAGAGAGAGAGGGAGGCACAGAATCTGAAGCAGGTTCCAAGCTCTGAGCTAGCTGTCAGCACAGAGCCCGATGTGGGGCTTGAACCCAGGAACCGTGAGATCATGACCTGAGCCGAAGTCGGACGCTTAACTGAGCGTCCGACTGAGCCACCCAGGCGCCCCATGAGGTAGTTATTTTTAAAGTGTTGAGATAACCTTCTTCAATGCGGCCTCTTCACTACCTTTAGTTGTGGTGTTTGTTTTGCCAGTCTTCAGATCAATTTCTAGGGTATGTAAGGATGATTTGATAGTTACCTAGTTGTATTCATGGGACAAGGCAAGCCCAAGGTCCTCTGACTCTGCCACCATCTTCCCCTCATCCACTCAAAAATTTCTAAGTTGAGTACTTTACTATTTGATTTTGCATACTGCCTCCTGACACTCAAAGGAGATCTAGAATTAAATATCACGTTATTTAAAAACTTCCTCAATAGCCTCCAGAGACCTGATGATCAGTGCTGGTGATACTGTTCTCTCTCTAACCCTAAAGGATGCAGAGTAAAATGGCATTACTGTCAAACGCCTTCAGATCAGTGGCTATGCTGAGCTCAGAAGATCTGGCCCACCCTTTTATTCATTCATTGTCTTCTCAGGAGATGCACGGAGAGTGCTCTCACTCACCACCACGTAGAGTAGCATCTCTACAACACACTGTGGTTGAGTGTATAATAAGACTTGTTTTCTGTTAGGTCAGTTTCTAGGAGTTGACATGTACTGCGACTCCTAGAGATTGGCATAGTCAGCACTCTTTCAAATTCCCTTCCACCTACCCGCCTGTACTATAAGTACTAGGAAGCTGAAAACTGTTTCCCACACTCCTTTGCAACTAGGTTTCTGTCTGTGATCTAGGTTCTGCTAAGAAAAAGACAGGGGAAGAGAGCAACACGAGGAGGTAGCCACATATGCGGGAACTGGATCTTCAGACAAGCATGATAGCAGCAGCATTTGGATCCTCGAGCACAAAGGCTATAATAGAGTTTTCTCAGTTCCCCACATCAGAGGTGCTAAGTATATGTGCATTTTGCTGCAACCTCATTGAATGGTTGCTCATTTCTCCTGGCTGTATCCAAACTTAGTTTTCCTCCTTCAAGTTTTGTTGACTACCTAATACCCTGTAATAAATCTTTTTCTGCTTAAAGTAGCTGGAGCAGATTCTGTTGCATGCAGCTAATAATCCTGCATGATACAGCATAAGCTCTAGCTGACCATGGAGCTTTTCCATGGGGGTAGAATGGTCCAGGAAAAGAAGGAAAGGTCTGCTAAGTTGGCGTTATGTAGTGTACTTGCTACAGATTTTCTACAAGTTAATTTGCTTTCTTTAATATGCAGATGATAGTAAATACAGGATGGTCATTTTGATGTCCAGAAACAACTCAAATTATCTAAGTCACAGGAGGTGGATGGCCGGGGAGGGGGAAGGAGTTTGATACTGCATGCACACATGTGTAGCAATGGCAGCTGGGATGTCCAGGTGATTCCAGAAATAGGAAATATAGTCGAGTCTTAGAGGGCTTGACACTTGATCTATAGCTTCTTTAGGGCCCTGGCAGTAGGATTTTGAGGGGTTTCTCTCCTGTTAAATGGAATTTTTATTGAGCCTCTTGATTATTCTTCCCTATAACTTGGCGTCTCATACCTGTTCACAGTTATGACCTATCTATGGCTCTGAGTACATCCTTTCAGCTTTAGCTCCTCTTCTAAGTGCTGGATCTTCTTTGAGGTTCTAAAACAAAATTCCTAAGCACTAAAAGCTGAGTAATGAAGCTCATTGTTTTATGCCAAGTGTGAGGTCACTGCTCAGAATGGCCACATCAACTGAGGTTGGGAGCTCGGCAAGCAGGGATGGCAAACTATCCTCCAAACCTGTGTTCCCTTTCCACAACACAGAATTGTCATTCAAAAGCACCTGTATTTATGCCTGTATCTAGTGGAACCATAGAACCTTCTTTTCAATGTTTATTTATTTTGAGAGAGAGAGAGAGAGAATGTACACACAAGTAGGGAAAGGGCAGAGAGAGGGGGAGAGAGACAGCATAGAGCTTGATGTGGGGCTCGAACTCACCAACCGTGAGATCATGACCTGAGCTGATATCAAGAGCCAGACACTTTAGTGACTGAGCCACCCAGGTGCTCCACCATGTAACCATTTGAGCAAAAATTTGTGTCACTTTAGGCACTTAAAAAGTAGGTATGTGTCCTACACTTTATCTCTTTCCACAGACAACATTGGACACACAAGATAAAAAGAATCTGCACAAAATCACCATGTGCAGGACAGCCAGCAATGTACCTGAAACATCTACATAGACTATAACTACTGAGTCTCAAATTTCTATTACTAAGCTACTAAAAATCTGTGAGAGCACCTGACACTATCTCAACCCTAAGTAGTTGTAGAAGGGTCATTATATTAGTTTCCTAATAGTGCTGTTACAAAGTACCAGAAACTGAATGTTTATTTTTTATTTAAAAAAATTTTGTAATGTTTTTATTTATTTATTCTTGAGATAGAGAGAGAGAGAGAGAGAGCAGGGGAGGGACAGAGAGAAAGGGAGAGACAGAATCCCAGGCAGGGCTCTGCACTGTCAGCGCAGAGCCTGACATGGGGCTCGAACCCACAAACTGTGAGATCATGACCTGAGCCAAAACCAAGAGTTAGATGTCTTAATCAACTGAACCATCCAGGAGCCCAGAAACTGAATGGTTTAAGACATTCATTTATAGCTATGGAATCAAGAGGTTTGAAATCAAAACATCTGTGGGCCATTCTGCTTCCAAAGACTCTTGGGAGGAATCCTTCCTCACCTCCTCCTAGCTTCTGGAGTTCCTTGGTTTGTGGCTGCATTGCCCCTATCTCTGCCTCCACTCTCACGTGCCCTCTTCCCTGCATCTCTCCCTCCTTTCTTCTAGCAAGAAGAATTGAATTTGGAGTCAATTGAATTTGGAGGCCCAAGTGCATCCACTATGACCTCAACTGAAGTAGTTTCAAAGATCCTCTTCCCAAATAAGGTCACATTCTGAGGCTCCTAGTGTACGTGAATTTTGAGGGGACACCATTCAATCAGGACAGTCACAAAGTAGCAAAAGTGGCTCTGGAGAGTGCCACTTTGGCAGATGAATAGAGGCATGTTAAGCATTATGATCAACATATTTAGTAAAATTGCAAAAAAATGTTGTTAATCTAACATGTTATAGAAAAAAATGAATAATGCAAAAGTTAAGGTTTAGAGAGCTAGTACGCTATTCTTTGAGTTCCAAATCCTCTGTCCTTCTGTACACCAGTAAGGCAAAACTGAAAGAGCTTTGCTTTCAACTCACATAAATCATTCATTTGTTCAAAAGGATTTAAGGCAGATGAGATTCTTCCCTTTATTGAACTTACAGTTTAGCAGGGAAGTCAGATAGCGAACATTAATTATGCAAGTAACCATTTAAGTAGGCTTGTAATAGATACTCTGAAGGAGAATACAGGTGTGATGTGAGTGGAGATATAACCAGGCCCCACCCCCTCCAAGGAAGTAACGCCTAAGCCAAAAGTTTAAGAGAAGTTTGCCACGTGTGTTTGTTTGGGTTGGACACTACACAGCCCAGGGCCGTTTTTTACACTGTAATCTATGTGAATGGCACTCCTGAGTCTTGTGCAGAGCACAGTCTATGGACATGGTAGTCCTGCTTAATAATGGATAAGAATTAGGGGTGCCTGAGTGGCTCAGTTGGTTAAGTGTCTGACTCTTGATCTCAGTTCAGGTCATGATCTCATGGTTCATAAGATTGAGCCCCATATCAGGCTCTGCACTGGCAGTGATGAGCCTGTGTGGGATTCTCTCTCTCTTGCTTTCTTACTGTCCCCCCCCACCCACATGTACAATTGTGTTCGCTTTTCCTCTCTCTTTCAAATAAACTTTAAAAAAGTGGGTAGAAGTTAGAAGAAGAATGTTAAGTAGGTGTGTAGGTGTGTGTAAGGGTAATGGTGATAGTGTTGACAAAGAAGACAGATATTTGATGTAGAGGCAACAATATACTACAGACTCAGGCATGGGAAGGTGCTTTGCCTTCGTCGTTATTGGACATGGAAAAAATTACCTAAACTCTCAGAATCTCAGTTATCTTATTGGTAAAACTGGGGATAATAGTACCCAAATGGCAGAGATATTATAAGGCTTTGGTGCTCTGGGAGGAAGCATTGTGCCCAGCACAGAGTCTTGTTTAGTCCCTGTGTTTCCATCTGTCTTTGATTTCCTAGATACAAAGTGAACTTGGGATCACCGACATGACATTTACTGAACAGCATCTACTTCACTTACACCTCTACCAGCCACACTTGAAGCTCCAGGACTACCAATGGTTGCTAAATAAAGCTTGCTTTCCAGGCAGCCTGTGTGAGAAAGTGAGGCCTCTGTCATATCTGAACAAAAGGAACACATTACTCTAGGCTCGAGATGACCAAAAAGAGAAGTGAAATTATGCCACCGCCCGTCCCCACCACACAGTCCACACCCTTCTCCTTGCCTACACTCCGATCTTATCTCGTGCCCCATATGACACTTTGATCTTTAAGAAGGCTGCATATGCAGCAGCTGCTCTTTTCTTATGCTTCCATTCTATTTTTTTCAACATTTTAATGTCTTTTATTGTGATAAAATAGACATAACATGAAACTTATCATTTAAACTATTTTTAATTGTACAATTCAGTGCTATTAAGTCCATTAACAATGCTATTCAGCCAACACCAATATGTATTTCCAGACCATTTTCATCATCCAAAACAGAAATCCTGTACCCAGTAAATGATTACTCCTCCTTTCCCCTTCTCTTGGCAAACTCTGCTCTACTTTCTGTCTCAATGAATTTGCCTATGGAAAGTATCTCCTATGAGTAGAATCACATACTATTTGCCCTTCTGTGTCTGGTTTATTTCACTTACATAATGTTTTCAAAGTTCATCCATGTTGTAACATGTATTCAAACTTCCTTCACTTTTTACAACTAAATCATATTCTATTGTACATACATATTGCATCTTACGGTAATGCTATTGTTGGTCTGTCCTCACTAGATTGTGAGCACATTGATGACAGATGTAGCAGGTAGAATTTCTGCCATGGACCCCCACAAATGGCCTGCCTGAGTCCCTGCGATCTGTGAATATCTGTGAATCACGAGCTATCACTCCTGAGATCATGTTTTGTTATATAGGAAAATTAATCTGGATTAGCTGGAGAGGTCTACTGTAATCACATAAGCCCTTAAAAGCAGAGAGTTTTCTCTGGATGGTGGCTGAGGAGGGCAGGGGGGTACAAAGCACTGACAGACCGTTGCTGGCTTGAAGGAAAGGGCCATGTGAAAAGGAAAGCAGGTGGCTTTAAGAAGTGAGAGAGGCCCTGGACGATAGACAACAAAGAAACCTGGATTTCAGTCCCATAACTGCAAGAAGCCGAATTCTGCCAACACCATGAATGAACTTGGAAATGGATTTGTTCTCAGAACTTCTACCTGAGATCCCAGCCTAGCTGATAATTTGATTTTGGCTGTGTTGGACCCTGAACAGAAGTTCCTGCTATGCTGTGCTGGACTTCTGACACGCAGAGCTGGAGACGGACAGGCAGGTTATGGTTAAACTGCCGAATTTGCGATAATTTGACACTGAGCAATAGAAAACTGCAATAGCAGGCTCTCTGCCTTTCCTTTAATGCCTAGTATTTAGCTCAGTGCCTGGAATTGATCAGCTTCTCATCAAATACTAACCAAACAATTAACTGAAGGATGTGAGAGGTGGGGATGAAGGAAGGAAGAGAAGAGGAAGGGAAATGGAAAAAAGAATGGAAAATGGAGGGGGAAGAAAAAAAGAGAGAGAGATCAAGCATAGGGGAGAGCATTTGAAGAGGGTTCTCCACTCTCAAGTGCCTGATGGAAGAAATATTTGCCCAAATTACCTGGATTATTCTTCACCTTCTCCAGAAATTCACACTTGTCAATGCTCTTTTTATTTTTAGTAGATATTGTGATTATTCAGTTGGGTAAATCAGCCATTTGTGTAGTGTCCTGCTGGCATGACTTGTGACTTGGATGAACAGAAATTATCAACATAATTTTATTTTAATTAAGAACAGTTCAGATTTAAGGCTTGAACATTCATTTTCTGGTCTCATATGCACCCAGATAGAAAGGAATGGCCTGCTGGTGAAAGTCCCTGAGGGGAGTAAGTCAAGGGGAATTGGTACATTAATGTGTCTGGATTTTGAAGGAACTTGGCAGAAATAACTGTAAGTTATTTTTGTGAAATTATAGGGCTTGTTCTACTCTAAGAAACAAAGAATGAGTTGATCCCTTGCGTGACCACATATCTGGGTTTTGAATAATGTAAAGAGATGCACAAGCTTCTGAAATCTAAAATGTCACTTTTATAGCTCCTCATGTAAATAGAAGGATAATTTCCTCGACACAAAATGTCTTCCCCATCCACATACCACCGTCCTTGTAATTTCACTATTAGACAACCATTTCTTTAGATTACAAAGTGATGTCAACCCTTATGAAATACAGCTATATTAAGAGAAGGAGTATTACATTTCCATTTAATTAACCTTTAAACATTAATAACATATATCAGCTGACTTTTCTCTCCCTTGCATATGAGCAACGAGAAACTGTTTTTAGGGGGTGGGGGACACTAAAGGGAAACTAGCATCAAAATCAACTTCACTTTTTTGGAATTCTCTGTAACACAAGCTCTAGATAGAAGGATTGTAACTGAGTTCCATTTTGGTTTTGAAACCCCATCTACTGCATGGTCAAAGTCATGGTCAAATGTCAAGGCAAGGAAGGCTGCTGAAGAGCTTAGCTGCCTCTTTTTTCTGATTAGACACATAAAGTGATGATGCTTATCAGGATGTTTATTTAAACGTATATATACACACATATATATTTTACCATTGATACCATCTTTAATTATTTATTTTGTCACTCAAAGTGTTCCAGTTTTGGCCACTGGATGTTCTTTCAGGTTGTTCTGCTCTACACTTCTTGTGACCAGGAATGAAGGGCAGGAAAGGAGCCGCATGTACCTTAAAAAAATTTTTTTTTAATGTTCATTTATTTTTGAGAGAGAAAGAGAGAGACAGAGCATGAGCAGGGGAGGGGCAGAGAGAGAGGGACACACAGAATCCAAAGCAGGCTCCAGGCTCTAAGCTATCAGCATAGAGCCGGACGCGGGGCTTGAACTCACAAACTGTGAGATCATGACCTGAACTGAAGTGAGATGCTTAACCATCTGAGCCAATCAGGCACCCCCACATGTATTTTGAACACTAGAAAGCCATCTGATGAGCACCTTACATGTGTTTCTCTTATAATTTTTACAACAGCCCTATGAGGTAAGCAATAGTATTTCTAGTCTACATGGATTGTAGACCTAACACTCAGATAGGGTAAGCGGCTTGCTCAAGGCCATCAAGCAAATTCAGGGTACAGATAGGATTTATACCTGGATTTGACTTTAGAGCCTTTTTCTGATACATCATTCCGCCTTGCTGTAAGATTCATGCCTCACCCTGGGGCAACCTTCCAGTAACTGAATGCTTAGTGTTTGCATCCAGTAACTGAATGTTTAGTATATCTGTATCAATGCCCCCAATTCTGGACTTCCATCTCCCTTTTCCTGTGCTTCTTTTCCTACTTCCCCCAGAAGAACTAAAGCCCTAGAATCACTAGCTATAAGGGTTCTAGAGGATCTTAAAGAAATTCTGCTTCAAATCTTTTACAATGCGAGTAAGAAAAATGTCCCCCTCAATCTGGGGGACACGAGTAGGTAGTGAACCAAGTTTGGACCCCGGATCCCCTGACTTCTTCTTGGCCAATGTTGTCTCCCCTCACGAGATCAGAGCCCTGCTCTCTAAAGACAGTCAGTTCTCTGTTTCTGAGCTTAGTGAAATGCATTCTGGAAACTGAAGGCTTCCCAAGGCACATCAGAACTCTAGAGAAGCATCTTTTCATTCATATCGCTATACCAGTATCTCTGTAAGGATAGAGCCCATAAATGAACCCTAACAGTGCATTGTCTTGAAATAAAAAGTATCCTGGATTGATCCACAGGGAATCAAATGGACCCTTCCAGCCATCTGGGAGAATTGACCCTTAACATCTTGGAAACTTCCTACCCCATCTGAGTCTGGGAGGTTCCAAATGAATCAGATATAGTAAAACAACAAAAAGAAAGAAGAAAGCAGAGAGGTATGGAGACGGGGAGGGGAGGACAGAACACTTTTCTGTAAGTTAAAACTTAAGACTGTTACGTTTGCATCATGTACATTAAAGCTGTCAAGTATTTCATAGAGTATTGGCTTTTTACTCCTCCCTCACCAAACAAAATCAAAACCAAAAAACCCCAGAATATTTAAAAAATGTTAATGTTGTGATATTCAGAGAATAGCAACCAGTCTCAGCAATTACTGCTTATTATATCTCAGGGTTTCAGAACCTGAATGATGCTTTTTCCTAGTAGCAGAGAATAAACACAATCAAGGAAAAAATTGGAGGCAGGCATGATGCCCAGCCTGATTGCTGGGAGATAATCCCCATGAACTGTGGATGAGTAGCTGGTAAGTGCACTAGCAAAAATAAGGATGGTACCACTCACTGACTGAGGACCTAGGCACATAGGTACCAGGGCAGGGGCTTTTCCTATTTGTCATCTACATGACAAAGTGCATGATCATTACCATAACATTCATTTGCAGAAAGGCCAAGTTACTCAGCTAAGGTCACATGGTTTAAGTGCCAGCACCACCCAGTGTGAATCAGGCCACTGAGCATGGGAAGCGGGTGGTTCCTGGAAGAAGTTGTGCGGTCTCAGCCAGGCAGACAGATCGTGACAGTACGGTAGAGGGGCAGGCAGTGTTCTGGAGTTTTCTCAGCTGCTCCTGTTGGTAGGGAAGTCTATCTTCAGTTTGTATTGGGCTGGAATTCATGGGGCTTAGAGACTTCAAGGGGAGTGACAAGGACAGGAAATTACAGCCTGGTAGATAAAAGCTAGGGCTCTTGAGTGAGCCACATCTGGGCTGGAGGTGAAAATGACTGTGATCTGTGTCCAGGGGCAAGGTAGTGGACTCCTTTCTATTGCAACATTCTCATCTGTCAAATGGGAATAATTGTCATATCTTCTCACAGGATTTTGTGAAACTTAAGTGAGAATAATATATGTAAAAATATAAGAATGTCCTACAACAATACAAAATTCAGATGTAATGCAATTGGCAATTGTCTCCTGGGTCATTCCACCTGCCTGGCTATGGGGTGGGCTGCCTCTAATCATTTTATCAGCTTGCAATAAAGCAATTTGCAGACTACGTAGTTGAATTTTTGGGACCCCCCCTTCCCACTTATAATCTTACAGTGAGGATTTACTCAATGGTACCTGAAATATTGCAAAACTTTAAGAAGCCTCCAATAGTAATGATAATAATAGAGTAAGAAAAAAGAAAGAGAGAAAGAATTTATCAGGAGTCTAGGCCTGAGTTCATAAGTATGGGCCCAAATAAAACCCTCTTCTCTTTCCCAGAGGCCCGATTTTTAATTTGGGAGAGCTGTAGGGGCCTGGAATTCAGTGTGGGGACGAGAGGCTGTTTAAATCCTCTTTGCCTTGTGTCAAGAATGACAGAGGAGATGTAGCAGATGACCCTTCAGGAAGAAAAGTCAGCACCGCTGAGGGGAGTCAGCAAACAGACCTCACAGAAATGAGATGAAGACTGATAAGTCCACTGGTGCTAAAGGCATTTTAAACCAGAGGGACACTGACACAGATGAAACTACTCCATGTATCCCAGCACCAAATTCTCCTGACAACAGGTTTTAAGCTGTTGGACAATTGCTCAACTAGAATTGATACTTAATTATATGCAATCTGCCTCACAAAAATCTATTTAAACTGGGGGCGCCTGGGTGGCTCAGTTGATTAAGCATCTGACTTCGGCTCAGGACATGATCTCACAGTCCATGGGTTCGAGCCCTCCATCGGGCTCTGTGCTGGACAGCTCAGAGCCTGGAACCTGCTTCAGATTCTGTGTCTCCCTCTCTCTCTGCCCCTCCCCTGCTCACTCTCTGTCTCTGTCTCTCAAAATAAAGACATAAAAAACATTAAAAAAATCTATTTAAACTGACGTTTTAAAAACTATTTGTAGTACCTCAAGTAGCTGAAAAGGAGAGTTTTCTCTTGTACAGCTAAATCACAATAATTGGTTTTAAACTGAATGGAAATGCGCTGATTATCAATTAAACAACGGGAGGGATAGAAATGCAACACTTGCTATTTGTTTTCAAGCTTTTTCTTTCTTCCTGATACTCCACACTTGATTCTATCAATCTAGTGATTAGAAAAACAAAGTTCTGGTAAATGATGAAAATACTATACAAATAAGAGCTACGGAGGAAAAACTGTATTGTGCCAAGTAATGATACTCTGTTCATCTCAATGCGTTTGTCAGTGAGTACACATAGCAATTTTCATTATGAGCTTTTACTAGAAATAAATACGGACCCAAATTTAGGGAAAAGCCATTGCCTACTCCCTCTTCCCGGGAACCCCATTTGGCTGCATCTTCCAATATGTTACTTCCACATTCTGTTGATACTGTTAGAGCCAGAAACCTACAGAGTAATTAGCTTAGGTTTTGTCTATATAGCACCAACATAAGCAACTGGAAAGTGAAAAATTCAGCCAAATAATTGGGCTTTGGGTGTGGAGGTTCCTACATGACTTTAAATAGCCAGTTAGCTCCTTTTTGTTCGTTAAAAGGAAAATGCATTTGGACTAATGGGCTCTTTCTTCACCACATGGACCATACTATCAGTGAACAGCATTGGAGTAGTTTTTTGGAATGCGAGGGGGGAAGTAGCAGGGATAAAACTTCTGACAAACAATAGGAAGGACTCGGACGTTGCCTGAGGGAGTCCAGAGGGATGGGTGAAGGTATAAGGGCGATGGGCAGAGTCTATCTGAGATTCACCACGTCTTAGTGGCACTGTCCTTGGTTCTGGACATTTCTATCTCTTTTCCTCACTGATGTGCTCCTTGGGTGTGAGTGTGTATCATGGCCACCTGGGAGGCCTGATACAACACAGACTGTGGACCCTCCCTCAAAGTTTCTGAATCCATCGAGTTGAGCTGGGGTTCCAGATTTACATTTCTTTTTCTTTTTTATTAATGTTTTATTTTTTATTTATTTCTAGGAGAGAGAGAGAGAGAGAGAGAGAGAGCATGAGCAGGGGAGGGTCAGAGAGAGAGGGAGTCACAGACTGAAGCAGGCTCCAGGCTCTGAGCTGGCAGTCAGCACAGAGTCCGACGCGGGGCTCGAACCCACGAACCGCGAGATCATGACCTAAGCGAAAGTCGGACGCTCAACCAACTAAGCCACCCAGGCGCCCCCAGATTTACATTTCTAATAAGGGTCAGGGTGATGCCGGTTCTGCCCAGACGGCACACGGACAACCACTAAAGCATTCCAGATGTCATCCTAAAGAGGAACCAGTGGGTGAGAGGTTACCTTGTCTGAGGCCACAGAGGTCCTGAGTAGGGAGTTGAGCTAAGACGGAAACTTGCATCTCTCTGATTCCATATCTCCTGTGGCCTCGCTAGATACAAAAGCCAATGGGCATTTTAAAACTTTTGTCTTACTTTATTCCTTTATGGCATGAATCCTGCTGACCTTGTTCCTGAAAATATTAACTCTCTGGTGTTCTATGAGTGCATTCTATTCATTTCTACTCCTTTTCTTTAAATGCTAGTGTTTCCCAGGGCTCCATCCTTGGCCTTACTTCAGTAAGATACTATTTTGGAATGTGAAGAGATGTCTTTTTTTCGGGTATTTGGTGAGTGATCACCCCTGCCGAGAGCTATACCAGAGGTACTTACTGCTTTATGGTAGGCTGGCACAGAGAACCAGAGGAACAAGTAATCAGATCCTTGGTTATTGAATTTCAAAAGCCAAGGTTGAGGTATGAAAAAAAAAAAGTTTTGAAAATCTACATGACAGGTAGAGTGCTTTTTTTATGGTCCTTGCTACAGGAAGACAACATAAATTTGTCAGATGGTAGGTGTGTGGAGGAGACAGGAGTGACAAGATGAACTTAGGGAGGAACCAGGATTTGAAAGGACCACCCAGACGGAGTTGAGTCAACACCCAGAGACTGTCCAGCCTCCATTCTAGCACGGCCCACTGTGAGCCAGTGTTAGGAAGCCAAAGGGGATGAATTAGTGTCTCAGGCCAATTGGTATCCATTCAACTGACAGGCCTTAAAAGTCTCCTTTGATAACTTCCCTGCTGGTTAGCAGAAAGGGTACCTTTCATTGACAGGAGCTGTGCACATCTCATTAGCCTCCCATGCTGGACATTTGGTCCTTGACCTTGCTTAGTCCCTATTCTACCACTGTATGGGGTAGTGGGCCATCCTTTTGATGGCCTAGGACACTTTTAAAACATGGTGAAGTTATGGTTTTGGGTTCTCAGGATGTGGATGCTGCTGGACAAAATGTTATTGACATGAGCTAACTTAGCAGAGATGCTGCATTAATGTTGGAGCTTGAAGAGTTGGAAAGGACTCTAACAGTTTGGTTGGCTAGTTGAAATATGGAACAAAAGGTGGCCCATCACATGTAAGTGAAAAAGTGTCAAACCTGCCTAGGTTTACTGAAAAGAAAGGAATTCAAAGCCTGCAGAGGATTGTAATGTTAGAGTGAATTTGTCGTTTAAGACCTCCTCACCCACACTGCAAGGGGACAGAAAACATACCTTTCATTGTGATTGTAAGGCAAAAATTCTTTTTTTAAGCCTTTAATTTTTAAAAATTGTTTATTTCTTTTGAGAGACAGAGAGTGAGGGTAAGTGGGGGAATGGCAGAGAGAGAGGGAGAGAGAATCCCAAGCAGGCTCTACGCTGTCAATGCAGAGTTACACATGGGGCTCAACCCAATGAACCATGAAATCATGACCTGAGCCTGAAATCAAGAGTTGGACACTCAGGTGACTGAGCTACCCATGTGCCCTGAGAAATAAATTCTTGAGAGGAATCCTGGCATTCTTGAAGAGTCCTGTAATTGCTCTTCTTTATAGGCAAAATCTTACACTGCAAATAGTGGTCACTGAATTGGGAAATCTAAGTGCAATGGGGTGATAGAGATGCAGTGGCCAAGTTGCAAAACTCAACTGCCTAAGGTAAGATAAGAGTGGAAGGGAAGGGAAGGGAAGGGAAGGGAAGGGAAGGGAAGGGAAGAAATGAAAGGAAAGGAAAATAATCAGACCTTTAGGGGACTGCTGGACACAAGCTCTGAGCTGACACTGATTCTAGGAGACCCAAAAGGTCAGTGTGGCCCACCAGTCAGAGTAGGGGCTTTATGGAAGTCAGATGATCAATGGAGTTTTAGCATAGGTGCATTTCTCAGTGGACTTAGTAGACCTCTGAACCCATCGTGGGGTCATTTCCCTAGTTCTGGGATGCATAATTGGAGAAGGGATTGAAGAATCCCTTCCTTCAATGGTTCCCTGATCTGTGGATTGAGGTCTATTTTTATTGGGCTATTATGACCTGTGGAATGAGGCTATTACCAGGAAAATATTAAACCAAAAGCAGTACTAAAATCCTACAGGGACCACACAGATTATTGTCATCATCAAGGACGTGAAGGATGCAGGGGTGGTGGTTTCTACCACATCTCCATTTAACTCACCTATTGGGCCTGTGCAGAAGACAGATGGATTTTGGAGAATGACAATGTTTTCTCATAAGCGTAACCAGCTACTGACTCCAAATGCAGCTGCTGTATCAGATGTGGTTTCATTGCTTGAGCTAATTAACACATCCCACGGTACCTGGTAGGCAGCAATTAATCTGGCAAATCCTTTTTTTCCCCCCTGTTAATAAAGACCGCCATAAGTAGCTTGCTTTCAGCAGGCAAGGTCAGCAATACCTACATTACCTTAGAGGTATATGAACTCTACAGCCCTATGCCATAATTTAGTTCACAGGGATACTGAGCACTTTTCCTTTTTCTGAAACACCACACTGGTCTATTACATTGATGACATTATGCTGATTGGACCTAGTGAGCAAGAAGTAGCCACTATTCTAGACTTATTGGTAAGACATTTGCATGCCATTGAGTGGGAAATAAATCCAAACAAATTTGGGTGCTTACTACCTCAGTAAAATTTGTAGGGAATCCAGGGGTGTGGGATGTGTCAAGATAACCTAATGTGGAGGATAAGTTGTTACAGTTGGCCCCTCCTACAACCAAGAAAGAGAAATAATGCCAAATGGGATTCTCCAGATTTGGGAGCCAACATATTCCTCATTCATGTGTGTTACTCAAGCCCACTTCCTGACTGATTTGAAAAGCTTCTAGTTTTGAGTATGGCCCAAGCATGAGAACACTCTTCAACAGGGCCAGTCTTCTGTACAGGCTGCTCTGCCACTGGGACCATATGATCCAACAGATCCAATGGTGCTTGAAGTGTAAAGTGGCAGATGGGAATGCTGTTTTGAGCTTTTAACCAGGCCAACCGTGATACAAGTATCCACACATAATTCCTTTCCTTTTGAGAAAGAGCTCTTGGAAAGATACTCGGCCTTAGCAAAGACTGAATGCTTAACCATGGACCACTAAGTTTCCACGCAACCTGAGCTTCCCGTCATGAACTGGGTGTTATGGGTGTTATCTGACTTAGCAAGTCGTAAAGTTGGGTGAACTCAGCAGCACTCCATTATCAAACAGAAGTGGTGTATATATTTGGGGCACCTGGGTGGCTTGGTCGGTTAAGCGTCCGACTTTCACTTAGGTCATGATCTCGCCGTTCGTGGGTTCGAGCCCCGCGTCGGGCTCTGTGCTGACTGCCAGCTCAGAGACTGGAGCCTGTTTCAGTCTGTGACTCCCTCTCTCTCTGACCCTCCCCTGCTCACGCTGTCTCTCTCTCCCTCTCCTAGAAATAAATAAAACATTTAAAAAAAAAAAAAAAGAAGTGGTGTATATGTGATTGGACCCAAGCAGGCCCTAAAAGCACAAGTTAGTTACATGAAGACCAAATACTCAAGGTCCCTACTCCTGCCACATTATCGTCTCTCCCAGCCTGCACCTATGGCCCATGGGGACTTCCCTATGATTAGTTGACAGAGGATGTGAAAACTCAAGCCTGGTTTATACATGGATCAACATGATATGTTGGCATCGCTTGAAAGTGGATGGCAGCAGCACTACGGTCCTTTTCTGGGACATCCTTGAAGAGCACTAATGAAAGAAAATCTTCTCAGTGGGTGGAACTTTGGGAAGTGCACCTGGTTGTTCACTTTCCGGAAGGAGAAATGGCCAGACATGTAATTATATAGCAATTCATGGGCTGTGGCCAATGATTTGGATGGATGCTTGGGGACTTAGAAGGAACATGATTGGAAAATTGGTGACAAAGAGATCTGGAGGAGATGTCTGGGGATAAACCTCTTTGAATGGACAAAAACGAAGAAGATATCTGCTCTCTGGGTGAATGCTCACTAAAAAGTGATCTCAGCAGAAGAGAATTTTAATAATCAAGTGTATAGGATGACCCATTCTGATACCAGGAAGTCTGTTTCCCCAGTCATACATGTCATTGTCCAGTGGGTTCATGAACAGTGTCCACGGTGGGAGAGATGAGGTTATGCATAATCTTAGCAACATGGACTTCTACTCATTAAGTCTGATCTGCAACATGGACTTCTACTCATTAAGTCTGATCTGACTATGGCCACTGCTGATTGAACAATCTGCCAGTAGCAGAGACCAACACTGAGTTCCTAAGATGGCACCATTCCCAGGGGTGATCAGCCAGCTACCCAGTGGCAGGTTGATTACACTGGACCACTTCCACCTTGAAAGAGGCAGTGTTTTGTCTTTACTGGAATAAACACTTAACCTGGATACAGATTTGCCTTCCTTGCACACAGGCTGTGTCAACTCCCTGTAGCAGGAAAATTTGCTTTTGTGTTTTTTAGTGCTGATCTGCTGGTGATGAATTCAGGTTTTTGTTTATCCAACACTATATTTCATCTTCATTGTGGAAAAATATTTCTGCTGAATGTAGAATTCTTAGTAGGAAGTATTTTCCTTCCACTTTCAACATAGCCTTTCATGGCCTCCTGGCTTCAAATGGTACATGAGCCATTAATCTATCCTTGTTTCTCTAATGCAATGGGCTGCTTTTCCCTGACTGCTTTCAAGATTTTCTTTATTACTTGCTTTCAGAAGTTTGACTATAATGTGTTTAGGAGTGGTTCCATGTTTATCAAATTGGATAAGTGGTTAAGTTTCTTTGACCAATAAGTATTTTTACCAATACCAATAAGTATTTTTCTATCAAATGTGAGAAGTTGTCAGTCATGATATCTTTTTTTTTTAATGTGGTTTTTTTTTTAATAGGAGAGAGAGTGAGAGAGACAGCGTGAGCAGGGGAGGGTCAGAGAGAGAGGGAGATACAGACTCTGAAATAGGCTCCAGGTCTGAGCTGGCAGTCAGCACAGAGCCCGACGCGGGGCTCGAACCCACGAATGGCGAGATCATGACCTAAGCGAAAGTCGGACCCTTAACCGACTAAGCCACCCAGGCGCCCCCATGATTTCTTTACGTATTTGCCCTCCCCTGTCCCAATGGGGTTCCAGTGGTTCATGTCCCATCATTTGCTCTTGTCTTGCAGGCTCTAGAACTCTGTTCATTTTTTTTTCAATTTCTTTTCTCTCTCGTCTTCAAATAGGATATTTTCTATTAACTTTAAGTAAGAGATTCTTCTGTTAATCTGTTTTTTTTTTAAACGTTTTACTTAAAAAACTCCTGTTTTTCATTTTTAATATACTATTGGTAACAGGTAATACATTTTTTCTTTTGTTATAATTTTCAGCTGTAGGATTTCAGTTTTCTGAGATTTCTGTTTTTTCATTGATAGTAGGTTATTAATTCTTTGAATATCTTTTACTTTAATTCTTTGGATACCAGTACAGATGCCGATGCTGCTGGGAAGTCATTAGCTGTGAAGTCCAACATCTGGACCCACTTGAGGTCACTCTCTATTGTTAACAATAGTTAACATGCAGTTAGTTAATTACACGCAGTGTAATATGTGTTTCAGGTGTACAATATAGTGATTCAACACTTCCATACATCACCCAGTGCTCATCACAAGTGCACTCCTTAGTCCCCAGCACATATTTAACCCACCCCTCCACCCACCTTCTCTCTGATAACCTTATCAGTTTGTTTTCTAGAGTTGAGTCTGTTTCTTAGTTTACATCTCCCTCTCTCTTTTTACTCCCTTTGCTCATTAGTTTTGTTGCTTAGATTCCACATACAAGTGAAATCATACGGTATTTGCTTTCTCTGACTTACTTCACTTAGCATAGTACTTTCTAGCTCCATCCATGCTGTTGCAAATGGGAAAATTTCATTCTTTTTTTGGGGGGCTGAGCAATATTTTATTGTATATACATATACCACTTCTTCTTTATCCACTCATCAATCAGTGGACACTTATGCTGTTTCCATAATGTGGCTATTGTTGATAAGGCTGCTATAAACATCAGGGTGCATGTGTCCCTTTGAATTAGTATTTTTGTATGCTTTGAGTAAATACCTAGTAGTGCAATTGCTGGGTTGTAGGGTAGTTCTATTTTTAACTTTTTGAGGAATCTCCATACTGTTTTCTACAGTATGGAACTGTACCAATTTGCATTCCCACCAACAGTGTAAAAGTGTTCACCTTTCTCTGCATCCTCACCAACACTTATTGTATCCTGTGTTGATCATTTTAGCCATTCTGAAAGCAGGGGTGATATCTTATTGTCGTTTTGATTTGCATTTCCCTGGTGATCAGTTATATTGAGCATCTTTTTATGTGTCTGTTGGTCTTCTGTGTTTAGTGGAAAATGTCTATTCATGTGTTCTGCCCATTTTTTAAACAGAGTATTCATTTTTTGGGTGTTGAGTTTTAGAAATTCTTTATATATTTTGGATACAAACCCTTTATTGAACATGTCATTTGCAAATATCTTCTTCCATTCTGTAGGCTGCCTTTTACTTTTGTTGATTTCTTTCTTCACTGTGCAGAAGCTTTTATTTTGATGTAGTCCTAATAGTTTGCTTTTGTTTCCCTTGCCTAGGAAGCCTATCTAGAAAGACGTTGCTATGGCCAATGTCAAAAAAGTTACTGCCTGTGTTCTCTTATAGGATATTTTTAGTTTATTTATTTATTTTGAGAGAGAGAGGGTGGGAGGGCAGGGAGAGAAGGAAAGAGAGAGAAAATAGAGAGAATCCTAAGCAGGCTCTGTCAGCATGGAAAGTAATGCAGGGCTGGAACCCACAAACTGTGAGATCATGACCTGAGCCTAAGTCAGACACTTAACCAACTGGGCCACCCAGGCCTCCCTCTTCTAGGATTTTTATGGTTTCAGGTCTCACATTTAGATCTTTAATCCATTTTGAATTTATTTTTGTGAATGCTGAAAGAAAATGATCTAGTTCCATTCTTTTCTATGTTTCTGTCCAGTTTTCCCAACACCTTTCGTTGAAGACAGTGTTTTTCCCATTAGATATTCTTTTTCTTAATGTTTATTTATTTTGAGAGAGCGAGAGAGAGCATGAGAGAACATGAGCAGGGAAGGAACAGATAGAGGAGAGAGAGAGAATCCCAAGCAAGACCTGTGGTGTCAGCACAAAGGTGGACTTGGGGCTCAATCTCACGAACCGTGATATCATGACCTGAGACAAAATCAAGTCAGATGCTTAAATGACTGAGTTACTCAGGTGCCCCTCCCATTGGATTTTTTTTTGGCTTTGTCAAAGATTAATTAACTATATAATTGTGGGTTCATTTCCTGGTTTTCTATTCTGTTCTATTGATCTATGTGTCTATTTTTGTGCCAGCACCATACTGTTTTGATTACTACAGCTTTGTAGTATAACTTGAAGTCCAGAGTGTGATGCCTTCAGCTTGCCTTTCTTTTTCAAGATTGCTTTCACCATTTGGGGTCTTTTCTGGTTCCTTACAAATTTTATGATTGTTTGTTCTAGCTCTGAAAAAATGCTGTTGTTATTTTGGTAAGGACTGCATTAACTGTATAGATTGCTGTGGGTAGTATAGACATTTTAACAATATTTGGTTTTCCAATCCATGAGAATGGAATGTCTTTCCATTTCTCTGTATCATCTTCAATTTCTTTCATCAGTGTTTTATAGTTTTCAGAGTACAGGTTTTTTACCTGTTTGGTTATTTATATTTCTAGGTATTTTATTATTTTTGGTGCAATTGTAAATGGGATTGATTACTTAATTTCTCTTTCTGATGCTTCATTACTAGTGTGTAAAAATGCAGCAGATTTCTATACGTTGATTTTGTATCCTGTGACTTTACAGAATTTGTTTATCAGTTGTAGCAGGTTTTTTTGGTGGAGTTTTTTAAGATTTCTATGTAGAGTATCATGTCATCTGCAAATAGTGAAAGTTTTACTTCCTCCTTGCTGATGTGGATGCTTTTGGTGTCCAACTGCTATGACTAGGACTTCCAGTACTATACTGAATGAAAGTGGTGAGAGTGGACTGATTTTTTCTGAACTATGGGTTTCACAATGCTGTTTGCATGACTAGTGTTTTTATTGAAAACTGGACATCCATCTGGACATTACAGATGATCTGTTATAGCAACTCTCAATTCTTTCGTATTCTCCTGAAAACTTGATTTTTTGTTCTAGTAATCAATTAACTTGCCTGGATACAAATTGCAAACTCTTTGTCCCTATGGTTTATAGCAAGTGACATCTCTGCCCTGTTGTTTTGGTTTCCCACCACTGCTTTTTCAGTCTGACTTCATGGAGTCTCCCCTGTGTCTACATAATTTGCTAGTCAGTTAAGGATGGGGCTGCGAAGGGCTTATCGTTGGTGTGTTTTCCTTACTTCTAGGGAAGGAATTTCAGTGCTGGTCTTGTGCTCTGTCCTCTAACACTTTGAGTCTGGTGCTACCTTTCGAATCTGTAAGGCTTAAGGTTTCTACTGCCTAAGCCATGCTCTCAGTTAAAAAAAAAAAAAAAAAAGAGGTAGCAAACTCCCAGATCAAGCCTTGTGTGGATCTGTTTTGCAAGAGTCAATTCCTCTCTGTTCTCTGGTTTTTGTTTTTCCTGGGCCATGTGAAACACTCTTATGATGCATAATTAATCTGTCAGCCAGAGATTTTGGCAGAAAATAAGTCTCACATCCTTTTCTAGTTCTCTTGCTGCTTGCATTTCCCTTTTAAAATTCTACCTGTTTTTCCAGCCTTGAACTCTGATCTCTGACACCTTGAGCTGGTATGGACTGTAATTTCCACTGCTTTTGTTTTCCACCATCTTAGCTGTGGGGGCTGGCAAGTGCTCACAGTCCAGAAAGCCACAAACTGACAATGATTATCTTCCCCAATTGCACTTTTTAAAAAACAAATCATCCAATGGCTTCAATATGCTCTTGGATACTTTCTAGCATCTTAAGTTTTTAAAATTCAGTTAAAAAATTAAAATATGGCATAGTTTTTACAACCACAGTTACTGGATTTGTTTATCAGGTCTAGCAACTTGGTTAGTTGATTTTTAGAAATATGCCTACCAGGGAGCTCTAAATTCATTCTCTTCATGGAAAATAGGTCATTTTTTACTTACAAACAATGAAAAACAAATAACAAATTCTGGCATCGTGCAAGACGATTTGTAGGAAGAAGAATTTTCTAAGTTATTTAGAGATATCTGGGAATTAACACTCGCCTTCATGTGTACATTTGAGTCTGGCATTGTAGGCCTTAAAGAAATGTCTACTGCACAATAATTTCAATGTGGAATTATCAAGAAAGTTCACTATTGGCTAGTTCTGTGCTGTCTCCATTGTCAAGAATTAGTTTTTAGGTCATTAGAGTTTGAAATATAAAACAATGTCTTTCTTCATAGGGAGTATCTTTTCTTTTTAAGAGTTAGACTCTTTTTGACTATTACAAGAGTATAAGGCATACTATTCTTCTTGGGATCTCTTGGTTTCTTGAGATCATATTTTCTATTTGTATAGAAATTGGCCGAGCCTTAGCAGACAGCCTTAAATAGACTGACAGGACAAATCATTCATGACTGAATGCTCTGAATGGACTGGCCAGGAAGGCAGATTGTAATCATCAAGAGTGAATGCTTCTATAATAAGGAAAATTCTTCTGCATCATTTGATCATTCCCCAACATGCCAATCTACGACCATCTTAAACCATATAACTCCAACATTGCTATTGCCTTAGAGTTTTTCAATTGCAGATTTTAAAGCTAGCATTGTAGAGAACTATTTCACTTTCAGCTTACTGCTCTAAACACCTGGGTATCATCTATTTGAAGTACCTTTGAAACTACTGGAAAAATACTAACTCCATGGCCTATTCCACCTGGAGATAATGAAATCAGTTTTGGAAGTTATATGCAGAATAAGACATATCTAAAGCCAGCTTAGTTATATGGATGTTAACAATGATCAAGCACTTGTGTTTATCATAGTGTATGCCTCCTGGATTGTTTTAAAAATTGAAATCCCAAGTGTCTTCAAATTTTCTAGACTTCAGGGGTCATCTTTCCCTTTAAGATTTAAATGACAACAATCAGAAGTCATATTCTGTAGGTTATTAAGAAGTATAGCTGTGTCCCCAAACATTTATGAGGATCCCTGGGAGGGGCCCAGAAACCAAACTCATCACACCAGTCTTGGAATATAACTTGCTAGTGCTGTATTAAAAATGGTTGGATCAACTATAGGAGAGACTGCACGAAGTGGTTATTTTCTTAGGGACAAAACCAATACAAGTTAACTTCCAAGGTATGTCAATTCAAATACTGAGATTTATCTTACATTTATAAAATGTAGACAAATGGTAGTAAATAAAAGATATCTACTTAATAAAATGATTGACAGGGAAAAAAGATACTGTAATGGTAGGCAGAAAAATAACCCTTCGCAGAGATATAATCTGGTTTAAGGAGCCCAAAGGACTCTGCTTCACAACTCTGGGGAGAGAGGAGACTTAAAAACAGCAAGGTAAATTTGAAGTCACCATCTTCCCTACCAAAGAGCATGTTTCATCCTTTATTTTTTTCTTTTTTCCTCTTTTGAGAGAGAGAAAGAGGGTGAGAGTGTGTGTGTGCATGCAGGGTAGGGCAGAGGGAAAGAGAGACTTTTAAGCGGGCTTGGAACCCAGCTCAGATTCTAACATGGAGTTCGATCTCACCACCGTGAGGTCATGATCTGAGCCGAAACCAAGGTTCGGCCACTTACTGACTGAATCGTCCAGGCACCCCTCAGCCTTATGTTATCAATTTAAATGACTGTTTCTATGAAGAAATGCAATACTACAATAGCTTTGTGATTTTAGATCCTCATGGCCTCAAATAACACTTGGATTAAAAAATGAGCTGGATGGGGGAAGCAGCACAGGGCAAAACCTCACGTGGACTGTGGCAGTCGCAACGGGACTCTGGAGCTGGCATCCACGGTGGCTCATCGTTGGGACTGAGCACTTTCCTGAGTGTCGCAGGCGCAGCAACACGGGGTGAGCGGGGTGGGGGGGGGTTAGGGAGGGGTAGGGGGGAGAGCTTCTTGTACTCTGTGGCTCTGCTTATCATTGCTGGAGCATGAGTATCTAGTTTCTTTCTAGAGCTTCTCCAGTGATTTTATAAGCTACCTATATCACATAATAAATCCCTGTATCGAAACAAGCAAGGAAGAGATTCTGTTATCCACAACGGAGAACTAGCTCATTACACTTGCCAATTCTCAGCGTGTCAGCTGGATCTAATCTGTTATTCATTTATAACCTTGAAAAATATTATTGGAAATCACATAACCAAGCTCATCAAGGCAATAAACTTAATATATATCTGGAAATCAAGTTTAGTGAAGTGTCAGTGTTTCTGTATTTCAGAGTAAAGTACAAAATAGTTTTTTATATTATTTTTTTACTTCACTCTGAAATAGATTCTTAGGGCCATAGTTCAGGGAAGTGATGGCTAAAGATGTCTGGAGAAGCAGAAATTACTTTAATACAAATTAGAGAGAGAATGGTGAATTATACACCCTAAAACCCCTCAACTCTAAAAGGTAAGGAAGTGCTTATATGAAAATAAAAATTCACAGTGTCCAAACATATTCCAAAATCTTCTGCATGAATTTTAAATCTTTTTTCACAAAATATATTTTCTTTCCAATAGTGCTATTTATGTTATTTATTACAAGTCCCTGTCCATGACACTGTCCATAAGTTAACATAAATTGGGATGCACACTCTGGGATTAATATTGAGATTTAATAGTCCGAAGATCCTAAATCCCAAATATACTGGCATCAGTAGCTCATTGTAAAATTAGAGCTGTCTAGATTTCTAATTTCTGACTGAACTTGAAGAGCAAAGCCAACATGGAAAAACAGTATGTGGTCAACATTTAATAACTGTATGTGGTCAACATTTAATAGCTGATTTATAAAGCTGATAAAGATTAGGTATGAGTATTAGTATTAAAAACAAAAAGGAACAAATAAATATAAAACTTTACTATGTAGCATAAGTCTTAGATGAGGTTTGATTTAAAAAATCCATGAATAATAATAATAATATGGAAATTATAGGGAGAGTTACAGTTAACCTTGGATGTTTAATTCTAATATTTATTCTATAGATAGTTTTTGTTTATTTTATTTTTATATATAAGAATAAGTACATGAGGGGCACCTGAGGGGCCCAGTCAGTTAAGCATCTGACTCTTGATTTCGGCTCAGGTCATGATCTCACGGTTCGTGAGTTCAAGCCCCTCCTCAGGCTCTGTGCTGGCTGTGGAGCCTGCTTAAGATTCTTTCTTTCTGTCTGCCTGTCTGTCTCTCTCTCACTCTCCCCTTCCCCCATGCATGCAAGCACGCTCTCTCTCTCTCTCTCTCTCAAACAAGAAGAGGAAGAAAAAGAATAAGTACATGAGAATCCTAGGAGCTGTTTCTTTCACTTACTTTCATAAGTGTACTGTTTTTTATTCTTACATAATTCATATAATTTTATGGGTATATAATATTACCAATTAGCATACAATGGCTTGTTAGTCTTCTATTAACTGTTACCAAACTTTGGGTTGTTTTCTGGTAATATATAAACAATTGCCTAACAAACATCTTTGTGCATGCAGGTGTTTTTCATATTTAAGATTCCTTCCTTAGGAGAGGTTCACAGAGTACTAATTAGTAGACTCTCTTGATTAGAATTTGCTAAAAGCTTTCTAAAACAATTATTCTAAATTATACTCCTCTTCAAGTGCCAGGTCTTTTGATTTAAAACCCCAAGGACCAAACCAAACCACTGGGAGTGGAAGAGGGTGATGGAGAGATAATTAATTTAATTTGAATTTTGTAATTACCAATGAAATGAACATTTCCCCATATATTTGTTAACTAGTTGAGGCTTCTGCTTCACAAAGTATGGTCTTTATATGTATATTAATTGGAGTCCTGGTGGTCTTAAAAGAACTCAATATTAATAGAGATAAAATTTCAATATGTGCAAAGAGGCAGATCCCAGAGTTCAAGTAATAGCCAGAAACATGTGTGCCACTTAAAAGAAGTCAGAGCAGCAGCAGAGACCAAAGAAGTAAAGATGTAAGGAATGAAGGCCCAGGGTGAAAGTCAGCTTGAGGCACCTGGGTGGCTCAGTCAGTTAAGCGTCTGACTTCGGCTCAGGTCATGATCTCACCATTCATGGGTTCGAACCCCACGTCGGGCTCTGTGCTGACAGCTCAGAGCCTGGAGCCTGCTTCAGATTCTCTGTCTCCCTCTCTCTCTGACCCTCCCCTGCTCACACTGTCTCTCTCTCTCTCAGAAATAAATAAAACATTAAAAAAAAAAGAAAGTCAGCTTATTGGTATTTTTATGGCCTCATAAAAGAGTCAACTGAACTAATTCATATTTTTGGGTGCTTCATCTGGAAGTGGCAGTGTAGCATGAGGGACAAGTGTGAACACTGAAAGACCAATTCCCAGCTATATTTTGTAATCAAGTAACTATATGGGGTAGAGTGCGAATGCTCACAAACTCCTTATATCTCGGTACACACACCCCTTTGCAAAGTGCTTCCAATGCAGCTCCATTAGAGATAGATCCTATTTTCCCAACCCTTGAATTTTTTTCTTTTTTTTTTTTTATAGTTTATTTATTTTTGAAACAGAGAGAGACAGAGCATGTGTGGGGGAGAGGTAGAGAGAGAGGGAGACACAGGATCTGAAAGAGGCTCCAGGCTCTGAGCTGACAGGACAGAGCCTGATGCGGGGCTTAAACCCAGAACCATGAGATCATGACACGAGCTGAAATTGGACGCTCAACTGACTGAGCCATGCAGGCATCCCAACAACAGCACTTTTAAATGATGGTCCTAGGAAGACAGTGCTGCAGGACTGAGTCTTCGGCAGGTCATTCATCTGAAGATAATCAGGAGGCACTGAGGATGGTGCCACGAACACTTTATAGGTGCCCCAAGTCCGTTTCCCATTTTTCAGCTGACCACTCTTGTCCTGTGCCTGCTCCATGAGTCTATTCAAGGACTCAAAATGCTCCACGACCATTTTTGGGGAGAGAAGGCATCATTTTGACTCCAAGTTAGGGTATCTGGGTGGCTTAGCTGATTAAGCGTCCAACTCGGTTTCAGCTCAGCTCACGATCTCATGGTTTGTGAATTCGAGCCCCACGATGGGCTCTGTGCTGACAGCATGGAGCCTGCTTGGGATTCTGTCTCCCTCTCTATCTCTGCCCCTCCCCTGCTTGCTCTCTACCCTCTGTCTCTCAAGAATAAATAAGTATTTTTTAAAAAGAAGAAATAACTCCAATTTACATTTCAGAACTACAGAATTAATCTGTTCTATGGTTCTTATATTCTGGCTAATTTTCCTCACTATATAACACTCATAATCAAAATATTACTTGTTATAATAGTTATATGGTATGAATAATAAAATTGTACATATGCTTTAGAATTTCTTTTCTTACATTGTATTATTCATTGAGTACCTAGCGAAAAGGAAAGAAGGTAACCAGTGAAGACCAAGGTTAGGGTTGCCAGATGGAGCCAATGAAAACACAGGACACCAGTTATGTTTGAATTTCTGATTAAGAAAACAAATAATTACTCTGTTTACATAGGTCCCATACCAGGGGCAACTCGTGGCTCCGTCAGTTAAGCATCTGACTTCAGCTCAGGTCATGATCTCATGGTTTGTGAGTTGAAGCCCCATGTCGGGCTCTGTGCTGACAGCTCAGCGCCTGAAGCCCACTTCAGATTCTGTCTCCCTCTCTCTCTGCCCCTACTCCACTCACAATTTGTCTCTCTCTAAAAAATAAATACTTAAAATTAAACAAAATATATGTCTCATACTATGTTTGGTATATACTTGTACAATTAAGTTTTTGGTTTTTTTTTTAAAATCTGAAGTTCATACTAAACTGGATGGCCTGTATTTTACCTGGTGGTCTACCTGAGATTCTTTTACGGAATATTTCTTTCTGAAATGCTGTCCATGTTAAGGGGGAAAATTTTTACTGTGGACTAAAAAAATTAGAGGAGAGCTGTAAAAACCAAGTTGAAACAGAGTTCCTTTCCTTCAGGACTTCTCAGAACCTTTAATCGGCTATTACACAGAGTAAGTTTCCTAAAGGAAGGTAGCATGAAGCATTTCCCACCTCTTATGTGACTAGATGTTTCCGTGATGCTTTGTGGATATTGTGTGGAGGAAGGTGGTCCATCTGTTTGTGTCTCTGCTCATGTAAGTAATAGGTAGTGTGATGCGGTCAACTTGGCCTAAAATATAGATTCAAAATCTAGGTTCCAGGCCCTGGCCCATCAATCACTGCATACTTGAGGCCGAGCAAGTTGCAAACTTGACTGAACTTCAATTCCTTCCCTAGGGATAACTTAACACCTAACTCACAGGATTCTTCTGAGAACACTTTGTATACCCAAAATTACAATCCAGATGCCCCAAACTATATAATAAGAGGAGAGAAACAAAACGAAGGATTAGACCTAAGGAGGTATTTCCCAGTGGGAACTGGAGCTACACACTTTGCAGCATATCTGTCTCTGGGGTCTGGGCCATGTGATTCGAATTTGCAGGCTCTCTGATTCCCTGCATTTTATGCACACTACCAAGCCTCATCAATGTCTGATCGTGCTGGGTGCTTGCTGATTATACTGTCTGAGGGGAGCTTCCATCTCGTGATTGTGACCAAAAGTTATTATGTGGTACAGATTTCATCCAGTTCTGTCCCTGAACATAGCTGCATCCTAGGAGGGTTGATAAGAACACACAGGAAACAGTCTGTCTAATTCTGTGAAAGCTCATTTAACTAATTTACTTGTTTCCATTAATTATTTAGTTTCAGCTGACTACTTTTCATTGTCATAACAACTGTAGTTGCTTTTGTACAAAAATCATAATAAAATTTTGAGGGATGTTCAGTTTTTCTTTCCCTAGCTTTTTACTGTAGCTGAAAACAAGGGGAATGAAAATAGGAAGGGAGCAGAGAGAGGGGAGACGGGAGGGTCTTACGTGAATGTGAGGGATCCTTATGAAACTTTTTCACTAATACATTTTTATTTGTAAGGATTCTTCAGACCTAAAATTGGTAAATAAGTCATCTGTTAATGGATTTTAGGAAACTGGTGCGGAACCAAACAGAAATATTAGCAAAATTGTTGGGGGTTCACGTTCTCTTTTGTTGCAAAGCCATTGAGCCTTCCATTTTGGTTTTGTTGAAGCTTGAATAAATCTAGGGAGCCACCAGTGGAGTCTTCTTGGCCCCAGGATACAGTAAGCTGTAACACTTCACATGCATGTACATCCTTCACCTTTTATCATTAACACAAAATCAGGAAAAGTGACAAGAGAACAATGATTCCCAAGTACATTTCTTTTTTTTTTTTTTAATGTTTATTTGGTTTTGAAAGAGAAAGACTGAACGAGTGGGGGAGGGACAGAAAGAGAGGGAGACAGAGGATCCAAAGCAGGCTCCATGCTGACAGCAGAGAGCCCAAAGCAGGGCTCGAACTCAAGAACCGCAAGATCATGAGTTCATGACTTGAGCTGAAGTCTGATGCTTAACTGAGCCACCCAGGTACCCCTACCTAGTACACTTCTAAAGAAAAATGTGGGGTGTTTGAGCTTCTTACGATTGTGAACATTTACACTGTTGATTTCTTAATATTTCTCACCTGGTGACTATCCTGCTGCTCATCATTTAGTTTTGACTCACAGATGATTTTGGTCTCTGGTTCCACTGTCTGAAATGGTGAGACTCAGAGGGACTTCCTTCTTCTGAATGTTATTACAGACCTAACAGAAAAGGGCGTGATTTAACTTGCCAGCTAAATGCATAACTGTAGCTGCATAGAACAAATGAAGAGAGCATGTGCTACGAGCTGGTACTCATGTGACCTTTAACATTTTAGTGATTTATGGCTGCTGCGAACATAAATGAACTATAACCAAGAGCAAAGAATTTATTTTCTCTCTTCAGAGTTTCATACTCCTAAAAGCATTATCTTACCCAATTTGTTAACAGTAAGAGCTTACAACAGTAAGAACTTGCAAAAGGACGACAGAATGAGAGAATTTTAATGCATTTTGCCAAAGGGAAATTTCCCATCTGCCTGTCTTCATGAATCACATATGCTGAGAATAATATTTTAGAAGATTCTGACAACAAGATGCAGTAATTTGTAAATGAATATTACTGATGCTGCCCTTTTTAAAGCAATCTGTGGAATAAATCAGTACAGCAATCTATAGGATTACAAGTCAAAGACTTGAAATAGGAGAATAATAAACTATATTATTGGCTTTTTGTAATTGTAATAAAGATCCCAAATCTTTAAAATGTAATTACTTTGATTCAAATTTTACTGTTCCCATATGCATCCTTCCAAAGTGCTTCCGAGTTAGGGAGGATAGGAAAATACATCATTAGGCCAAGACTACAATAAAGTGTTATTGGCAAACACTGTCAGACATGGAAATAAAGAATACAGAAATGTGTCACTGACTGGTCTGATTTCTCAGAAAGCATTCCCTACAGCACGAATCTTGAAGGCGTTATCAGTGGAAGAGTTCATTTTTTTCGATGTGTAGAGCTAACTCATAGGACAGGATTTTAACTCTTGGGAAAAGCAAAACACAATTTAAAATTATGGAAATTCAGTTAGGAATTTGGGAATAACCAGACATTTTCTAGCAGTCTCATGATGTTCTTGCTTTATCTGTCATACATTTAGAATTAAAACTGTTTATAGTTGACACAAATTAGGAATTAGGTATTATCTCTGAAAAAATTGGTTTGAAAGGGTATTAAAAAAGTGGAAGAAAAGAAGAGTTGTGTAAACAGTGACAATTGTTCTCTCATTAATCAGGTGATTTGAGCCTGATTGTATATAGGCTGAGAAACCAAATTTTATACAATTTTCTCTTTTCTCACTATGTCAGTGGTGGTACTTGATACCACCACACTTTTTTGTTGGCTACTAATCAATCTTAAAGATGATCTTTTAATGATAATCTTAAAGACGATTTTTTAATGATAGAGGTATCACAAGAAAGACAAGTCTGCGGTTAGTGAGACGGAGGGGGATTATGACAATTGTCATTTTCTGAAACAAGTTTTTCTTCTCTGGAAACTGAACAAGAGGAAAACTTCTGCAAGTGAAAGTATACATTCTGGAAATATTTATGCATGTTTTTACATTATTTCATTCTTCTTTAAGGCTAAGTTGTTTTTCAAAGAGTAAAAGCATGTTAGTTAGGTATACTTATCTCTTGGGCCTGGCAAAGAAAAGTCCAGCAGTTTCAAAATTATCAATCACTATAATATATGGTAGCATATATGGTATATGCTTATAATACATTGTAAATAATACAGTTGTCATTTATTTCTAAAAATGGTCACTTGCATGACAATTATGTGGCACTGTGGGAGTTATTTTCTGTTTTTCTTAGTCTTTTGGGGTATAGTTTCAAGTGATTAAAAAAAGTATATTCTCATTTTACCTTCACTTCTCAGCCTTCCCCCAATTTTTAACTTTAAGGATGGAAGACACTAGTACCTGGATGTGGAATTGAATCGGTATGAATTCCAAGCTGTTAGACCTTCCAAAAGGACTCAAAGTGCCAGGGAAGCTTTTTGCTGTTTCCTGAGATCTAAGAAGTACTAGAGAATATTTTGGAAGCTTCCAGAAAAAAAATGAGGGAGAGCACTGTTCCCAGAGAAGAGGGCGATTCTCAAATTACTGTCTCGGACGATAATTTTTTAAAAATTGTAGGGATAGAGCTGTAGGCAGAAGAAATATGAATATTTTACTCATCATTTTTATTTTGCTTATTTCTAGTAAATGCAGAAATATGGTCACAAAATTTACTTAGGAACAGGCTTCTCAAGCATATGTGGGTTGGAGACTAAATCCTCAGCTTGGTGAATTATTTGCACTTATCTAAAATGGCAATAACAAGGAGTAAAAATTAAGTATGGGAGAAACACTACTTGTAGGTTAATCTGGCATATGAAAAGTATGTGAAGAAAAGGTGAAGAAAGAGCAATGCCAAAAAATTGTGACCCAATGTATGGTGGTAACTTATAAGCTATTGAAAATTTTGACATTAGAAGGCAAGACAAATTTTTTATTTTAAGTTTTAAAAATATGCATAACTGTTCCAGGTTTATAAGACTGGATTCTTATTTGAGTTCATGTAACAATAAACTATTTTACTTGATAGTACCATAGGACACAATACTTAAAATTTAAATCAAGCATAAAGCTGTATTTTGATGCAGGCATAATAAAACTTAAAGGAAAATTAAGTGAATATTTCAATATTTTATGACCTTGAGGATGGAGAAGGACAGAAAGACATAAATGCAAGGGGAGAAACCCCCAAATACTAACGATTTAGCAACATAGACTCTTACACATCTTATACATGTCAACTGGCACCATAAATAAACCTAAAGACACATGACTAATGGGGGAAAAAAGAATATATAAGTAATAAATCTACCACTGTAGCTGTTGAGTTGTTGTCTATTTCTCCTTTTAATTCTGTAAGTTTTTGCTTTCCATATTTTAGGGCTGTTTTTAGATACAAATACATTTATAATTTTTATATCTTTCTGAGATATTATTTCTTTATCATTGTGAAATGTATCTCTTTGTTTCTAGTCATATTCTTTGTCTTTAAGTCTGATTTATGACATTATAGTTCTACTTATATGGTTACTATCTGAATGGTATAGCTTTTTCATCCTTTTACTTTTAACCTATTTGCATTTACAAAAAGGTGTTTTGAGATATAATTGACATATAACATTCTTTTCTTTTATAAAATTTTTTTTAAGTTTATTTATATTTGAGAAAGAGAGGGAGAAGGAGAGGGAGAGAGAGAGAGAGAGAGTGTGCAGGGGAGGGGCAGAGATAGGAGACAGAATCCAAAGCAGGCTCCAGCCTCTGAGCTGTCAGCACAGAGCTCAATGTGGGGCTTGACCCATGAACTGCGAGATTACGACCTGAGGTAAAGTCTGATCCTTAACTGACTGAGCCAGCTAGGCACCCCGACATTATTTTCTTTAAAAAAGATGCTTATTTATTTATAGTGTGTGTGTAAGAGAGAGTATGCGTACATGAGGGTGAGGGGCAGAGGACGAGAGACAATCCTAGTTGGGGTCCACACCGATAGTGCATCAATATCATGAACTGTGAGATTGTGACCTGAGCTGAAATTAAGAGTCTGATGCTTAACTGACTGAGTCGTCTAAGTGCCCCATGTTCTGTTTTGTTTTGTTTAAGGTTTTATTTTTAAGTAATCTGTACACCCAATGTGGGGCTCAAGCCTACAAATCCTGAGATCAACAGACACACGCTCCACTGACTGAGCCGGCCAGGAGCCCCTTTGCTCAGTAAGTTTTGGGTTCATCTTGTCAGATAGTTGCAGTACTTAAAAAGAAAACGTTCCAACTAAATACCATTTAAAATATTTAACTAGCTTAATTATGTTTATAAATAGAACTGATTATATAATGAGACTCAACTTGAATTAACCAGTGATCAAAAAGCCAGCAAAAGTAATTTAACACAAATTTATATGTATATATATTTTTTAATATTCCATGACAATATAAACTGATGAGAAATAGTAGACTATGACATTTAGATAAGTAGAATTTGGCCAAGGTGGTTGTGTGGCCAAATTAGGTTTTTCTTTCAAAGGCAGTGACCCCAAAGACAGAGTACCCTTGGAGCATATTCTAATGCACAGAGGATGAGGGAAAATGTATACAATCAATGCAACTGCAAAAGCAGCAATGATATAAGTAGGCAAAAAAGATCACTAGCTGCATGTGAGTTCATGATTAAGGCAGAATACCCATGCATTTCATTAGTGGAATTTAAGAAGCTGCAGAAAGAATAAAGTTGTGCCAGCTAGTATTTTAGTACTGATCAAAAAGAAAATTATTAATTAGAGCATCAGAAGGAGGCTACATTGTGGTACAGAGAAAGACAGCTCAATAAGAAAAAAGAGAAGACTAGACCAGGATAAATGCTACCTAAACTACTTATTCATGGTTAAGAGCTACACAATGTGTTGGAGAGGGAGTTAAATCTTGATGAAATGAGATTTCACTGATTTCCCTTCAATCCCAATGAAATATTGGGACACTGGATTTCAGGTCTTCTTTTTATCATCTGTTTGTTTTTAACTATTGAAGGTATGCTAATTAACATTGTCACCAATGTTTCTAACCTTCAGAGGAGAGAAGCAAGGATAAGAATGATTAAGAGCCTGAGCTCTAGAGGTTCCTAGAACTCAATTTTATGACACTGACCAAGTCAACTGGCATCTCTAAACTACAGTGTTTACATCTGTAAAATGAGAGCAATGATTATCCCTGCCTCATGAGATTACTGTGATGATCAAGTGGACCCAGGCTTTTAGAGTATTCAGTAAAATGCCTGGACATAGTAAATGCTAAAGATGAATTATTATAGGGGTGCCTGACTGGCTCAGTCAGAAGAGCATGTGACTTTTGACCTCAGGGCCATGAGTTTGAGCCCCATGTTGGGTGTAGAGATTACTCAAAATAAACAAGTAAATAAATTTACAAAAAAAAGATTAGTTATTATCATTAATATGTGTTAATTATGATAGGTGTTAATCACACATTAATCATGCTATGTGTTAATTTGTATGGCTTTTTAATTTGTCTTCTGTAATTTCATGTTAATTTTCCCTTTTTATTCTCAAAGTTATGAAAAGGATAAACACTGGAATATTATGGGACTGCCCTAAAGTACTGACCCATCAAAAGAGTATATGCTTCCAGAGGAGGTTAAGGCAGAGGAAGCATATTCAAAACATGTCTTTCAATTGAGAAAAATCACTCTCCAAAATCTTTTAGGTATTGCATGTATTGTGATTTAACATTCAGCAATGCCTGTCCTCCTCATAGTCCAAAATTTTGGGAGAAACTTAAGAATGCAAGCATTCTAGTCCTTGCTATACCACTTCCTAGCTATGTGACTGTTTTGGGTTGAATTGTATCTCCTCCCTGCCCACCAGATATGTTGAAATCCTGACTCTCAGTTCTTCACAACATGATCTAATTTGGAAATACCATCTTGTGGATGTAATTGGTTATGATGAGTTCATACTGGAGTAGGTTGGGCTTCTAATCCAACATGACCAGTGTCCTTATAAGAAGACAGCTAATCCATATATGACAAACTTACAGCTAACATCATACTCAGTGGAGAAAAGCTAAAAGCTTTTCTTGTAACATCAGGAGCAAGACATGAATGTCTACTTTCAGCCCTTTTATTCAACATAATTTGGAAGTCTTGGTTAAAGAAATTAGGCAGGAAAAAGAAATAAAATGAATCCGACCTGGGAAGGAAAAAGTAAAGTTTTCTCTATCTGCAGAAGACATGATTTCACATAGTGAAAACCCTAAAAGCCCTACCAAAAACTATTAGAACTAATAAATGAATTCAATAAAGTTACAGGATACAAAATCAACAAACAACACTCTGCTATCTTTCTATATAAATTTTAAGCCATGGGAAAGGGAAATTGAGAAAACATTCCCACTTAGAATTACCTCAGAATAAATAAAATACCTAGGAATTCCTTTCACCAAGGAGGTGAAAGACCCATACACTGAAAATTATAAGACATGGGTGAATGAAATTGAAGAACACACAAATAAATGGAGGGTTATTCTGTGCTCATGGATTAGAAGAATTAATATTTTAAAACTTTAATGTTTATTTATTCTTGAAAGAGAGAGAGAGAGAGAGACAGAATATGAGTGGGGGAGGAGCAGAGAGAGAGAGGGAGGGAGACACAGAATCTGAAGCAGGCTCCAGGCTTCTAGCTGTCTGCACAGAGCCTGATGCAAAGCTTGAACTCACGAACTATAGTGAAATCGTGACCTGAGCTGAAGCTGGACGATGCTCATACGACTGAGCCACCCAGGTGCCCAAGAATTAATATTTTTTAAACATCCATACTATCCAAAGCGATCTATAGGTTCATTGTAATTCCTATCAAAATTTCAATGGCAATTTTTCACAGAACTAGAACAAACAATCCTAAAGTGTATACGTGTGTAACCACAAAAGACCCATAGCATTCTTGAGAAAAAATGATGCTGGAGGCATCACACTCCATGATTTCAAACTATATAAGAATAGTAATCAAAACAGTACGCTATTGGCATAAAAACAGATAGAGGGATCAATGAAACAGAGTAGAGAACCCAGAAATGAATCCACACATATATGGCCAATTAATTTATGACAAAGGAGACAAGAATATACAATGAGGAAAGAACAGTCTCTTCTCTTCATGGTGTTGGAGAAAGTGGACAGCCACATGCAAAAGAATGAAAGTAGACTACTATCTTACACAAAAATCGCCTCAAGATGAACTAAAGATTTGGATGTAAGACCTGAAATCATAAAAATCCTAAAAGCAAATGTAAGCGTAGACTTAGACATTGGTCTTGGTAATGACCTTTAAAAATACGATTAAAGGCAAAGACAACAAAAGCAAAAATAACCAAGTTGAGACTATGTTAAACTAGGAAGCTTCTGCACAGCAAAAGAAATCATCAACAAAATGAAAAGACTATGGAAGAATGGGAGAAAGTATTTGCAAATTATGTATCTGATAAGGAGTTAATATCCAAAATATGTAAAGAATTCACACAAGTCAATAGCAAAACAACAATCCAATTTAAAAATGGGCAATGATCTGAATATATGTTGCTTCCTGAAAAAAAAAAAGACACATAGATGGCCTACAGGTACATAAAAATATGCTCAACCTCCTTAATTATCAGGGACATGCAAATAAAAGCCACAATGAGATACCACCTCACACCTGTCATAGAATGGCTATAATCAAAAAGACAAGAAATAACAAGTGTTGGTGACGATGTGGAGAGAAGAGAACCCTTATACACTGGTTGTGAGACTAAATTGGTACAACCATGATGGAAAACAGTATGGTGGTTCCTCAAATAATTAAAAATAGAACCACCATATGACTTAGCAATTCTACTTCTGGATATTTATCTGAAGAAAATGAAAACATTAATTTGAAAAGATATATGTACACTCATGTTAATTGTAGCATTATTTATAATAGCTAAGACATGGAAACCACCTAAGTGTTCTTCAGTGGATAAATGAACAAAAAAGTATGTGGTATGTACACAATGGAATACTATTTAGCCATAAAAAATGGAAATCTTACCATTTGTGATAACATTGTTGGACCCTGAGGGCATTATGCTAAGTGGAATAAATAGGACATAGAAAGACAAAGACTGTATGATCTCACTTATACATGAAATTAAACAAACAAACAAACAAACCTCCAGCTCAAGGATACAGAGACCAGACTGGTGGTTGCCAGAGGCAGGGGGTAGAGTATGGGTGAGATGGGTGAAGGAGGTCAAAGGTACACCCTTCCAGTTATAAAATAAACAAGTCATGGGGACATGACACACAACATAGTGACTAGAGTTATTAATACTGTATTGCATATTTGAAAGCTGTTACGACTATAAATCTTAGAAGTTGCTCATCACTATAACTGTATGGTGACAAATGTTAACTAGAATTATTTTGATCATTTTGCAATATATATAAATATCAAATCTTTATGTTCTGCACATGAAACTAATATAATGTTATGTGTCACTTATACCTCATTTAATTAAGAAAAAAGATAGCTATGTGAAAGCACAGAGACATACAGGGAGAATACTATGTGAAAATGCTGGATCGAAAGGAGGAGGATTGGAATGATGTATCCACAAGACTGGGGTTCCCAAGAGAAGGGAGAGACAAGGAAGCATTGCCCTACAGTTTTCAGATAAAGCATGGCCCGGCTGACAGACTTCCAGCCCCCAGAACCGTGAGACCATAAATTTTTGTTGTTTTAAGCCAGCAAGTCTGTAGGACTTCAGTACAGTCCGAGGAAAGTGATACGGTGATCTCAAACAATTTAGTTTCTCACCTTTAATATAGGAATAACAAATTTACCCACCTCATGCAAGCCATCAAATATGTTAGCTGTTATATATATATATATATATATATATATATATATATATATATATATATAAAACTGGGTGTTTAATGGTTGTTAGCCTACAAAAACTGACATGAAGGTCAGGATATACTTCGGAGCACAAGTTGGATGCCCAAAGACCTTATATGCAGTCAAAACAATATTGAAAATAATAATAGAGGAAGATCCTACAATCATGTGAATTAGGACATTATGCAGTTGGTGACTGGCTTTCATTCTCTGCCCAGCGTGCAGTCTCAAATTGGGATAGATAAAGCAGACAGCTCAATCTTGGTAAATGACAGAAAACAAGAAGAGCCCCATAACTCCAATTTCTTTCTCATGTCATCTCCCCAATCATACAAATGAATTGGACACCAGCCAATGGGGAGATTCTTGGAATGATGCTTGAGTCTTGAAAGTCCCAGGCAGCCCAAGGAGCCAGATTGTTTTCAGAGATATTTAAGTCGGAAGTAGCACAAAAGCATCGCTGGAACCAGAACATTGTTGATTCATGTTCATCCGAGCCCTATAACTCGGATGGACTATGTTGCCAGGTTTGCCCTTGGAATAAAGCAACTCTGCACTTTATAAATGTGAACCTTTGGATTCTTCTTGTTATTTAATGTTTAGCAAAACTCATCCGTTTATTAAAAGCCTTGAATAGGTATTTACAGTATTAATCACTTTATCAAATGAGTGTTTGGAAATACCTCATGTGAATCATTTAGCTGTTAACTTTCTATTTTGAAACAGAAACCAATTATGCAGCTCAGGGATGTGAATACCTGTATGTGCACAGCTTTTTTCTTTAAATATCAACAGACATGCATATTGCACTCAAAATTAGAAAGACTGACATAGGACTTTTTTCCCCAAGGAAAATGAAATGCAAATAAATGGTCTATTAGCACGCAGATTAGTGCTTCTGATTCATGCAGCGATTCCACCTGTTTGGATATTGTGCTCTCAGACATGAATCATCCAGAGATTTGGTAGATTTCCTTTCCCTCCCCCAGCTTATTTGGATATTTGGACATAACATGGACCTTGGCTTAAAAAGAGATGTTTGACTTGGAACTTAATTTTCAAGGAACAAATTAGCTAGATTATATGTTGCTATAATAACACAAATTAAGAGTGACTTGGATTTTCACTCAAGTGGCAGAATTAGAGGAGGAATAAGTAAGTGACCAGGCTATTCTAGTTCTTTGAAGCAGCAACCATAAATTATTAGAGGGAGACTATCTAAACAGTAAAGAAGTCTCTAGTCTCCCTCCTAATGATCTTGAATTCTTTTTATTTTCTAGAGTTATGGCAATTAAAGGCACTCAGCAAATATTTAGGAGTTCTAATTTTAGCTATGGGATTGGTATTAGAATCCTGAAGACTGGGAGTCTGTGCTCAAATGGTTGACAAATTGAAAGGATCAGTAAAATAAATCACTAACAACTGAAAACATGTGTAAGTGAGGGCCTGGAAACTCAGTGACAGTGTTCCTCATGGAAGGCTCAATTTGTTGAACTTCACACTGTTGGATTCTACTAACATATAAAGTGGTGTGCAAATTACATTTCACAGTAATACCAAGGGTTTGATCCTTCCCTTTGACATGCTACAAGCAAAAGCACATTCTTCAAGATTCACTGAAACACAAATGAGACAGGGCAAGGCTGAGCCCTGGTGGGTCTGCTGCTGCTAGTGTGTCACATAACAGGCCAGAGTGTTTTGAAAGGGAACGTGGAAAATTATTTCGTGTCTTGATACTCCACTTGACTTTTCATGCACTACTGGAATGGGTCTGCATTAGGCAAGACAATGATACATTCTTTTAATGGGAGGTACATCTACACATGCATAGTTCTAAGAGCACATGTGGTTCTTAACAAAGCCGAGAGCCTAAAACGTTCCAGTTGACATGGTCTTTACACAAAGGGGACACCTGGTCATCTGTATACAATGTGAGCAGTATCTTAGCTCAGATATTCTAACATTCCATGATTTGAAAAAAGCAAGTGATGTTTGAACCATGTGAACTTGCTAGTTTCAAGTGTGTTTGACTTAAAAAATTTTTTTAATGTTTTATTTATTTTTGAGAGAGAGATAGAGACAGCATGACTGGGGGAGGGTCAGAGAGAGAGTGAGACACAGAATCTGAAGACAGGCTCCAGGCTCTGAGCTGTCAGCACAGAGCCTGATGCAGGGCTCGAACCCACGAACCGTGAGATCATGACCTGAGCCGAAGTTAGACGCTTAATCAAATGAGACACCTTCGCACCCCAGATTTTTCTTAATACCAGATTCTCAATCACTGTTGCACTTAATTAGTTAAAACACTTTACTATGCNTTTAATGGTTGTTAGCCTACAAAAACTGACATGAAGGTCAGGATATACTTCGGAGCACAAGTTGGATGCCCAAAGACCTTATATGCAGTCAAAACAATATTGAAAATAATAATAGAGGAAGATCCTACAATCATGTGAATTAGGACATTATGCAGTTGGTGACTGGCTTTCATTCTCTGCCCAGCGTGCAGTCTCAAATTGGGATAGATAAAGCAGACAGCTCAATCTTGGTAAATGACAGAAAACAAGAAGAGCCCCATAACTCCAATTTCTTTCTCATGTCATCTCCCCAATCATACAAATGAATTGGACACCAGCCAATGGGGAGATTCTTGGAATGATGCTTGAGTCTTGAAAGTCCCAGGCAGCCCAAGGAGCCAGATTGTTTTCAGAGATATTTAAGTCGGAAGTAGCACAAAAGCATCGCTGGAACCAGAACATTGTTGATTCATGTTCATCCGAGCCCTATAACTCGGATGGACTATGTTGCCAGGTTTGCCCTTGGAATAAAGCAACTCTGCACTTTATAAATGTGAACCTTTGGATTCTTCTTGTTATTTAATGTTTAGCAAAACTCATCCGTTTATTAAAAGCCTTGAATAGGTATTTACAGTATTAATCACTTTATCAAATGAGTGTTTGGAAATACCTCATGTGAATCATTTAGCTGTTAACTTTCTATTTTGAAACAGAAACCAATTATGCAGCTCAGGGATGTGAATACCTGTATGTGCACAGCTTTTTTCTTTAAATATCAACAGACATGCATATTGCACTCAAAATTAGAAAGACTGACATAGGACTTTTTTCCCCAAGGAAAATGAAATGCAAATAAATGGTCTATTAGCACGCAGATTAGTGCTTCTGATTCATGCAGCGATTCCACCTGTTTGGATATTGTGCTCTCAGACATGAATCATCCAGAGATTTGGTAGATTTCCTTTCCCTCCCCCAGCTTATTTGGATATTTGGACATAACATGGACCTTGGCTTAAAAAGAGATGTTTGACTTGGAACTTAATTTTCAAGGAACAAATTAGCTAGATTATATGTTGCTATAATAACACAAATTAAGAGTGACTTGGATTTTCACTCAAGTGGCAGAATTAGAGGAGGAATAAGTAAGTGACCAGGCTATTCTAGTTCTTTGAAGCAGCAACCATAAATTATTAGAGGGAGACTATCTAAACAGTAAAGAAGTCTCTAGTCTCCCTCCTAATGATCTTGAATTCTTTTTATTTTCTAGAGTTATGGCAATTAAAGGCACTCAGCAAATATTTAGGAGTTCTAATTTTAGCTATGGGATTGGTATTAGAATCCTGAAGACTGGGAGTCTGTGCTCAAATGGTTGACAAATTGAAAGGATCAGTAAAATAAATCACTAACAACTGAAAACATGTGTAAGTGAGGGCCTGGAAACTCAGTGACAGTGTTCCTCATGGAAGGCTCAATTTGTTGAACTTCACACTGTTGGATTCTACTAACATATAAAGTGGTGTGCAAATTACATTTCACAGTAATACCAAGGGTTTGATCCTTCCCTTTGACATGCTACAAGCAAAAGCACATTCTTCAAGATTCACTGAAACACAAATGAGACAGGGCAAGGCTGAGCCCTGGTGGGTCTGCTGCTGCTAGTGTGTCACATAACAGGCCAGAGTGTTTTGAAAGGGAACGTGGAAAATTATTTCGTGTCTTGATACTCCACTTGACTTTTCATGCACTACTGGAATGGGTCTGCATTAGGCAAGACAATGATACATTCTTTTAATGGGAGGTACATCTACACATGCATAGTTCTAAGAGCACATGTGGTTCTTAACAAAGCCGAGAGCCTAAAACGTTCCAGTTGACATGGTCTTTACACAAAGGGGACACCTGGTCATCTGTATACAATGTGAGCAGTATCTTAGCTCAGATATTCTAACATTCCATGATTTGAAAAAAGCAAGTGATGTTTGAACCATGTGAACTTGCTAGTTTCAAGTGTGTTTGACTTAAAAAATTTTTTTAATGTTTTATTTATTTTTGAGAGAGAGATAGAGACAGCATGACTGGGGGAGGGTCAGAGAGAGAGTGAGACACAGAATCTGAAGACAGGCTCCAGGCTCTGAGCTGTCAGCACAGAGCCTGATGCAGGGCTCGAACCCACGAACCGTGAGATCATGACCTGAGCCGAAGTTAGACGCTTAACCAACTGAGCCACCCAGGAGTCCCAAGTGTGTCTGACTTAAAAAATGGTGATATGTATGATTCAACCTAATACTGTTCAAAGTTTGGGAGAAGCAAGGGAGAGAAGGGATTTCATTTACTTTTTTTTTTTCCTTACTCTTTGAGACCACGTTAACAAATTGAATGAAATGTTCAGTTTGGCTCAGAATCACATTACTCATCCTAAACATGAAGGTGTTTACTCCTCTTACCTCAATTAAAATTTCTGACAAACTGGGGTATCTGACTGACTCAGTCAGTGGAACATGTGACTCTTGATCTTGGGGTCATGAGTTCAAGCCCCATGTTGGGGGAAGAGATCATTACTTAAAAAAATATATATATATTTTACAAACATTATTCTGTTTTGAATTCCCACCTAAATAAACAAATCATAAATCTGCTTTATAATATTTGTACTTTCAATCTTAGAATTGGTCATCTTTCTTTGTTTGACAGACTCCAAATCTACTAAACAAAGGAATACCACCAGTATGTCTGAAAACAAATACTCCACTTTCATCTACATAACAAACTATTAAGCCAATCGCAGATTAAAAAGACAAAAAACCTGATAACTTGTGTTTTTCTTTCCTCTCTGTACAGAATAGAATATTCTGCCACTACAGAATATGGAAAATGTTCTCTCTCATATCTTTTAATTCAGCAAATGCCCTGTGGACCAGCTCTGTAAAAGGAGTCAGACTTCCCTTAGTGTCACCTTGATAAAGGAATTGCAGAGTTCTTCAAGGAGATGACATGCATTGGGTCCCTGAACACTTACATTAATAATCAAACATGGTAGCTATTATGTTAAGGACTCCTGTTAAGGACACATTTCTGGATTAAAAATTAAATTCTATCTAATCTTTTAGGTAGCTCCGTTCTCCCCAGAGACTGTCTCCAATAAAAAGTATTTGATTTGCTAGAGCCATGGATCTTTTTTTTTTTTTTTTTTTTTTTTGCTGCCAGCTAAAATTAGGATTTTCTGAGGGGAGTGAGGGCAAGCAAACAGGAGAGAAAAAAGAGATAAAATTTCAGATAACCTTTTTGGAACCTGTTCCAATTGGTTGTAATTTATCAGATTTTTTTCTTCTACTTTTTCTTTCCTTAAAAAAAATTAACTGGGCTCAGAAATGGCAATTTTTATATATTATTGCTTTACACTAACTTTCATTCGTCTCTTCTTGCCAAAATGGTGGCCCTGTTTATGGGAATGCTAGCTTTGGAATATCCAGTTGGAGCTCTAGGAAAAAAAACCCCAAAAGTTTAACTGGGTTTGAGACATTTATCTTCTACATAATTTAAATAAAATTTATTCATGTTTTTTATTGTTTACTTCATGACTTTTTCCTTTCAGTTTGTACCCTGTTGACCATCTTTTACAGCACATTATGGTGTTAAGTATGATTTAGCCATGTGACGGATAGTAGATGTTAGTTATAGTAATAACTGGTTTCTCCTTATACAGTATTAGTTCAAGGATCTTAAAGCACATTCTATCTACTTTTGTCTGCAAGTACTATTGTCTTCATCCTAATGATCACAGAATACCACAGACAAGTTAGGCATTTTTCCTAGGGTTTCAAATAGAATCACTGATAGTCACAGAAATGGAATCTGGAAGCCAAATTATTCTAAAAGACTGTATGCCATCAAATACACTCAGAATGATAGGGTTCAAAGGCTCTTAAATGTTGTATGGTTAAAAGCCCAGACTGGGTCACCATTTAATATTTTCTCTGATATCCCAGTCTAGTGTTTATCTCTACTGAGACGTTTGCTTCTGGAGCACCCCGTTCTATATAGTAAATCATAGAACGAAACATCAAAGCATTGCAGTCACAGGCACATGAGCACAAGTACTAGCACAAATGGCTGCAAAAGCCAGTTTGTGGTACATTGTCTACAGAGAGAGCTGTTCTGGAGCTCCCAAATTGGCGGTGGATTCACTTTTTAAAAAAACTATGTCAAAATGTACACACCGTAAAATTTGCCATTTTAGCCATTTTTAAGTGCCCAGTTCGGTGGTATTCACATTGTTATGCAAGCCTTTCCACCATGCGTCTCCATCCACACCATGGATGTTTATTTTCTGTCTTTGTTTTTTAATGAGAGCTTTTCTATTGTGTATGAAGTGGCATATTATTGTGTCCTTGGACTCATTTTGTTTGGCTATGTGGGTAGGCCTTCACAGCGCTTTATAAAAGTTTGACTGAATTGACAACATTGGCAATTAGCAGCATGGAGATAAAATTTCAAATATCTGCCTTGTCCTCAAAAATCAGATGACCTAGTGGCGTTGGGTTCTAACTCTTGAATACCTAGCAGCCGCTAGAGTTGAATGGCTGAGGCTGCCTGTGGATATGGTGGGACATGGGCTCTCAGATTTTCCACGACCACCCAACTCCTTTTATACCCCACAGGCTAATTTATTTAACTGCCTAAAGTTATAAAGGCACTTGAGGTTGCAACTAATTATGAACTGACGAGTATTAATGATAAGATAGTATCTTGAAATGTGAAGTATAGAACATTGAGTAGGAGGCTTTCATTCTGGATTACTTTCCTCAAGAATGAAGAACAGAATCTATTTGAAGGAACAGTTAGACTACAGCAATATGAAAAGACACATATGATGTGTTCAACACTACATCCACAAAAGAATTTATTGCGCACCTATAATGTATCAAGTATTGTTTTAATCACTTGAAAAATATCAGTGAACAAAATAAGCATCACTCCCCTGCCCTTCTTGTAACACTTATATTCTAGGAGGAGTAGAAAGGCAGACTATAAATGAGAATTATAACTAAATAATAAGTAAATTATAAATAAGAGAAAATGCAGGATATAAATATGTGAGATTTAATTATATCAGGCAAAAATCAGGCTTATTTAAGAAAAAGGAAATAGGAAAAGAATCTTAATTTATTAGAGTTTAAGATTTTATGTTTTTACTATATTCTAAAATTTTATTGACATTGTTTTAATTTGGTAATGTAAAAATAAATTTAGATTTTTGAAAAGACTAAAGAAAAGTAGTCCATTCAGTGGTTGGGCACCAATTTTTTGATGAGAGACTGAAAATAAATAAGAAGCTGTTGTCTGACCATCTGGTGCCCTAAATTCAAGGGTTGAAATTATGTTTCTGAGCCCAAATTTGTGAATATTTATTTTTTCTCTACTCAAAACAATTCAAGAGTCAATATAGAACTGGAGTCTCAGGAATACCTTATCCTCCAGAGATAGGGACTCTCAGGGTTTAGAGCAGTCTATTTTTATTTTTCCAGGAGCAAGGCACATGATCTGAAATCTTCATATATTTGGCTTGGATGTCTTTACTATTGATAAAAATGCTGAGTCTAGTAGAGCCATTCTTGACATATATGTTTTCCCTTATTTTTAAATTAAACTTTTTAGTATTTGTACTTTTAAATCTTGCTGAAAAACATTTTAATTGAAGGATAGTATATTTAGAAAGATTTACATCTCTATGTATATACAAATGTGTGTGTGTGTGTGTGTGTGTGTATGTGCTTCATCAAGTCATATATATGTATGACTTGATAAATTCTCACAAACTGAATGCTTTTCCTTTTGACATTCTCACTACTATTCTTTCTCATCATTGGCATCCAGAGCTAAATGTCATCTCCTCAGAGAGACCTTCTCTAACCTCCCAATGCAAAGTATCAAGTCATTTTCCATCAGAGTGTTCTTGAAGTATGGTCTGGGGATTCCAAAGGTCCTTGATATCTTTGTAAGGGGTCTATGAGGTCAAGTTGTTTTTAAATAATACTGTCGTGCTTTGTCTTTTTATTCTCATTTCCTTATGAGTGCAAGGTGGAGTTTTTCAGTAGCTCCATGGTAGGTGATTATAACTCTCTGATGGCTATTAAAGGGATATGTGCTTGAGTGTTCTTGCGGGGTTAAAGTTTTTTCAGTTTTTATATCTGATAATGCTACATAGCAATAGATATAACTCACATTGGAGTCCTCAGTAATTAAAAAAAATGTGAAGGATTACTGAGACCAAAACTTTTAAGAACTATATCCATTGCTTTACCATATTATCCCTTTTAAACAAGTAGTTTGCATTGTCTTTTATGATCAGATTTAAAAAAAATTTTTAACCCATTTACTATATGACTTTCCCTAGACCGTTAGCACGGTGGGATCAGAGACCTTACCTTTCTGGTTTACTGCCATATTTTAAAGTCTCAAATAGAGACTGGCACGTAATAGTTGTTCAATAAATATTTGTTAAATAAATAAATAGATGAATGGATAAGGAACAGGAAAAGAAAAACAATTTTTCAAAAGATAAAAACAACCTCAGAGGTATATAACAACGTTAAATATTGTTTGTAGCCAAGAAAATTAAAATAAAATTATTTAAAAGATTTGAATTATTAATAAAGATTTAAAAGTGATAACAGTACTGTAGAGAGTATGAGGAAGCAGGAATTCTCATTTCCTACTTATGAGAGTGTCTATTGTTTCACTGTTTTTCAAAAGTATTAAGAGCCACAAAAATGTGCCTACCCTTTGAAGCAATAATTACATGTCTGGTAATATATTTAAATGAAATAATTTGAAATACCAAATATATTATTTATAGTAGTGGGAAAATGAGAAAAAACTAAATGTTCAAGATGCTTGAATGGTTACATCAATTATAATATATCCATATAACGAAATACTTTTCAGCCATTGAAAATAACATTTGTAAATCATGTTTAATTGCAGGGAGACAGGGCTGTATTGATAATTTAAATGGAAAAAAAGGTTAAAATGTATAGGTATTGATCTGAACTATAAAAAATATGTACCAAAAACTACTAGCATGAAATACATCAAAACTGTAATAATATTTATCTCCAGGTGGTACGATTATGGATTACTTTAATTTTCTTTTTTCTTTTTCAACTTTCTTGCAATAAAGCTCCATTATTATAATAGCTAGAAAGTTATTTTAAATCAGAGTACAAATGCTAACAATTTGATAAATAACATGTTTAAAATTATATCTCAATTGCTAAACCATCATAGAGAGAAAACTGGAAAGACAAAACGGTATTAAGATCAGTATTAGAGCATCAGGAGACAATCTATCTGAGATGGACTGTGAGCTAGGTAATTTGCCAGCAAGTCATTTAAGTCCAAAATCTCAGTGTCTTTACCTGTAAGATAATAACAGAACCTACCTCAGAGGGTGGTTATCAGGATTAAATTTAAGATATATTTCTCTTAACCTAGCGCTTGGTACCTGGTAACACTCAATAACATTAATCATTGCTATTGTTACTACAATATTTAACTATGTCTTCTTCATCTAGATATGCACTGACAAGATCTTAGCTCTAGAGTCCCCAGGTGCTTTGAGCAAATAAAGATAAAAGGGACAGTCAGAACACAAGCCTATGTGGAAATTGGTAAAAGCTGATAAACAAACACCAATGAGGTGTTACTGGCCTCTAAACTTTAAGGCTGAGAGGTGGCTATCAAAGGCAGGCTCAGTGAGAGAAAGCTCTGGCTGTCATAGACTCTATCCGTGCATGGGGCGGTTAGCAACTAAGAGAGAGTTTTCACACTGCCCCTCCTGGGACACAGAGACAGCTCTCTTTGTGTTCTGTATGTAGCTACTGTTTGCTCCAGTGCCAAGTGCTGCAGAAGCCAAGCCAGCAACTTGAGTGCCATCTTTGACACTTCTCTTTCCCCTTTCTAGTGTTCGATTTTTCTCTAAACTGTGCTGTTTTGACTCTCTAAACATCTCTGACTGTCCACTTCTTTCTGTCTTTATTGTCACTAACCCAAAACCCAATGCTTTCCTTGACTGACTGCCTTCTCTCTTGCCTCTCCCCAGTCTGTTCGTCCAACCATGACAAAAGTCTTTTAAGAATTCATCTCCATTGCTTCTGAAGCGAAAGTCTTTCAATGGTTTCTCAGTACTATTGCTCTTTGGATGAAGTCTAAACTCTAGCTTACCTTAGTACCCTGCCTCTCTCTAGTATCCAAACATCTTAACTATTGAATTATGTTCAGATCCTTGAAAGGAACAGCCTGTCAGTTCTACACTGTCTTCCTTAAATTCTTTCCATGTGTTCCCTAAATTCATATGCTGAAGCTTCAACCCCCAGTGAGACTGTATTTACAGATAGAGATTTTAGAAGGTAATTAAGATTAAGTGAGGTCATAAGAGGGGGACTCTTCCTCCTATAGGATTAGTGTCTTTATAAGAAGAGACACCAGAGGGTGCTCTCTCTTTCCACTCACCCATGCACCATGTGAGGACACAACAAGAAGTCAGTTGTCGACAAGCCAGGAGGAGAGCTCTCAGCCAAAACCAAATTGGCTGGTACCTTGATCGTGGACTTCCCAGGGTCCAGAATGTCTGTTGCTTAAAGCACTCAGGCTGTGATGTTTTGTTAGGTTATCTCAAGCAGTCCGATACACCATATCCTGAACACTGCCATTCCTCCTTTCATCTTTCAAAAGATCTCTACTGAGGCAAATTTTCTGGTGGAAGCCTTCTGTAAATGATCTATTGTACCTAACCTTCATGCTCTCAGAGCATCATGTGTTACTATCATCATCCTATTTCTCATCATGGTATTATCACTTCATGTTTCATATCGGGATGAAGTATGGACTAATTAAACACGAAGCCAAAGAACCCTGTAGCCTGAGGATCTTGCACTATGTCTGATACAGTGATGCCTCTATGAATATTTTGCTGAATTGATTGACTGAAAGGGCAGGTTATCTTCACTCATTCTCTCTCTTTCCTAGCAATGAAAATTTGTATGGAAATTTTTGAAAAATATATTGGAGAATGGACCAAGAAATAACAACCTCAAAGGCAATAATTTGATTTAGAAGAGAACGGTCTTTTACATATGATTTATAAATATCCATGAGGCTAAAACCAAATAGAGAAAGAAATTGTAAAAGTCCTTTACAAGTATTTTATAAATCCTCTGTGAGTCATATTACACAGTGGCTGAGGGTAAGAGTTCTGGGTCAGGTTCTTCCAGGGAGATCCCCGCTTGCCACTTATCTTGTGTGTGACCTTAAGAAACTTACTTAATTTCTTTGTCATTCATTTCCTCAGCTGTACTTTGGGGATAAGGAATAGCACATGCATCTTAGAATTGTTGGGGAAATTATCTGAGAAAATACAGGTAAAAGTTCTTACACTAATATGCAGAACATACTAAGGATGTGACAAATGTTAGTAACTTTAATTTTCTAAATTAGTAAACCAGGTTCAAGAAAAGGCAAAACATAGGTTTTGCGCCCAATGAGCCCCAGATGAAGGCTGGGACTATACCATTGAAGGCAGTGTTAAGAATTATTGGTTTCCATGGGCTCTTTTTCTGAAGTTACCATGTCCAACACATAGTATTTTATTTTATTTATACCTCGTTGTGTTCCAAAAAGAATTTCAGGAAGCTTCCAGATGAACATAAAATACAACAAGTAACATGAGTTAAAGGCAGAATGAAAGAAGAGAGAAAAAACAAGAGTGAGGACAAAGTTGGGCTAGGAATAAATAATATATTACTAGAAATTATGAGCATGTTAAAGTTTAAGACAAAGCACTAAATCAAGAGAGGGTAGTGTAGGAATGTTATTTTAATTTCTCCTCCATCTCCTCCCTCCTTTTCTTCAAGATGATATAAATGCTATTTTAATTTTTAAAAACCCAAACTATTTACATTACTTTCATTATAAAAATAATTCTGCATTTGTGGTTAAAGACTGATTTTCTGTATTTTAGTTCATGAAGCTATATTTAAACTTATAAATAGATGTACATATAAATTAATGGGGATAAGTAGGCTTAATATTAATTAAGCACTTAGTGACCTGCGGGATACCAGTCTAAGCCTTCACCCAAGTAGTTTTTTTTTTCTTGATACCTTAGGAAGTAATTAAATATCCATTTTATACATGAGATACAGAGAAGTGAATTGATTCACTCAACTTACCATAATTATAAGTATGTAACTCAAACCTACATCTGTGTCTGATGCCTGAACTGCTATCATCATATCAGGGGCAGATCTTCAAGAGAAAACACACACATTTGCCCAAACACATCAGGCAAACATTTAGTTTCATTTTCCTATTGAGAGATTTTTCTGGTAAGTGGTATATATCATTACTTGGCTTTGTTTATATAATTTGCCATAATAGTAGAAGAAAAATTTGAGTGCTTGGGAAAAAAGTCTTAGCAGAGATATGCAGGGCTACAGGAATCACTCAGAAATTCCAGATCATCTCACTCATGTGTTAAAAAAAAAAAAAAGAACTCTTAAAAACAGATTCCAGAGATCTAATGGATATTAAATTTCAGGAGTAAATATGGTAGAATTAAAGAGAAGATCTTTAGAAATATAATTGGAGCCAAGTGGGAAATGAAGATGTTAAAGTTATTATGTTCATTTTATTCACATGTGAACACTAGGGAATGACTGTAAATGGAAGTATGAACATCTATTCCTCCCATAGGTAAATTAGACTCAAAAAGCACAATGACAGAAAAATTAAAATTGAAATATTGCTACTCATTCCTACTCATGACCTCTAAACCCTTCAGTAAGACAGAGGACTGTCATTAATCTATTATTACAAAAGAGTAGTTTGACTTAGCTTGTGAAATACCAGGTTTAATCATATTAACTATGGTTAATTCAGTTCTCTGAATAGTCCATGAATTGATTGTTAGTTTTTGGGATTTTTTCATAGCTATAACTTTGCACATGACTTTTAATCTGTTTTGATCATACTGTTCCTCCTTTGACCCACTATCCTAAAAAATTCTTTCTTTCTTTCTCTCTTTCTTTCTTTCTTTCTTTCTTTCTCTCCTTTCTTTCTTTTTCTTTCTTTTCTTTCTTTCTTTCTTTCTTTCTTTCTTTCTTTCTTTCTTTCTTTCTTTCTTTCTTTCTTTCTTTCTTTCTTTCTTTCTTTCTTTCTTTCTTTCTTTCTTTCTTTCTTTCTTTCTTTCTTTCTTTCTTTCTTTCTTTCTTTCTTTCTTTCTTTCTTTCTTTCTTTCTTTCTTTCTTTCTTTCTTTCTTTCTTTCTTTCTTTCTTTCTTTCTTTCTTTCTTTCTTTCTTTATTTATTTATTCTTGAGAGAGAGAGAGAGAAGGTCCAAGTGAGCGAGAGGCAGACACAGAGAGAGAACCTCAGGAGGGGCAGAGAGAAATAGGGAAGGTGGGGAGGGAGGGAGAGTTAGAGAGAGAGAGAGAGAGAGAAAGAAGCAGGGCTCACCTGAAGTGGGGCTCATTTTCACCCCAAGTGGGGCTCAAGCTCACCTGTTGTGGGACATGAACTCATGAACTGTGAGATCATGACCTGAGCTGAAGTCAGACACAACAACTGAGCCAAACAGGCGCCCTATCCTGAAAAAGTCCTATGCATCCTTTAATGCTTAGCTAAAATAGAAAAATAATTGGCCATGCACCACACTTTTTATTACAAATCTCTGGGGTTTGAGGTTAAGGCGAGAGTTGACAAACTATGGACAAATCCAGCTGGCTGCCTATTTTGGGAAATAAAAACTTACTGAGCCACAGCCACACTCATTCGTTTGTGTATTGTCTGTGGCTGCTATCCTGTAACATTGGACTTGTTGAGTGGCTGTGACAGGGACGGTCTGGACCACAAAGCCTAAAATATTTATGATCTTGCCTTTAAGTGATGTTTGCCAATCCTAGAGGTAAGAAGTGGGAAGACTTTTCGTATTTTCACATGTTCAAGGACAAAACTAAACTAAAAATATGTGATGGAGGTGCTGTTTTCTTTCTGGTGTGCTTTTCTGTGTTACGTGACTTTCTCTAAAAAAATTTATATATTTTTTTATTAAAACTTGTTTTTTACATTTATTTATTTTTGAGAGACACATACAGAGAGAGCAAGGGGAGTGGGGAAGGGCAGAGAGAGAAGAAAACACAGAATCTGAAGCAGTCTCCAGGCTCAGAGCTCTATGCGGGGCTCGAACCCACAAACTGTGAGATCATGACCTGAGCCGAAGTTGAATCCTTAACTGACTGAGCCACCCAGGTGCCCCTCTAAAAACATATTTTTAAAGATCTGATTCAAATGGCATTTCATCCATGAAACCTTCTGTTATGGTCTGTTTCCTGTATGTTCCACGGAAGTGTTAGACTTTTCTATATTAGTAGTTATCAAACCGCATAGCAATCATTGTTTCTATATTTTTCTCTTAGACAAGCTCATGATAACATCATAATGACAGAGACATTGGGCTAACTGTATTTTTAGGTTAGGGCCTAACCCAGACATGATGATTTTTTAGCATGTTGAGAGAAAATTCTTCTTTACCTTCATAGTTTACAGTAATTTCATAATGATTATTTAATTATCTTACTATGTCACCTAATCAGAGGTTTCCTTGAACATCCATAAAAAATAGCAACTCACTACACTCAAACTCTCTTATTCAATGTAGTTATTTCTGTAACACATATAACTACTTGATATCATAATTGTTTATGTAGGACCCTTCTCTCCCCAGGTCCCTAGAATGTAGGATTCCTATGAGTAAGTACTTGGCCTCTACAGTTCGTGGTTGTATTCCCAGTGCTAGAACACTGCTTGCAACAGAAACTAATTAGAGTTGAGCTATTCCTATCCTCATTTTACAGAAAGTAAGGAAATCAAGGGAAGTTTTTAAGCAGAAAGGATTTTATTTGAATTACATATAATTGCCTTGTTTCTTTCCCCTTGAAAAATAAAGGCTAGCTTATACATTTAAATTTTCCTGTATAAATATACAAATATCATTTTTGAGAAAGATAATTTTTCTAGCTATGGGATCCTTTCCTAAAAAAATTTTTTTTGCATTTAAGTGTTATCTCTTGTTTTTATTTATTTATTATTATTTGCGGTTTTAGGCAAATGTTTTTCAGCTTTATTGAGGTCTAACTGACAAAATTGTAAGATACTGAAAGTATAAAGACATGATGATATGTATATGTACGTGCATATTGTACAAGGATTAATTAACACCTCCATTATCTCACATATTTACCTATTTCAAAGAAGTTTGAATTGATTGCTTATAGTCACACTGACTGTAATTCTTGGAATAATAGATGGGAAGAACAAGAGAGAAGAAATAGCAGAGGAGGCAAAGACAGAAGAAATAAATTACGTAATTTGAGGACTAAATGTCAGGATGAGCATTTGGCCAAAAGGACAGGATATGAAAACAATCTATGTCTCAATAGTAAGAGTAGTGACAATAGTACCAATAATACTGTTATTCATAGATGATAAGTAGCTATTGAGTATTGAGTATAAGATGCTCATTTTATGTACCACTAAAAAAAGAAAAGTATTTCCAATTAAGCTATGATATGCCATTGATTATTAGATGCATCCTAATCTCAGAGTTTCCAAAATGGAAAATAAAAAGTGTGTGTTAGAATCAATATAATGAAGCTAAGCACTGTTTTCTCCACTTTTCCCCACCCACAGCAACTCTCATTTCTCAGTGATCTATTAGTTTTCACAACTTCCCTGGGAGTTTTCAGTTCTTCTAACAATTTCTGCTTTACAGAAGAGGAAATGAAGTCTTGTAGTAGTTAAGTGATTTTCTTGAGAACACAGCACTAATCTGGGAGTTACAGTCCACACCATATGATGGAAATCCAGTAACGGGATTACCTTAGCAATATGTGCTTGCAACTAATTTTTAAAAATTTTATTCCTAAGTATTTATGATCATCTTTGTACAATTTATGTTAAAAACATTATTACAGTATTGTCATACCCAAAATTAAATTTTGTGTTAAAAATTTTAATAAAAAAATGTAATAAGTATATTATCATATCAAAGATGAGCAAGAGTCCTGTTATATCTGATTTATAATCAGATTTCAAGTCCTTGATGTAAATGTTTAAAAAATAACTTTGAGATACAATTCATATGCCATAAAATTCATCCTTTTAAAGTGTATGGTCCATTGAGGGTGTTATGCTGAGCGAAATAAGTCAGGCAGAGAAGGACAAATATCATAATTTTGCACGTATAGGAGGATTGGGAGGAACTTGACGGAGGAACAAGGGGGAGAAGAAGGGGGGAAATGGTGGGGGAAAGGGAGAGAGGCAAACCATGAGAGACTCTTGAAGCTGACAAAAACTGAGGATTGATGGATGTGGGCGGGAGGGGGGATGGGCATGGAGGAAGACACTTGTGGGGATGAGCACTGAGTGTTCTGTGGAAACTAAATTGACAATAAACTATTTGTAAAAAAAAAATAAATTAAAAAAAATAAAGTGTATGGTCCAATGATATTTTAATATATTTACAAAGTTGTACCTACATCACGACTATCTAATTTCAGTTCATTTTTATCATCCATAAAAGAAACACCTCATAACTATTAACAGTCACTCTCCAATTAACCACACACCCCCAGTCCTAGGAAGCCATTTATCTTTGTTTATTTAGTTCTATGGATTTACTTATTCTGGACATTTCACATTAAAGGAATCAAGCAATATCTAGACTTTTGTATCTGGTTCCTTCCACTTAGCATATTTTCTTTTTCTTTTTTCTTTAACTTGAAAATAACTTATTTTGCATAAATGAAAAAATGTCAACATGCCCATTTGAAACAGTATCTCAGTGTTACAATATTTACTAGCCAAAGCTGCAAATTGTGGCCTTTTTTCCAGTGTCATAAATGATAGTTGTAATTCAAATATGTAACATGCATATGTGAATCTGGATTCCCAGAATTTATTTGGATACACAAAATATTTTGTTGGACAGGTTAGCAAATACCATTCTAGTTTACTTTGGTACTATATATATATATATATTTTTTTAAATATATATCTTTCTTTTTTAAATTAGACAATAATGATCCATTATTTTAACTTTATGAAAAAGATGATAGAGGAAAATAATTTATTTTTGTTTTTAATTTTTAATAATGTATTTATTATTATTTTTAAAATTTATGTCCAAATTAGTCATAATGCAATAATGATTTCAGAAGTAGAATCCAGTGATTCATCCCTTACATATAATGCCCAGTGCTTATCCCAAAGCATGTTATTTATTTATTTTTGAGAGAGAGAGAGAGAGGAGTGCGCAAGCACAGATGGGGGAGGGGCAGAGAGGGAGACACAGAATCTGAAGCAGGCCCCAGGCTCTAAGCTGTCATCACAGAGCCCCAGGCGGGGCTCAACTGCACGAACTGTGAGATCATGACCTGAGCTGAAGTCAGATGCTTAACCAAATGAACCATCCAGGAGCCCCTCACTTAGCATGTTTTCAAGGCTCATCCATGTCATAACATGTATCAGTACTTCATTCCTTTCTGCGGCTGGCTATTCATCTATTATATGAATTTACTTCATTTTATTTAGCCATTCATTCATCAGTTGATGGACATTTAGGGTTGTTTGGACTTTTTGGCTATTATGAATAATACTGCTATGAATATGTGTTTATGACTTTTGTGTGGACATATGTTCCCAATTTATTTGGGTATATGTATAGACATGAAATTCATGGGTCATATGGTAACTCTATGTTTAACTTACTGAAGAACGGCAAAACTGTTTTCTATAGTGACTGTACCATTTTATTCTCAACTGCAACAAATGAGGGTCCAATTTCTCTATATTCTCTCCAACACTGGTTATTGTCTTTTTTATTATATCCATCCTACTGAGTGCAAAGCAACGTCAGTGTGGTTCCATTACTTTTTAAAGTATCAGTTTCTATGTCTGAAAAAAAAATATCATTGATTATCATGACTATCATTGATTATCATTGATTATCAGAGATTGGTGATCTTTGAAAATTTGGCAAATTGTCTTTAAAGCCACATGTGTACACATCACTTGTCTTAAATTCCCAGGGTTTAGTCTAATGGATATTAACAGCACTTCTGTGGAGTAAGCTGGTAGGATAATCATCATCTCCAAGAGATATGAGCTTAGAAAGGCCACCAGCCAAACATAAATCATCCTATTCACAGTTCAGTACTTCACAGTTACCGGGTCACTCTGCCCATGGATAAGGAATGGACAAAATACGAGATGCAGAAAAGACTCACTGAATTGCAACCTCCATTAGAATATCTAAATTTAACACAGAACCTGCACCTATAACATGTCTTTTTATGATTTGTTCCCTTCTTTAAAGCCAGGACAGTGACAATGAAAAGACTCTGTATCATGTAAAATGACAAGTTTTATTTTTCATATTTGTTCCCCAAAGAGGTAGCATTGCAAAGAAGTAGCATCTTTCTGAAAGCCAAAGTACTTCCATCATTTATGAACTCTTCATGGCATTGGCAGAAAGGCAAATATTTCAGTACTCAAAAATCAAGACACATTTAACATTTAACACAGAGTCTTGTTATAAATTGTGTATGTATATGTGTATGGAGGTCCATTTTATATCATATACCTCAGCCAAAAGAAATCATGGTGTACTGCTGTTTGTCAATCAAAATAAGACTGTGATGTTTATATAAGAAATTCCTTTTTTTTTTTTTTTAAGAGAACAAACAAGAGAGACCATGCACAAGTTGGGGTGGGGAGCAGCAGAGGAGAGGGACACTCCTAAGCAGGTTTCACACCCAGGGCAAAGCTCAATGTGTGGCTGGATCCCATAACCTTGAGGTCACTACAAAATCAAGAGTCAGATGCTCAACTGACTGAGCCACCCAGGTGCCCTGAAGAAGTTCCTTTTTGGAAGAAACAATGATAAAAGCAAAAGGGCAACAAAATCTCAGCCCCCACAAAACCCAAACCAGTTGAACCAAACACCGCCCATATTCTAATCTTTCAAATATCCATTTACGAGTAATTTCTTTGATACCTACCTACTCTTGGAAAAAAGAAAAGGAGATCTTTTAAGTTGTAAGTTGCAACCCTTAAATGTGTCTTTTATCAATAGGTATTACCAAAGAATTTTTTTCCCAAATCAATCTACTGTCATGCATATATACTGATTGAGTGTCTAGAACAGATTGATTACTTGATAGTTTTCTGAGTATAAATTGTATTAATTCACTGCACATATACTGAGTACCTACTATGTGTAAGGCACCAGGCAAGGCTATTCTTCTCTTGTTGGTCTAGCTACATTAACAATGAGAACTTCCTTGCTTTCTAGAATGTTCTGATCAGGTAATTGTTTTTGCTCAATCCTTCATGCACTGTAAATCGTTTCTCAAAGGCCACTTCATAGATGAAAAACACCCTATCTAAAATTGAAAACTTCCTTCCCATTCCTCTAGCTTAAACCATTCTCCTCTTATTTTTCTTCAAAATATTTATTACCTTCTAATTTCATTTAATTTAGTTGTTCATCTTATTATTTGTTTTCCCCACTATGGTGTAAGCTTAATGGAGGTAGAGATGTTTGTCTCTTTTCCTTCCTCCTCACCATTATTTTATTTCTAAGGTCTGAATAATCCCGGGCACTTAGTGCTCAATAAATAGTTCTTGAATAAAGAAATTAATGAAAATGGCTACTATTTACTTGGTTTTTGACAAAGATGTCTTTTTTTATATCACAAATATATTAGCCCTTTCTTAACTTTGATTTTGGATAAACTCATAATTTTTCATTTTTCCAGTTGCTTACTTGAGTTTTGTTTTAGAACCTTTCTCTTCTCGTTCTGTATGCTCTCCTTTGTTATCTAAGGTGCTGGTTCAGAGCTAAACCCTCTCCATTACATCCCGTACTCCACTGCCTATAGGTCTTCTCTACTTTGAGCACCTCAAATTGAATATGTCCCAAACAGAAATTATCACCTCCCCTGAACACCTGCTGTGGACTTATAAGCTCCACTTTCATTGATAACATCATTAATACCCAGTCTCCTAAGATAGCAATGTCTGAATCCTCAGTTCCTCTTTCACATGATCTAATGAATGTGACCTCTCCAACATCCTTGACCCCAATTTCCCCATATTCACACTGTTGCTAACTTAGCCTACAGCCTTACCCTCATGCCCGGAGGCAACTGCAAACTTCTCTAAGAGAGGAAATCTCAGAGATTTACCACACCTCCAGCTTCATTTGGGGAAGAGAGGATTAGGTCTTTGCAGGGCACGTTACAAGGCCTTGTGTAGATGGTGTGGTGGGGGTGGGAGGGTCGGAAGCTATATGGCTACATGATCCTATGATCAGAAAAAGCTAGACATAATCACGTGTGGGCTGGACACAGAGGGGTGGGGGTGCGGTCAATTGAAACATTATTTTGTCTAAGTATGCAGCTTCTTAGAGGTTCACATGTTAATATGTGACATCAGGTCTGATGATATAGAGATTCTGGAATGAAAACCTGAGAAGACAGGTCTTAATACTGTCGATACCCTGAGAAGATAAATGATAGTTTTGTAGGAAGAGGTGAGAAATAAACTCCCAGAAACAAACAATGGCAATGGCTATGTCTTCACAGCATCATTCATGGATTCACTAGCAAAATTGCAGGGTTCTGGCAATTTCTGAATAGAAAGATTACTTGAGCAGAGGAAACTGCAGCTACCATCAGAGAAACACATCATGACAAGGGTGTCTTAACCTGGTTGAATATCAGTTTCCCCGTGGAGCTTTAAAATCAATCAATTAATTTAATAAATACATTGTGGCAGGGTGAATTATGGCTCCCAAAAGACATCCACTTCTTAATCTCCAAACATGTGATTATGTTACTTTAGGGACTTTGCAGATGTGATTTAATTAAGGATCTTGAGATGAGGAGATTATCCTGGATTACCTGATGGATCCAATGTAATCGCAAGGTCTTTATCAGAGTGAGGCAGGAAGGTCAGAGTCAGAAAAGGAGGTGAAATTGAAGCAGAGGTCATGAACCAAAGAATGTGGACAGCTTCCAGAAGCTGGAAAAGGCAAGCAAATGGATTCTTCCCTAGGACTTCCAGAAAGAACATAGTCATACCTACTTATTTATACTTCTGATCTTCAGAATTGGTAAGAGAATAAATTTATTTTGCTCTATGTCACTAAATTTGTGGTTTATTACAGAAGCATTAGAGAATTAATAGATACACTTTACTAGATTCCATGTCATAAGTCACAAAGGTAACAGATGTTTATCATCACAAAGATACAAAATTAAGATACAAAGAAAATAATCTCCTTCCTTTTCCATTCAGCACCTCCCCAAAACTTATCTCCTGAGCTTCCTGAGTTTTTCTATACATACTCTGTGCCCAGTGCTGGTATTTCTAACTCTTTAGGTAACTAGTTTTTAATTTACAGCAGTTAAGTATTAGGTATTAAGGCTTTTTAATAAGCTTACATTCCCCTACTACCTGTTCTCTCACTGAAAATGGCAGACTGTACATGGCCACAAATCACTCTCCTCTCTCTGTCCAGGCCCTTTGAAAAGTGATTTGCATTAGTTCCCATGAGGAGGTGGATTTTACTTCCCATATGAATGCCGGGCTTGGCCAGGTGACTTGGTGTGGCCAATGGGACAACAGCAAATATAGCTCAAGCAGAGGTTGTTGGGAATTCTACCGTTATTGGGAACTAGGCCAAGCCACGCCAACCCAGACTGGAAGAAATTGCTGCCCAAATCACAGAATCATGACAAATAATAACTGTAGGTTGAAGCCACTAAGTGGCTTTTTTTTTATCATAAAATAAAACGTAACTGGTCAATTAACTAAAGCTTTCAACCCCTTTTCAGGTGTCAACAGAATTTGATTTCTCTCTCTGGGTCTGAATTCTGAATGCAATGATGTACAGATAAAATCTATATCAAGCTGAGGCACTCTATGGTTCAGTCTCAATAAGCAATCACATTCAGAGATACAACAGTAAAACAAACAAGCAAATAAATAGGTTGGTAAAGTTAAAAGCAACTAAAATATTTTCTGAAGGTCCTTGAGAAAACACCAGAGGGGAATTACATTGATAAGACAATACAAAACTTCTTCAAATCTTTTATTCCCAAACCTAGCACAAAGGTCTCCAAAATCTTCACACCACATCCATGCCCCTCACTGGTTGAGTCTACTTCATATGACCCTTCTTTCTAGAGTAATTTCCTGCCTTTGCCAATATAGATTAGCAAGCTGGCAAGCATGCATCTGTTTTTGAGCTTGTCCATTACTTGGTGCCAACTGACATCAAGAATGAAGTTAGAAAGATGGAGTAATCTGTAGGAAAATGGTTAGGACAGTTGGGTGGGGTGGGCAGAAGCCATGGAGATGTCTGTGAAGAGTTGTATAATAATGCTATTTCTGCCTCTGTCTCACTGTGGTAAATAAAGACACTGGCAAAATTTACAGTTCAGTTTGAATGAAGTGGCTGAGAAGATTATGGCAAATTAATGTAAAAGCTTTCTGAAAAGAAAAAACCCAATAATACAGAATGAACATTTCAGAGGATCTCAGCTGAACATGGAAAGTATTGGTGATCATGGGTGACAGATTAAAATGAACCATAAATCTTGACAGTGATAGACAAACATGTTTATTATTATCAAACATATTTTGTTAGAAATTTCAAGGAACTTTGGGGCGATTAGATGGCTCAGTTGAGCATTTGACTTTGGCTTACAGTATGGTTTGTGAGTTTGAGCTCTGCATCAGGCTCACAGTGTGGAGTTTGTTGGGGCTCTCTCTCTCTCTCTCTCTCTCTCTCTCTCTCTGCCCCTCCCTCACTTGCACTCTGTCTCTCACAATAAATAAACTTTAAAAAATTTGATAAAAAAAGAAAAATAAGGAACTGTTCTAAAAGAACAGAGTAATAGATATAATTTCTAAGAGTAGGAAGAAATCTAAGACAATTCAATCAATTCAGTTCAAGATAAGAACTACTTCAATTATAACAATGTTAATCTTATAAACCAATTTGGGATGAACTGATATCTTCATATTTTTCAAGCAGGCATACCTTTCAATATCTCCCCAAAATGGCTTCTAGTTTCTTCCTTGTAATTGTTGAACGTTTTCTTTTACATTTATTCTAGGTGTCCTGCTATACATTGCCAAAAATAAGAACATAACCATAGCTTTTGATATTTTTAGCATTTTTATATTTATTTAAAATCGTAAGTTTCCACATTTTACCAACACTTTAGTGAAATTCTAAATTAATGATTATAAGAGATTTTCACTGGCTAAGTATATAATTTATTGATTAAAAATAATAATTTCTCTCCTTCTTCCACTAGTTATATTTCTTATTTCTATTTCATATCTTATGAATTTGCCAGAATATTCAGAGGAATGTTACATAATATTTGAGATGGGACATCCTTTACTTTTTCTTCTTTGAAAATTTTAATGGAAATGCCTTTGGTGTTTCACCATCAAACATAATGTTCGTTCTTGTCCAAAGAGAGAAACTACTTACTTCTAATTGAGGAATTACCGTTGGTTAAAATTTAAAATAATTTTTACAAAATTAATAGATGCTGAAAAAATTAATGAGTATGGAGTGTTGAACTTACAACTCTTCTTTAAAGCAACTGGAAGAGACTGAAACATATTTTTAATATAACCTGAGTGTGTCCAATTAGATTAAAATCTTTCACCAGTAGTACACAATAGGTAGGAAATTTCTGAACCACAGGTAGGAAATTTATAATGAACAGTAGTGTGAAAGTACAACAGGAATTTTGTGTTCTTGCTCTGTTTCTCTTCATTTAGGCATAACAACTCAAGTGCATGCTTTTGAATATTATGCTTATTCAATTATTTTTGAGTTTCTGTCACAAATATTTTTTCCTCTGTAGGTTATAATACATCAAATTTGATTAATGCAGAAAGCTCTGACAGATATTTTAGTGAGTTAATTTGTACCTCTTAAATGTTTGAAATTTATATAGTTAGTTGACATCCTGGCTAAGGCAATAAAATACTGAGAAATAAAAATACAAGCTTGTTCTTAGTCAACGTATGTTTTTTTGTATCAGCACCATAAAATTCCACACTTGTGAATTCTGTTCTTATGCTGTAATCTTAGTAGAAGTAACAAATTGTTGTAATACGGATTTCTCTGAGTTCAAAAGCAACACCCTAAAGACCTAGTTTTGTTTGGTTTGCTTGGCTTTTCTGGTTTCACCTCTAGAAAAGATCCTTAAAATAAATCTCTGTTTCAGTATCTCCATTTGAAGATCTGCCTCTAATCAGTTTTGTGGAAAATGTGTAGATTCTCTCTACTCTTTAATTCATTGATTCACAGCACTTATCGAACACCTGCTATGTGCTCTACATGCTTGAGATAATTCATGAATAAAACAGAGATCCCTATCCTAGAGAATGTACATGTCTGCAGACAATAAACAGGAAATATACGCAAGAATTATGTGGTATGTTAGTTTTGATATGTTAAATCATAAGGGGTTGGGGGCAGAGACAAGTGTAGAGTGCAGTATAAACAAAGTCCTCAGTAGAGCCCTCTCTGGGGTGGGGTTTGAGGAAAGACTTGACAATGTCAGGGAGTTAGCCAAGTAGATGCTTAAGGGAAAAGGGGTCCAGAAAGAGGGAAGAAGTAAAGCCAATATCCTAAGGCAGAACTATGCTGGCTTGTTGGAGAAATAGCAGAGAGACCACTACGGTTAAAGCAGAGTGAGAGAAGGGAAGACTAGAAGACTCCAGAAAGGTATTGGATGGTGATTTAGAATCACTGTAAGGATTCTGGCTTTCACGGAGGCCATTGGAGGGCTTTGGGCAGAAGCCTGACATCATCTAACTTAGATTTATCAATGATTCTGTTTGCAGTGCTGAGTAGCCTGTAGAGAGAGGGCAAGGGTACATGCAGTGAGATCTGTTACAAGTTATTTTAGAAAAAACAAAAGTTATTTTAGTCTCTAGTCCACAGGCAGACCCGGGCAGCAGGGCAAGTGAGGAAACGTGGTCAGCTTCTGGGTTTATTTTGAATGTAGAGCCAGCAGGGGTTCCTAACCTATGAGACGAAGGTTTTCAGAAGTAAGAGTCAAGGATTCCAAGGATTTTGCCTGAGTAGATAGAAGGAGGGAGGTGGCACCTGCCAAAGTGGGGAAGGCTGCCCGTGGAGTGGGTGTGCTCAGAGGAGTGCAAATCAGGAATCCAGTTTGGGACTTGCTGAGCTCAAAATTTCTAATAGACACTGTAGTAGAGATGCCAAGTAAAGGGTTGGATCTATGTGTCTCGAGAGGTATATTTGTAAATTTAGAAGATATTCAAACCGTGTTTCAAATCTTAATTCTACATCCTGGATGATGCACAGAAAAACATTCACTTAACAGATGCAGAAACTGTGGCACAAAATAAAAAGCCGAAAAATGCCTAAGCTAAATAGATCCAGATTCTTCTCAGGCAGGGACAGAGCACACACTTACATACTGGACTGTGTTGTGTGTTTGGTCCATGTATCGCCCTATAGTCTAACATTAAAGCAAACATTATCATCCAATATTACAATCAATACAGATTCATTAAAATAAAACTCTACCCACAATCCCACCCAGAAATCTCCACTGTCTCCATTTTTCATGTTGGCCTTTAGATCTTATCCATTTATTTATTTTCATAAGAAAGTTGCCATTTTAAACCAATGCGTTCGTGTAACACTGTGTAACGTTTTCTATATTATCTTTTACTTTCATAATTGTTACTTTGATTGCTGTATATTCTGTTGAGTTGATATACCATCATTTCCTTACCTCCAAGCAATATGCAAACTTGGCTAAAGAGTGTTCTTACAATTATGCAGAAATGATAAATCAAGCTGACTGGGAAAAGACTCAAAGGAAACGTACCTAAGGTATTAGTCCGACTCCTTGCTGTCAGCCCAGATTCAACATCCTCCAGGAAGTTTTCCTCGGTGCACTTTAACTGGGTTGAGTGCCCTTCCTATTAGTGCCCAGCACCTCCTACTTCCTGCCACTCTGTAGCCGTGGCCTGTGGGGCTGTCGCCCTCACACACCACCAGCTCCACAAGCGAAAGGACTGCTGTGTGCTTGCTCGCCATTTTCTACCTGCTGCTCAGTGAATCTCTATACAATCGAATATGGATAAAAGAATGAACATTGGATGCTATGCTATGAATGGATGGGAGAACAATCAACATTTCAACATTTGTGCTCCAATAGCCCAAATTTCCTTTACCATGTGCATTTTAAATTTAAAATGGCTCATATGTGAGTAGGAACATGCAAAGGACAAGTCAGAAGAACTGAAAGTCTTAAAGAGTTATTCCCCCCACCCCTTCTAAAAACACCAATAGTGTCTGAGTAGCACCAGCAGTGAGTAGGGTATACTATCACTGGCTTGCTGCTCTGCTAGGACCTTACTTCCGGGCCCTCTTGTGGTGGGGTAGGATAAAGCCATGTTGTTTGTTCTTCCAAAGGAGATGTAAGAAGTGACACATCACTTCCAGATTAGAGTATGGCCGATGTGAGGCCCTGCAGAACTTGCTTCTCTTGAGACACTTGCTTCCAGAATGTTCTAGATTGGGCCTTTTCTGTCAGCCAGGTCCCAGAGTGAGAACCGCATGAAGCAAAATTCCTAGTCAATTGGAGATGGACATGTTCTACAAGTCAGCAATGAACCTTTGTCATGCGAAGTCACTGAGATTTGGGGATTGTCTGTTACAGAATTACAGCTTAGTTTATCCTGGCTGATATTCTGTGAGACAAACTTGGCTTCATCATACCTTAAAGAGAGACAGCCATGAGCTCTAAAACTTGAAAACAGCACAGGCAAATTAACTATCTCTTTAAAGACAGAACAAAATTTAAATGCTGAAAGATTATAGGAGGAAGTCTTTCCACTTAGCGACTACAGTACCAAGGTGGAAAACCTTATAGCCATCTCTCCTGTGGCCTTTACTCAGAGCTAGTTAGACCAACAGTTTTGCTTAATAGGTTAGTAATGGGATGCAGTTCTTGAATGTAACAGTGGGGTCTTCTGGGCTTTTCCTATGTAAGTCTAGAGGTTGCAGTATTGACAGAAATAGAACATGGCCCATCAGATTACATCCACTTTTTTTTTTTCAGCCTAAATGCCAGTAGCTAGGTTGATACTTATCACTTTCTGAAGTACGTGCAGTAAAAATAAGAGTTATAAATGTCAGTTCTGATGTGTACTTTAGTACTTCTGATGGTCCCCAGTAGAGGAAACCAGCAGGCTCTTAATGTGGAAGTTCCTTGCCTTACCTGAGGCCCTATAAGGACCTGTGTTAATTGGTAGCTTGTGGAGAATTTTTAGGGAAAAGTAGCTCCAGGACTGTTGGGAAGTACCAAGCTTAGTGCCAAAAGAGCTGGGTCTGAGCATCAGCTCTGTCACTCTGACTTATGACACCAGAGGAGCCAACTTCGAGAACTTTGGCAAATATCTTAACCTGTACAGCCTCACTGATAAAATGTCAGATTATGAGGATTCTTGTGAAAAGTTCATGAGATAAGGCATCTGAGAACTCAGAGCTATCCAGGCTCAGAGAGATTAACTTCTTCACTCCTCTGTTGATCATGTCCCTGACTGAGAAGGGCCGCTGTCAGAGATGCTTTCAGAGACAGCCCAAGGCTAAATTCATTTTTTTAAATCCCAAAGGATGAGTATCGAGCAGCAGCCATTTTGGGTGTTGGGTCAGGGGTCTCTCCTATAAATAAATAGAAACAGTCTATCACATAATTGGCCATTGGCCTGAGTCCAGGCCATGAACTCTGGTGACTTCTGTCATTCTGTGCAATTTGGGCACATTCTCATCAGCACTTTTGGTCTCTGAGATGGAGTGGCCCATAGCTTTCCTGGTCTTACTGCTTGGCACCTGCAGATAATGCTGAGGGCTTCTCACAACAGAGCGTTTCTGCAGCTTAAGTGCTCAGAAGCACGACGCTGTTTTTAGCTGAAACTCCTGGCTCTACCTGACAACGGTGTGCCTGGGGAATAATCAGTCAGCTCTCATCTTAGGTTCTGACATTCACTGAGCTAGGCCAAACTGTAGTGGAGCCTTACGTTTGAAGCAGAAATCATTTCAAAGAACTGACTTGGAATTAGCCTCTTGGTACTGGCTCCGATTACACAGTTCCTAAGCATAGGTGATGGAGCATGGGTCTTGAGTATGTACTTCAAATCTTCATCATTTAGTATTTATGGATCCTCTGAGAGATTATCTAAGAAGAGAAATGATAGGAAAGAGGTTTGTAGTTTACTTCGTCCTCATCTATAAGTGTTATCCCTAGACTTTATTGGATTCAGTGGCAAAAACATCTCTCCAAGAAATTTTTGTTTAGCCTTCTTTTACATTTGCTTCACCTAAAAATTCCTATTCAAATATATTCAAGAAGAGGATTTATTTCAGGTTTCCTTCATGCGTGTGGATCAAGGTAAGAATATAGTTTGTAATTCTCAAAGTCCATAGATAAGAAAAGTCTAGCACTTAAAAGAGAGCTTGCCTTTTCTAGCCATGGAGGATACACTATTTTCTCTCCCTTTGAGGTTCTCAGTCAATTAAAGGAACAGTTTCTTCCCACATTTATTGAACACTTACTACTTGTCAAGCACTTTGCATATGCCATCATATTAAAGACTCCCTAACAGCTCTGTGAGGTGGGTACTTTATCCTCATTCTGCTGACAAAAAAGTAGACTAGGGAGATTAATGCCTAGAGTCACTTTGTTGGTAAATAGCATAGTCTTGGATTGAACTCTGGGCATCTCACTCCTAAGTTGGAGCTTCTGTCTCTCAATGGCAGTGATAAAAGATAGGTTGAGAAGTCCTGACAAATGGATTTGAGTCATTTTTCAGGAATGAATGGGGAAGAGAAAGGGAGTTCTAAGAAGGCAGTGGGATAAGAAAACTTGAGAACGGTTTGAGGTATCCCTGTGCATATCAGAGGATACAAGGAACTGATTTGGATACTGGAATTACCCTTTATGGAACTTCTTTCCAGAAACATGGAACTGCCCACCAGTGGGGAACAGTTAAATGAAGGATAGTTTATTCATACAGCAGAATCCTTTATAGCCCTTAAGAAGCCAGATGGCCAATATATAATGTCTATGTGCCTTCCAGTAGTTAGTCTCTTTTCTCGCCTACCAAATGGGGAAAAATGATATACCTAAGTGTTGGGGATATTGTGAGAATTAATACAGTAACTCACGTACAATGTTTCAAAGTGTGCCCAGTACCTGGTAAGCATTCAGCAGCAGTTAGCTTTTAGTATATACATGACATGAAAAGATGTTCATGAGCTTCTGCACAGCCAAGGAAACAACCCAGAAAATTAATAGGCAACCAACGGAATGGGAAAAGATAGTTGCAAATGACATATCAGATAAAGGGTTAATATCCAGAATCTATAAGGAACTCACCAAACTACAAGCCCGAAAAACAAACAACCCAGTGAAGAAATGGGCAGAAGACATGAACAGACACTTCTCCAAAGAGGACATCCAGATGGCCAACAGACACATGAAACGATGCTCAGCATCCCTCCTCATCAGGGAAATACAAATCAAAACCACCCTGAGATACCACCTCACGCCAGTCAGAGTGGCTAAAATGAGCAAATCAGAGAACTCTAGATGCTGGCGAGGATGTGGAGAAACGGGCACCCTCCTACACTGTTGGTGGGAATGTAAATTGGTACAGCCCCTCTGGAAAACAGTGTGGAGGTTCCTCAGGAAACTAACAATAGAACTCCCTTATGACCCAGCAATAGCACTGCTAGGAATTTACCCAAGGGATACAGAAATGCTGAGGCATAGGAGCACATGAACCCCAATGTTCATAGCAGCACTCTCCACAATAGCTAAAACATGGAAAGAGCCTAAGTGTCCATCAACAGATGAATGGATCAAGAAGATGTGGTTTATCTATACCATGGAATACTACATGGCAATGAGAAACAATGAAATCTGGCCATGTGTAGCAACATGGATGGACCTTGAGGGTGTTATGCTGAGCGAAATAAGTCAGGCAGAGAAGGACAAATACCATATGTTTGCACGTATAGGAGGATTAGGAGGAACTTGACGGAGGAACAAGCGGGAGAAGAAGGGCGGAAATGGTGGGGGAAAGGGAGAGAGGCAAACCATGAGAGACTCTTGAATGCTGACAAAAACTGAGGACTGATGGATGTGGGGGGGAGGGGGGGATGGGCATGGAGGAGGGCACTTTGGGGATGAGCACTGTTATGTAGAAACTAATTTGACAATAAACTATTTGTAAAAAAAAAAAAAAAAAAAAGAAAAGATGTTCATGATATTTGACCTACTAAGAGGAGAGGCTAGGGGCACCTGGGTGGCTCAGTTGGTTGGGCCTCCGACTTCAGCTCAGGTCATGATCTCATAGTTTGTGAGTTCAAGCCCGGCATCAGGCTCTGCTGACAGCTCAGAGCCTGGGACCTGCTTCAGATTCTGTGTCTCCCTCTATCTCTGATCCTCCCTGGCTCACACTCTGTCTCTTTCTCTCTAATAAATAAACTTTTAAAAAGATTTTAAAAAGAAGAGGAGAGGCTACGAAACCGGGTGTCCAATGTGAATCTATTTTTGTAAATATGTACCTGTGCATATGAAATATGTGGCAGCATGTACACCATCATACTAAGAGTGATAATCTCTGTGATTGTGAGATTATTTTTTCTTATACAGTATACAAGTATATATATATACATATGTAGATATGTTTATACACACGTATATAAATTTATATAGTGTCCCCTCTATCTCACCATCCCCACACACTAAGTGATTTTTATAATCAGAAAAAACGTTGGTTTCATTTTGGTAAAAAATAAAACAAAAATAAATAACCCTCTGGGAGAAAAAAAACAATACCCTGCAGTTTCAGTTTCATCTCTGGTTTCTGAGTTCAAAGTCAAGTTAGTGAAGACACAGATGACAAGATGTAGGTCTCAGTTCTGTTATCTTAGCCAAGTCATTTAACTTGGGTCTCAATTCCTTGGAGGATTATTGTAGAAAACGAAATGAGCAAATATCTGAAAGCACCTGAGCCCTCATCGGGGGCTATTACTCATCGTCTCTTTTGCAGGCTTTAGAAGGAGCATTTTGTTTGCAGGGCTCAGTACCATGACAACCAGAGTTTTGCAAATAATAATAACAACGGTAATGACAAAATCCTTTCCAAATCTCAGTAGGGCTCTTCATTATGTTAAATAAACTGCATGTGCAAGGACCTCAGGATTTAAAAAATCCTCTTCTAAATGAATATTATCTCCATCTGTTGAGATGACTACAGGCATTTAGTGTCCACACCCAGGGCACCTTCATGAGGAAAAGAACCAGGAATTCTCCAAACCCCATTCACAGGTTCCAAACTTTCTTCTCTATCATTTAGCACACTGTTCATCATTAAAACCGCAAGAGACTCATTTGGAATAGGAATTAAGGACAGAAGTAGGTAAGAAAACAGTCCCTTTCTCCTTGCTTCTCTTTCTGTGTAATAGCTTGTCCCAAAGTCTCTACTGATTATATTAATGCCCCAAGACATCTCAAAAAAATAAATCTTTCTTTAAAACAAAACATAAATATCACAATGGAAAAATTGAGTGCGCAAGTGTACAGATGGGCAAAAGTTCAAATTGTGAGTCCTTTGGTGGTTTTAACTCAAAATGATTAAAGCCTTAGGCTTCTCAGTCTTGAGTCATGACTCTTATTTTGGTCAACTCCTAGATGCAAAAAGTGATAAAATTTAGATAGATATTTTATTTAAAATTCAACGACAGCAATACATTTGTCTATTTCAAATCTGCTAGACTAAAAGCTGACTGCCCTCTGGTGGGCTGTTACTAAAATATTTAGCACCTCTTCAACTGAATTGCTTTAGAAAATACTGCAGTACGCCATAGGACTATTTTACCATCCTGTTTATGTAAATAACAAAATTAATTGGGCATAGGAGAAAACTTTAAGAAGTTAAATACTCCTTATTAATATGAAAGAACATTATAACGAGCGTTGCCAATTTCTAATGTTTAAATCTGTTTTAAGTGTAAATTTATTTTAGTTTCAAGCTTCAGTGAAAGTGGTGGAAGCAAAGCATACAAGTTTTGGAATTCCATTTTCATTTGTGACATATCTGCATTTTGATATGTGTATTGCTTTTCAGTTGTTAAGTAATGGAAAAAAACAAAGTGTTTACCACATGTGTGTTTTGTTTCCTGTGGCTGCTTAAGTGTAATTTTACTCTTCAAAAGAAAGGAGGAATAGAAATGAAATAATTATATTCTTGACCAAAAAGAAGATTATGTTGGTTCAGGAAAAAAAAAGTGTGAGAAATACCACATCAATGAATAAGAGCTAGAATGGTTATAAACAGAAAAGCGTATTTAGGGAGTATAGAAAAAACATTTTAGAAGGTAAAAAAATTTCAATGTTTTCAATCTTGTCATACGACAGGATCTCATTCTCCTCTGTTTGCAATTCCCCCCAACACATAAGCTTCAGTGAGCTGACATGTCAGGCATGCTAACTAACTGAATTTTTTAGTCTTCATCTAGCTGTTTGGAGGCATCACTAGCCTCATTTTGTCAGACATTATCACTAGCTGAAAATTCCAACTCACATTTTAAATTATTTCCTCAGCACATATCTCATACTTATGCAAACAAACCATGTGAATAGTATTTGAATTCACATTAACAGAGTTATTTCAAAAAGATAAAGATTGGGCATACAAAAGTCAGAAATCAGCAAACTACTTAAAGAAACTCTGAGGGTTTCTGTAAGGAAAATGAAAAAAAGCACTGAGTAATTAGTCTGGTCAATTTCATCAATATCTATAAATATTCGGAAAATTCAATTTAATACCCCTCCCCTTTCTTGGTAACACTGTTTCTTGGCAATGGCATAAAGATAATTTACTAACTCTCAATTTCATTTCACATTTGCAAATGGAATCTTAAAGAAGAAAGAAAACTCTCCCTTTGAAACAACGGAATTGAAGATTGCAATCAAATTAGTACAGTAGGTTAAATTTTGTGATTGCAAATACTCCGGTTTAAGAGAAGTCAGAGGAATATTTAAATACGTGCAGATCCCCCAAATTCAGCCTCTCTTAAAGAAGACATGTGAAACACGGAATGGAAACTAGAGTGTATTTCTCCAAAACAGTCAAGAAAATCGCACAATGTAGCATGCTACCTGCAACTATTTTGGTGTGTGCTAACACTTTTTCTGTTTGCTTTTAAACTAATTAAAGTATGAAATGGACTCAAAGTGTAAAGATGCTACTTTGGTGAGATTTGCCACCCCCCATCCAATACATAGTAAACGGAAATATACAAGTGGTGAATGCCCATCAGTGAATTACTGCTTTAAAATTATTTAAATTTTAAACATTTAAATAATTAAAAAAATTTAAATTTAAAATTTAAAACATTTGCTGTTTTATAAAGGCTTAGTAAAAGCAGTAATGGCAAACCAAGTTATCCATTTTCTCCTCGCTGCAGAGACAGCACTGGAATTAAGGCTGCTCTCGGAGGTTCTGCTTTCTGTCCCCCTCCCCTTCGACACCCCGTACCCCACCCCTTCAGCCTGAGGGAATTAGAAATCTCCGTGTTCATTTGAGTTGTTGTTACAGTTTTGCATTTAAAAATTATTTAAATTATAAATCCTGGGCATTGAGATTGTTGTTCGTGCCAAGTTTTCAGTTGGGTTTCAGAAACATTTGAATGGAAATACACGTGTGTGTAGGTGAATCTCTTGTCTACACAGTAAAAAAAGTCATTTACGTAGCATTTCCAGGTACATAGAAACTGAATAATCAACGTGTTTGTGTAAATATATATAATCCTACAATTGTTTCTGAACTTTCAGTAGGCTACACTCTATAAATGCCCATTAAATCAATATTTTTAGATTAAAATGTGATTTTTACATCACAAATGTGTATCGGCTAATTGCAGCTTTGCGACTTCTGATCCGAAAGCTGGATTTATCCCCCACTGCACATTCCTCTTTCCATCAACAGAGGGCACTCTGTCGTTTGCCAAGGAACTCAGTTATGCAAGGGGCCTTCGGCTGGGAGAGCAGCATCTGACAGATGAGGTTTGCCCAGAGTTTGTTCCAATAACAGGCAGAAGCTCTTCCAACTGGTCAGTGGGTAATTTATTAGAAATGCTGCTGATCATTGAAACAACATACCTGAATGAAAGAGAACCCCGTGATTTACAAAAGTCGGCTGCAAGTGACTTTTAAGTCAGTGGTATTATTTGAGCATCTCCCAAATGGTTAGTATTAGAAATCATCGTATGCATAAAACCCAGATGCATGCTCAAATTCAAGCTCACCTTGTAGATAGAGTGACAGCTTTATTTATGTTGCCTGCCCTCGCGCCGGGTGTGGAAGTGTCTTTAGTGTGCCTGCTTCAGTACAACTTAAATATCTTATCGCTGTTTTATATTTGATCCAAGAAAAATGAAATAATTCCTCATATGGTAATCCATCTGGGTCATAATTGACACATTAGAGAGGGTCTAGCTTTTCTCTCTGCCACAGGTTATAGAGAAAATTTCAGGTGCTGGTGCTATTAATATTTCACCAGTCACAGGCACTAAATTTAAACTGAAAACTTGAAAGAATGAAAAAAGATGCACTTCGAGAAAATTAGATTTTCTCAGGCTATTTGTCCAAGATCTACATTTACTGATATGTAATTTATTAGACACTTCAACACAACGAAGTAATCATAACCAGGTAGCACAAGGGTTGCATTTTACTCTGTGGCAGACAAGTTTTTACAAATGTCCTAAAGCCATTGGGAAAGCAACAGTGAGAAATCCTCGTCGACACCAAAATCAACATATTTGACAGAAGCGTGTGCATTATTATGGCCCATTATTTTAAATGAGAGTATTCTATCTCAAGAACTGGAATGATACCACAAATAATAGAATAAATGGGAATGTACAAGTCAAACAGCATGACAGAAACCGCTCAGACTTAGGAAAAAACGAGAGCTTTTTTAGGATACAGATGTGTTCTAAAAATCCTCTTAAGAGAAAATGTGTGCCATTATCACAGAAAGAAAGAAATGCAACGTTTTCTTGTGTCAAATGAATGTTTATGTAATATTAAGGAAGATGAAGCAAATATTTAACAGCTAGGATACTGCATACGGCTGACAATAATTCCTTTATCGTCTACCCGACCAGAAGATAAGTGCCATTTTCCTTCTTTTGCAAATATATTTGCCAGCAGCTGTTTCAACATTTATAAAGACCATTTCAACTGATTGCCAAATAACCATAAATTCATTTACGCATATTTTTGCGTTGGAGGCATAAAAATAATTACATGTCTGATTAAATCCACTTATGCCTTCATGTCTTACTAAATCTATAATAGATATGAATAGTTACAATGTATCACATCAAAGTGCATAAATAATACAATGCAGATGTAGAGTCCAGCTCTCCCCCAGCAGAACAATAATTCACACAAACACAGTTGGGACACATTATTAAAAATAATTTATTGTAGAAATTGTTATGGAATGTCTGACACATAAAAGTGGGACTTCAGCGACACGGCTGGAGAAACTGTCCTTGCTTATCATTGCTTCACTATCCTGAAATACATACTAAATAATTATCATGGTGAGTTTGTCCTTAGAATAATTAAACTGAAACTCCATTTCTTAATATGCAAACTATGGGAGTGTGTGTGTGTGTGTGTACATACACTTCCGACTTTGCTGTATTCTTGAGGTATATAAGTTGCTCCTCCCACCTCCCTCCCTCCCACCCCCAGCCCATCACTCCATCCGCCTCCACCCACCTCCTCCACCACTTGGAACCAAGGTAATTTAAATGATTACAGTATTTGGAGAAAGGCTCTAAGGGACTGTTCAAAGTTAAGAACCACAACGCTTAGAAACAACAGTTTGGTTCCACTCTTCACTCCCTGCAATAGAGCTGGCATTTTGCTTTCTTTTGATTGAGACTCAGCTTATAATAACTTTAATCACATAATATTTAACCATATTTGTTATACCACAACACTTGGTAACACTTCATTTTGAGTGTCCCAGCATTATTAATTCATTTGGTATTCATTGTAATAACGCAGATCATAATGAACTCATTTGGTATTCATGTGGATGTCATAAGTACTTCCATAGGAATTCTATTGCATTGCAGCATTAATTAAACACACTCTCTAATTTCCTCAGGAAAACAGGAATATACTGTATTTCTTAAGTACCAGGTCTTTCAACAGCACACACACCAGGCTGTTTTATCAAGTCATACATAGAATCATCTGTGTATGCCTTTATGAACACACCAAAATCAGTGTCTTGATTTTTGCAGATCATGATGTATTTTCTCACTATCAGCATTTCATGAATGCAGAGAGTAGTAGTATTTACAATCGCATTTCTCATGCAAAGAAGAAAACAACCCTGCATTAATTTCCAGAATCTCAAAGGCAGATAATGTCTTTCTTTAAAGACAAATACTCAGAGAACGAAAGCCATCTGAACAGAGGGAGCTTTGCTCATGTTCTCCCCCCACCCCCCCACCCCCCCGCGCTTTCCCAGATCCCAGAGATGCCTGTAGCTTTGTGGACTTTGCTCCTTATATCCGCTATTGTGTATGCCACTTGTGTGTTGTCATTTACCCAGCAAGGAAAAAATACCGGCCCTCATCAGCATCCTGAGATGGCATAAGAAGCGCCTTATCAAAGAACAGTATGAAACCATTTTAAAGAGAGATCTAAGATTTACCAACCTTCCATCACATCAAGTTTTCTAAAGTGGTAGAAGGCTTTTAATGTGTTCCTAAGAGGAGCTGATCCCCAATCCCTTTTCTTCTAGCAGAGACCAATCACATTTCTCAGTCCCATCTTACCCCTTATATTAAAGAAAAATGATACCAGATTTGAGAGAATGAAAGATTCTGTCATGAGTTTCAGCTTGATGCATGGTGGGGTGGGGTGGGGTTCCTATGTTAATATGAGGGACTTCTTGTTTATTTGATTTTTGCTTGTTTTTTGGCATACCACTTTATCTGGTAACTGAAATCAGGTAGCAGCATTAGGAAGTCAGCCCTTCCAGGGAACTACATTTCCCCCGGCTTGATTGTGCATTTCAAGGTGGAGTAGGAAGGGTGGTAAGAATTATTTAACTCTTAAGGCATCTGAATGTATCTCAAAATGGGACTTTCTAAATACCACTTAAACTACAGCATCATTTGTTCATTATTTCTCAGTTACAGTACGGATAGACACACATAGCTTAAAGTGTGACGGCTTTTCCAGGGACGTACTTTTTCTCAATACTGTAAAAGACTTGCAACAGTTCTAACACTTTCTATAAGAATTATAATTTAAAAAATATTTAAAAATAGCACCAGTATTGCACGCTTCCAAAACAGATAAGTAGGAGCCTGCAGTTAATGAAGACATCGATTTTTCCACTACCTTTAGACATAGTGCAGTTATTTTCAATGAAACCCCATGCAGTGAGAAGAGAGAACTTCCTTCACAATTCTAATGCAGTACAGGAGACAGATCTGGTTTTTTCTCTTATGGTTTGTAACTCCTGTTACCTTTAATAGGTACCGTACATCAAGGCGTGGGGAGAGGACACCATTCCCGGTGTGTAGCTGGCAGAATTACTGACTGTTGAGAATCTCCCTGACGCCTGGGTACAATGGGACAGGTTAAAAATGTTGCCTCCTGTGAATTCTAGGCTTTGTTCATTTCAACATTCAAGGCAGACCTTTCATAGAGGGAAAGTACTTCAAAGGTATGCATTTATTTTTGTTTGTTGTTTTGTTTTTTTTTCAGGTTCCCTGTCCTTTCCCTGAGAATAGTTGGTATTAATCTTTGCACTGAAATATTTTTAGCATGCCAATGCCACTTACCTCAATGCTCCCTGTTTAATAGTGGCAGATTCTGTTTTGCCACTGGTGGCAAACAATTTAATTAGGAACACAAAATTGCTGCCTGCTTTATTCCCCCCCACACCTCCCGCAAGTGTCTGCTTTTTCTCTAAGAATAAGAAACTACCACTATAAAAATCTCTTTCTTTGAGCCATCTCTAATGAAACTTCCTGATTCCACTTGTTTCACTGAGCTTTCTCTGCAACAATTTATTCTTTCTTTCTAAACAGACCTTTAGGTATGCGAGGCCGTTTGTAAATTATATGGTGCTGGCAATATCATGAAATATCATGACTGCAGTTTATAGGCAGATGAAGGGGGATGAGTTGTAACAAGAATAAATTACACAAAATACATTGGGGGAGGAATGTGAGAGCCCTGGTGCCAGCAAAATTATTAAACTTTAGAGCGGTACTTAATGAGGACACTAAATTAAGTGACCTTACGAGCGGATGGACATAGCAAATGGGATTCTATGGGGAATTATCTTCCATTATCTTACAAAGGAATGAAGGGACACAGTATCACAGGCCAAGATCAGAAAAGTACAGGTGAACCGAATATTAGCAAATAAAGCAGCTCACTGAGAACAACTATCTCCTTAGAATCTTCCCAAATGTACTACATAAATTCACATGTTGCTGAAAAGAATGTAATTTATGGTTTGGGCCCATACGTTTTACACCCAATTTTGCCTTTTGACAAATATATCTGGCCACAAGCATAAAAGCGTGCATTATCTCTATAATTAACATACAGTTATGAAGACTATCGGGAACTAGAATATCAGTGTGTGCTAGAGAGTGCCCTCTCTACTTATTTACTCTGCTGGTGAAATGGGATGCTCGTTCTGACTGACCTACGGAAACTAAATGAGGAATCACTAAAATATGGCTGAATACAAATTAGAAAATACAATCATGTGTGTAGGAATACGTCTACGTATATGCATTTTGCTCACAGGTACCTTTTTTTAAAAAATTAAGGTAGAATTAACATGCAGTAAAGTGCACAAATATTACATGTTCAGCTTAGTGAATTTTGGCATGTATATACTACCTTGTGATCACTACCTGGACCAATGTTTTCATTGTCCTAGAAAGTTCCTTCCTGCTCCCATCCAGTCCACACTTCCCCAGAGCTAAGCACTCTTCTGACTTCTGTCACCACAGATTGGTTTAGAATGTTCTTGAACATATATATGTATATATACACATATATATGAAATCATAGATACATACTCTTTTGTGCTTGGGATCTTTCACTCTTAATACATTTTTTGCTTTGTCACCATCCTTCATTATTAAGGATTGAGATGAATGGGAAAAATAGGATAAGTAACCTGAAAGCATCCAACAGCTTCCTTTCCCCTTCATCTTATTCTTTTTTTTTTTTTTTTTTTTTCCCAGTTCTGTTCTGTTCTACATCATTAGAGCTCAGAGGTTAAGAGTGTAGGCTCTGCCTTGTTTCCAGCTTGGAATTTTAGCTCCTGCACCAACACCTGTGTGAACATGGGGACCTTAAAACCTCTAAGTCTTAGTTTTCTAACAAGAAAAATGAGATTGTGGTAGTTGTGAGGACCAAAATAACCCACATCAAGCGCTCACTACAGTTTCTGTCCACTCAATGATAATATCAAGATCAGTCTAGGATATTCTTTTTTTTTAATGTTTGTTTATTTTTATGAGAAAGAGAGAGACAGAGGGAGGGCAGAGAGAAAGACAGGGAGACACAGAATCTGAAGCAGGTTCCAGGCTCCTCCGAGATGTCAGCACAGAGCCTGATGTGGGGCTTGAACTCACAAACTGCAAGATCATGACCTGAGCTGAAGTTGGATGCTTAACTGACTGAGCCACCCAGGTCCCCCAAGTAAAGAATATTCTAAGTAAAAAAATAAATAAATAAAAGGGCTCTTTGTTGGGCTGCTCACAGACAATATGCAGAAGGATCAAGACTCCCATGTTATAAAAACAGTGGTTCTCACAGTGGGTTCTCACCAAAACGACAATAAATTATATTTAAAAAATAAATGTTAAGTAAAAAAATAAAATGTACAGTAAAAAAAAAAAACCCAAAAATGGTTGTTAAACACTGGTCTATTAAAAAAATATCAGCACAAAAACTGTCTTACCACATCCCAATAGGGCAAATAAAGTTACTGATAGGAAATCTTTCCTTGGTACATCTGTGTCTTTATTGGTAACTTTTTAATAAAGGAAACGCTATTGGTAAAATATATTTATGTGGATTTCACAACTACCAATGAGTATTTGAGACAACTGCTAGTAAGAATGGATAGACTTTAGAACGAGAAAGCAGCTTAAAAATCACTCAGTTGATTCTCATTTATAGATGAGGAAACTGAGGGAAGTCAGGGGATTTACTTAGAGTCAATGAAAAAGTCAAGATTTCTGCCTCATAGCCTTGGTCAATGGTTCAAAGTTCCCACATCATCAGCTACAGCATCACCTAATGCTGATATAAATGCTAAAAATGCACATTTTCTAGACCTGCTAAATCAGAAACTCTGGGGATAGCCCCATCCCCCCTGCAATCTGTGCTCTTGCTGTCCTCCAGGTGGCTTTTACCTACTGACACTGGAACCTCACTAGAGTCTTGTATTATCTATGGACTAGCAGAATCTACCTCACCTGGAAGCTAGTTAGAAATGTAGACTCTCAGACCTGAGATCTGCTAAATTCTACACTTTAATAAGATGTCTGGATAATATGTATGCCCATTAAAGTGAGGTAGCATTGATTTCCATTAGTAGCCAAGGTCAGAACCTTCTGAGCTTAAATTGTCTACCAGGATCTATGCTATTTAATACCATCAGAGCCCAATGACCCTAGCCCCTTCCAGAGGATCATCCAAAACAACTCTATGAACACTAAAAATTAGTGAGTTCTCCCTATGTGCCAGATCCTGGGCTAAGCAACCTTTGTGAAGATATTTATACTTCCAGATCCTTTAATATAGAAATAATTATCTCCTTACTAAAAGGAAAGTAGTCTTGTAAAATTTTTTTTAAATGTTTATTTATTTTAGAGAGACAGAGACAGAGCATGAGTAGGGGAGGGGCACAGAGGCAGGGAGACAGAATCTGAAGCAGGCTCAAGGCTCTGAGCTGTCAACCCAGAGCCTGATGTGGGGCTTGAACCATGAATTGTGAGATCATGGCCTGAAACTGAAGTAGATGCTTAACCGACTGAGCTACCCAGCTGCCCTAAAGGAAAATAAACTTAAGAGTTCTTCCTCACCCAAGTCCATGCCATTAGTAGATGGAGGAGCTGAGGTAAAACCTTGTCTCTTTTGGACCTTTTCCATGACTCTTCTTCTGGGACTAAGCACTATGGTAATTACCTAAACTGGGATCTATTTATATGCTTTTTTTTTTTTTTAAGAGAGAGAGCCTGTGTGTATAAGTGTGCATGAGTGGGGTAAGGGACAGAGGGAGGCAGGGAGAGAGCCGGGGGGTGGGAGGTGGAGGGTGGGGAAGACAAAGAGAGAGAGAGAGAAAGAAAGAGAGAGAGAGAATCCCAAGCAGGCTCCACGCTCAGCTCAGAGTCTGAGGCAGGGGTGGATCATGACCCTGAGATCATGAACTGAGCTGAAATCAAGACTTGGGATGCTCAATCCACTGAGCCATCCAAGTACCCCTGCTATCTCCATTTAAACCAGTTTTAATTTACAGAAATCATAAAAAGTCCAAGGGTGTCCATTGAGATGATACCTTGAGTATTACCATTGATAATTTTTTTAAGTTTTAATTTAAGTAATCTCTACACCCAATGTGAGGCTCACACTCCCAATCTCAAGATCAAGAGTCACATGCTTCTCCAATTGACCCAATCAGGTATCCCACCATTGATAATTTTTTTAAGATTATTTATTTATTTTGAGAAGGAGTGTGACTGAGGGAGGAGCAGAGAGAGAGGAAGACAGAAAATCCCAATCTCTGTGCCACCAATGCTGAGTCTGACAGCGGGCTGTATCCCACGAACTGGGAGATCATGATCCAAGCAGACACCGAGAGTTGGACATCGCCCAGGTGTCCCACCATTTATAATTTTTAGAGATTAATGACAGCATGAGGGCCATAAGCCAGGTCAATGCTTCTTAAAGTGTAGTGAAGAACTATTCACCCCACCCTCCACTGTAATCTGTCATATTCTAATATTTTTGTAACATAATAAAATGAATAGAAAAATGAGTTTAAGAGACACACATAGTGCAAGCCAACTTTTAAAAGATTCAATAGATGTAACATTATACTGTTAAGTTGCTATAAAAATTTCTCAATGCTTATTGTCAATATCTATGCTTATATTGTTGTAGATCAGTAACAAACAGTTAGGAGACTGGTATTGTTCTGGAATTATACTTTGAGTAGCAAGAAATTAGGCAATCTGCAAGTTAAAATTAAGCCACAGCCCAGGCCAGTTTTAAATAGCACAAAAAGATGAAGTGGATTCTATGACTCCATTATTTCCATTCCTAGAAAGGTATGGAAGGCCGTTAATACTTTCTCCCAAGCCAGCTCTAGGGAAATTAGTAATATTTCCTTTATTGGACCATTCATTCATTCATCCAACCAACACTTAGTGATAATTATGTGCCAGATTCTTGGATTAAAAAACGGATTAAGACCTAGTTCCTACCTTTTGGCACTCACATGGTGGTGGCAATAGTAATTTCCTGTCTGTACACTGAGTTTTTATCTCTCTGTCCATACATATATATCCTTCCTCTTCAAAACAAAACAAAACAAAAAAAAAAGAATTTGAAGTGACTTACTTTACCATATATTGAGATAAAGAAAAAAAACCAATAAAAGTTTTATATTGCATAGCATTTTATTAGTATCTCATTCTAATCTTGCCTTCTCATACTTATGGTGTAATTAAAATAGATCTGTGTCCATTTTATTTTTTAAAGTTTATTTGTTTATTTTAAAAGGGAGAAGGAGCATGAGAGCTTAGGAGGGGCAGCGAGAGAGGGGAAAAAGAGAGAATCCCAAAGAAGTTTCACACTGTCAGTGCAGAGTCTAATGGGGGCCTCAAACCCATGAGTCATGAGATCATGACCAGAGTCAAAATCAAGAGTCCAATGCTTAACCAACTGAGCCACCCAGGCCCCCCTGACTGTGTCCATTTTTATGGTGAGAAAGGGGGGACTGCCTTTGTGCTCAAAACCAAACCATGCAGCTTCTGCAAAGCAAAGCAGGAAATTGAATTTAGGCCCAGTGCTCTGTTGACTGTGGCCTAGCAATGGGTGTTTTTTCTCCTCCACTTCTCCATCCATTGTAATAGTTGGCTTTCTTTTGAATATCTGCCCATCCCCAAGTATCATGACTTCATGGCCCTCCAGTGCTTCTGTCTACATTTCTGTACAGCTAAGGGTCTTTTCTCTTTTTCAAATTCTTACTTAACTGCTCTGTATCCTAGTCATTCCTAAACTCATTCTATGCTGGAAGACAGCTCTGTTTATTGATATCCCAAGACCAGCTGTTGTTTTCTTTCTATCTAGGGGAAGACCTAGTTAAGGGGGTGAGATAGGTTAAGTCTTTATCACTTCTCTCTTGGTGCTGTGCCTTTATCCCATATCTACTCATGAGTAATTTGTCTTCATTCCTTTAGTAAAATAGTCTCTCAGAATATTCATTCATGAAAAGGTGTAATGGCGGCTAGGAACACAGAGCATCAACCACCCAGGGGCATGTTTCCATTTTGTTTTCTTCACTATTGTATTGCCATAGCTCAACATCCTGTCTCTCAGGTGGTAAGTGCTCAGTAAGTATTTATTGAATGAATGTTAAATGAATTTGTAATTTGGTAGAATGAAACCTTTTTTTTCCCTAAACGACTGACAGAAGCTAATATATGAGCTTCCACCATTTGCCTGGCACCATGCTCAGTGCTCTCATGCTTTTTATTTAATTCATGCCTACTTCATGTATCTCCTTGCCTCTGGTCTACCAATCTACCTCTACACATCTGTCTAAATGATGGCTCCATAATTCACATCTGATTATGTCCCTTCTTTGCCTGAAATCCTTTCTGTATGTTTTTATTGCCTTCAGTTTATAAAAAAAAAAAAAACTTTATCAGGTGATATTCAAAGCAGTGGCAGTAGAAGTAGAAAGAAGTGATCAAATACAGAGTTATTTAGAAGATGCAATTGATAGGAATTGGGATCCAATTGGATGAAGGGTGGTGATTTTAAAGATCAATCTGGTGAGGAAGGTACTAGAACAAATCACACTGAGAAAAGGCCACTTATATCTGTGGTCTTGTTTTCCCACTCTCCTCTGCCTTCTCTCAAAATCCACAAAGTCCAGAGAAACTCCTTTAGATTCATCTTTCTGCATAATAAGGAAGTCAGAGATGACAAAATATAATTTTAAGACCTTAGTTTTATATGTATATATTTTGAAGGTTGCTACCTTTCTCTGTTAGTTTAATATATCTGAGTTTCCCATGGTGAGAGCAATGAAACCCTTAAAACTACATACACTACTTACTTATTTTCTTTGTAGAAAGAGGAATGGATGGGGAGACAAAGTTATTTAGATGATGTCTCACTTCTTTGTGAATGTTGGCTGTAAACAAAACCTTAGAATAAAACAGGTGGTGGAAGCTATCAAGAATAGAGGAAAAGTCTTGGAGGACTGTCTCGGGCCAAGTAAAAGGCATAGAGGATAGAAACCGTGGAGATTAATGGCATAAGATCCGGCATCCAAACCAGCTAGGTCCTCTCTACCATGTATTTTATTAGCTGAGTGACCTTGAATAAGTTGCTTAACCTCTTTCTTACAGTTATAAAATGAGAATTATAATAGCACCTACCTCATAGATATATAAGTTAAATAAGATTTTTCTCAACACAATGCTTAGCCTCCCCAAAGGCCCAATAAGTATTAACTACTATTATGATGATTACATGGCTTAACAGTAGAAAAACCGCAGCTGTCTCTTTGAGACCATATGAATATATGAGCCGGGTTACTTAAATTTCCAAAATGCTCTGCCGTCTAGAAACACCTATCTTCCAAGGTGTCCACGTGGAATTTGTGTTCAATATGGTCTTTGCCTCAAACTGATATAACAAAGAGAAAACAGAAATAGCTAATATCCTTTTCAAATAGCAGAAAGAGCCTTTTCACCCCCATTAGAATAACCGATCAAAAAAACAGATTTCTGGAAAAGTGAGGAACCAGAATTAATTTATGGACTGTGCTTTTGAAAACTTGGCCACAGCATAGGGAGCATGCTTCTGCAAGCCACCAGGTCATGGAAGCTGAGAAGGCTTATATGAGGCAGCTGGATTCTGCTCAGTGCTTTCTGAAGCTCTGAGACAATGACTTTAGTCTCCAGGACCGTGAGGTCCAGATGAGCTTGCATCAGAATCCCCGGAGGGCTTGTAAACTACACATTTCTGGGCCTCAATCCAGATTCATTGGTCTGGGATGCAACCATTTTGCATTTTTAACAAGTTGGCAAAAGTGATGCCAATGATGCTGCCTGGGACCACCTTTTAAGAACCACTGCTTGAGGAGCGCCTGGGTGGCTTAGTCGGTTAAGCGTCCGACTTTCGCTTAGGTCATGATCTCGCGGTTTGTGGGTTCGAGCCCCACGTCGGGCTCTGTGCTGGCTGCCGGCTCAGAGCCTGGAGCCTGTTTCAGAGTCTGTGTCTCCCTCTCTCTCTGACCCTCCCCTGCTTGCTCTGTCTCTCTCTCTCTCTCCTAGAAATAAATAAAAATATTAAAAAAAAAAAAAGAAGAACCACTGCTTGAGAACTGAGAGGTCATTCCCTAGCTAAAAAGAGTTCCAAAGTATAGGCTCTTCTTGATGAGCTGTTAGTATTATTTTTAAAATGTCCTTTTCTCCTCAGAATACCCTCTGTTTATGGGCCATGGCGTTTCAACCTGCATCATCAACATGTTCCTTTGCCCATTTTCCTTCTTGGCAGTTTAGTTGCCTCAACTTCTGTTGCATCTCCACTCTCTTTACAGAGAAATCCTGCCAACACATTGTTTGGTTACTGCTTTGGATGTTTTGCATTGCACTTTCCCTCCTCTATCTGTATTGGAAGTTTTGCTTGCTTTATAACTGAAATCTTCCTTCTCCTCTAAGAGTTCCCCCCAAAAGTCCTTGCCGGTTTTCTTATACACAGAATAGAAATATATCTAACAGAGCTAACTGTGCTAGTATATTTCATCAGAATATACTTACCACCTAGCACACATGTATTTTAAATCAAAAGCAAAATAAACTACCAACACTTGCAACTGGTAATTTAGGTTATGTGTAATGAATTGACTTCTTTAGCAACACTAATAAAGATTTTGCTGGTGACATTGCATCTATCAAGGGATACTTGGGCCGAAAACTTACTGAAACTTTTGTGGCCTTTTGGTAGTTTTTACTTAATTTTATGTTTTGGTTTTAGTGTAAACCTTAACTAAGACTCTGTTATGACCAAGTTAAATATTTAAATATCAATTTGCAACACTATCTCAATTGGATTCCCCACTGTGTCCAATTTTGTATTTTTATTTTTGGAATGGCCAACTATAATTTTCAAAATGTTGCTCTCAAGTAGAAATATGTGGCCAAGAATAAGGGCTAAAGTGAAGTTTTAGCTTTAACTTAATTTTGCTCTCTTTTCAATCAAGACAACAAAATGGGTACTTTCATTTTACGTATTACATCTGTCTACATTCTTTACAGCTGTGAAAAAATAAACAGCTTGCCACGTTCATCAAAGAAATCATGGTGCCTGTGTGTTTGTGTGCGCGGATTTGTGGTTTGTGTGTGTCTTTAAAAAATGCCGCACCTGTGCTACGTGGTACTTAACCACAATGACAGTGACTGACCTGTAATAAAAGATTACATTAATTCGTGCTCTGCTTCAGAAAAGTGAGCATTTAAGCAGCTCTATAGATTCAGGGAATAGATCTCTTTCCTAAGAAACCAAAGAAGGGAATAAATAAAAACTCAACTCCAAAGGAGAATTAATATAAAGGACGATCTGGTAAACTCGTTAAAAGAAAAAACAATGTCCTATCTCTTATGAGTTGAATTTACAAAAATATTCAGTCTTACCTGGTCACTATTCTTTAAGCAATCGCACTCTAGAAACAAGAAGATGCTAACTGCATGCCACTTTATTAAATGGGGAAAAGGGTGGGGGTGGGGGAATGCTAAGCAAAGATAAGGCAGGATAGAGAGGATTTGACTAGAAAAAAAAGGATTTCCCCTTTCCTCTTTTTGGCTTATGCTTCAGATCCCTCAGAAATGGATTCTCCACGTATAAAATTTGAATATGTCTTTTTTCTTGATGGGTGTTAAACCATTTCAGATTATCTCAGGCATCAAACTGAGCTCAAATGTTCTAAATAAGATAATTTTCACATTTACAAAAGCTTTTCAAATGGCTGCCTTGAAAAAGCAAAAGAATTCCCCTATGTTTTATAATATCTGGGAACATATTGTAACCTGTAGGTCTGGCCAAGATCAATTTTGGTGATAAACTCTGTGATGAGAAAGATGAGGATTCCAGCACATTTCTTTGGGTAGTAGGATAAATTGCTGTAACATCTATAGAAAGTGGTTTACTGTATCTATTAAGATATAAAAATGAGGGGCGCCTGGATGGCTTAGTCGGTTAAACGTCCGACTTTCGCTTAGGTCATGATCTCGCGGTTCGAGCCCCGCGTCGGGCTCTGTGCTGACTGCCGGCTCAGAGCCTGGAGCCTGTTTCAGAGTCTGTCACTCCCTCTCTCTCTGACCCTCCCCTGCTCACGCTGTCACTCTCTCTCCTAGAAATAAATAAAACATTAAAAAAAGATATAAAAATGAAAGATAACTTGTAACCTAGCCATTCCTCTTTATATATTTAAGCTACAAATTCAACTTCACATGTGTGCAAAGATGTATGTTCCAATGATATTCATTGAAATGTCATTTCTAACAACATTTGTTTATCGGTATGCTACTGATTATAAATTTTGTTTTATCCATCTGATGGAATACTATGCAGCTATAAACACAATCTCAATATGTATTGATATGGAGTGATGTCAAAGAGATATTAAGTAAAAAGCCCTCTCATGTGTATATTGCTTTACATGTAATACCTCTGAAATGATATAGAAAAAGCTGATATACATGGCCAGATAAGGGAGGGTGTTACTTAAGGCAGGGAGCTTGAGGTGGGAGGGGACTGTAATCATATTCACTTTGAGGCCTTTTGAATTTAATACTCTAAGCATCTATTTCCTATTCAGAATGAATTAAAAATGTGAAAAGCTCATGGAACCTCAAGTCACAAATAAACCTGAAACTGGGTTAATCCCACTTATTTCAATGACTTCAGGAACCCAAGAGCTGAGCGTCTCAATCACTTACTTCTGTATGTAACTAATTTATTATATAGAGAATGCAAAAGTCTTACTCGAGGCCACACAACATCAGGGCCAGAAAAGCATTTATTTTTAACAACACAGTTCTCAAATACATATTTGTAGAACTAAAACAGACCCAGACTTCGCTTTTCCTGACATGTTTAGTAAGTTTGTAGCCTGTCTGTGTAAGGTAAAATAAAAGCAGCTCTGTAGCCATCATTAAATGTTTTCACTCTAAGATTTATGGCCATAATTGTAACAGAGCAAATAATTTTTTTTCCGTGGCAGCAAAAATAGTCTTAAAAAGAAACTAGGTATTGTTTTTTTCTTTTTCAAGCAAAGTATAGATACTCCTCAAATTACATGGTGTCACAGAGCATGCCATACTTAGAAAAAATGATGTACGGTCTCTGCAATCTTATTAAGAAAATTACATAATTAATCCTTTGTATCTTTGAAGGATGTTTCTGTCTGATGAACTTTGTTCTAGAACAACATTCAGCTGGAAATTGGGTATTAAAACGAACTCAGTTTGGAGTTAAAGTAGATTCTGAAATAAAATAGGAATGTCATAGCAGTAGGTACAGTATATCCTATAACTGTGGCTGAATGTCTCAAGATTTTTTATATAATTTGTGGAGGGAACAGTAAGAAACGCAAAGCCTCTATACTCTACCAAATGATTGACATGTGGGTTATTGATGAACTAAAGGCAGGGACCCTGCCATTTTCTGTACCACTATCTACACAGACTAATATCATGGAGTCCATGCTACTCACTCACTCACTCACTCAGTCACTCAGTCACTCACTCACTAATTTGTCTTCCTTAGTTGGTCAATCAGCCACCTGCCACTGGTGTCATTGCTAGGTACTGGGAGATCCAAAAGTAAATAATGTAGTTTCTGTCCCCCAAGCACTTAGAGATTAGTGAGAAGGAATCTGGGGGGAAATGAACACAGAAAGAGAGAACTGTAATGCCATGTGATAAGTGTGATGAAAGAGACAAACCCTTAGGAGACTGGAGGAAAGTCATGTAAATGCTCTTGAAGTGTGCACGGATTTGGGTGTCCAGGGGAGGTGAAGAGGTGAGTATCCAAAAAGATTATCAGAAGGGTGTCATGTTGGAAGAGAGTTTCAATAATATGTGGAGGTGGCCAGGTACATGTGTGTGTATGTGTGTGACCAGAAAAAAAGTCAGTTAAAACTATTATGTCTTCATGAGCAGAATGAGGCCTCTTCTTAGAAAATAACTTACATATATTGTAATGCATGGACAAAGGGGACTGGAAGCCTCAAATTTCTACTTCTAGACTTAGCTACAATAATTTTAGCATGAAAATCTTTAAGGCAGCTGTATTCAAATACTGTACCATAATGCCAGTTTAGTAGAGTATTCAGAATGCATTGCTTTGAGTGATACTACTTCCAGATGTGTTTTTTCTTTTCAAAAATTTTAACGTTTGTTTATTAGAGAGAGGGAGGGAGAGAGAGAATCCCAAGCAGGCTCCATGCTGTCAACTCAGAGCCTGATGCAGGGCTTCAACTCATGAACCATGAGATCATGACTTGAGCCTAAATGAAGTTGGCCGCTTGACCAACTGAGCCACCTCCATTGGTTAGAGGTATCCCTCCATTGGTTAGATCATTAGCCTTTAAGTATCTATATACTTTCTGGTATTGTGTTCTTGGGTATATTTTCTTCAGATAGACTTCAAGATCATTTGTAAAAAAAGTTTTTTCCAAAACTGCCTGGAAATATTTATTTGTCAACCGGCAGAACTGTCGCTTCTAGAGATTTGAGGCCTGGATAATTCTGCCTGGAAGAAGTCAGTGGGAAAATCATCCTGTGTACTTTGGCCACAGCCAAAAGAAAGATAGATAGAGATAGAGAATGGGGGCGGGGGGAGGAAGGAGGGAGACAGAGAGGAGAAAAGTGGAGAAAGGATAAAGTAAGTTTCACTATGCTTGAAGGTAAAAAGAAATCTTAAAGGACACTATGCAGCTCAAGGGAGCAGTGGCAACGGGGTTAGGCTGATGGAATGAGCTCTCCTAGTGGAAGCTTCCCTGAGTCTCTACAGAGCTAACAGCAAAGGTGTGGTTTCCACAAGAGGGAAGCCTAAACTATTTCCCTCTATGGGGCTCTCAGTTTGCACCTTCAGGAAATCCTTGACTATATATCATCACAGTGATTCCACTACAGCTAACCTCATAATAAATAAAAAAACTATTTGTTTCCCCCATCATAATGGTGTGTGTGTGTGTGTGTGTTAAAGAATAAAATTAAATCAGTAAATTTTTCATGTCTTTTCAAGTGTCAATGCAAAATATGGTAAAAGGCATCCAAATGCAATCCCATTATTCCTTTACCTCTCCAATGGAAAGATTGTTCTGGGGTGACCTGACACTTGCAACAAATCCGAATGAAATGGTGCACTTTAAGGAGGCTCTTCCAGGCTGGGAACATATAAGCCCACGAGTGCTTGGAGGGGCTGATGAGGAATACAACCCCAAGACTGCTCCCCCATCCAGAGATGCTGCCGCTTACGGGTGTATTTCAACACTGTGAACGTCATTACTATTATGTGACAAGATGACAAATACTATCCAATGAACCACAGCACATAAAAGGGAAAAATAACATTTTCTCACCTTGGGAGGGCTTGGAGGGTCCATCTAGCTGCAGATGCCAACTTATATTATTTTGCCAAGAAGATTTCAACCTGGAGTTGGGTTCAAAGAGCAGAATTTTAACTAAGCAGGAGGTTGAAATAAAGTAACCTTTTCTCAAGAAGCCAGTATGGGCAACACAAAATGGGCTTTGATGAAATATTTGAAATCTAACTTTCCGAAGGGGGCTTCTGGCCTCCCTTCCTTAAGTCTGTATTTCCATAGGTGAATAGGTGAAAAGGTTTTCCATAGTCAAGGCAGAAGCCCCCAAAATCAGAGAAAGTCAAAGACTGCTCTAATAAACAGGCCTCTGCACATCTGCTTCTCAGCCCCAACCCTACCTGGGTATCACTTACAAGCAGATAATTTTTTTTTATTGTTTCTCCAGGCTGCTACTAGATAAAAACTTATCATCTATATGATCAATAGTCATTTTGTAAGTCAGCTCCACTTATGGATGCAGGCTCGCACAGCAGATCTGCTGTCAGTCAATTGAGCCGTCCCCTTAAATATGCAGGCTCGACTGAGTGATTTAGTTTTTCACAGCCTGATCAAACAAATATCATCCAGAATGGCTATTTTCTCCCACTATGGCTTGTTTGTTTAAGTTCAACAAGTGTCAGGGGAATTTAATGGACCATGTGGTAGCAAAATCAGCAAAGTGAAAGATTCTTTCTTTAATGCCCCTGTTCTTATAAAGGGCTAATATGGATTTGTAGACTTCAGAATAAATCTGGGGGGACAGGGCTTGGTCAAATTGTCTTCTCGTAAAAAGTTAGTATATTTAGCAGCTGTGATTTAAACCTGTACTGCCTCAGCTCCTAAGCAAGCTCCAGCTCTGAACGTAATTTACAACAGAACACTATGCATATTAGTGGAATGATTAGATCTTGATGGCTTAGAAGGACAAGGGTTGACACTGAGCTCTGGAGGTCTCACCGTGTGATTCTCTGTGTAAAAAGAAGTTCATATAATAGTGAGAAAAAAGGTTCATATTTCAGAACAATGGGTTTTGCCTATAAAATTATAGAAAATTCACCTGTTTTCAGATCTGCCTCTATACAGGTTTTACATTGTTGGTTCTGTATTACCTCTTTGTGGTAGGTTATTAAAGCCTACAAAATAGTTTGCAATTCCAAGGCTATAAATAAAAGGTTCAGAGAAGTACTGATCTATTGCACGGGCTCTAGACCACACTGTCAAGTTCATATCCTGCATCTGACCTTGGATGAGTTACTCAACCTCTCTGAACCTCAGTGTCTGCAGCTGTAAAAAGGGGATCCTAACAACATGGAGGCATGGTGTGAGGGTTATATGAACTGATGCATGCACAGCTATCACATCAAGATCATTCAATAAATGATAATTGTTTTGAGATGCGACAAAAGTAACCTTTAGGAATGTAGCACTTGCTGAAGAGGTGCTTTATCGATGTGAAGTAAGTAAAAACAACTTAATTAAAGGTCTGATTACCCATTTCCACATTTTCCCCTTGCTTGCCTTTCCTTCCGCTGATTTTCCATCATTCATCACTGCATGAATCTCAATCCAACCCAGTCAGGACAATTCTACTAGAGGAGAACAGAGCAATAGTGAGGTCCCGTGAAGATTGGTAGAGTGAACAAATGTATCAAAAGAAACTTGTTATCTGGCTCAGTGTAGACTGGTCTGTAGGGGAAATGGTATAAGCCATCTGTTGAAATACATTTTTATATTATGCGAGATACCAATGATTATTTTCTTGGCCACAATTAGTATGGAATGCTAGGGGGTGAAGACAGCCATGTGTTCACATAGGCCTTACTCCCCTTCATGCACACACATGTATTTGTGCATATGTGGGCTCAGAATTTCCCTCTGACATTAGTCCCCTTACATTTGCAATAAAGTCTGCCCTTAATTCCACATAACATTGCTGGCAAAAGGCCACAGTTGCCAGATAAGTGTATGAGCCACTGATGGTAGTCCCTGGACTCAAACATTGATTTGCTGGAGGTCTGCGTCTTCTATAAAGATCATGTCCTCTGCATCAATGATAGAGAAATCTTCAAAGGAGTTGGTTAAAAATGAGCATTTTAGTAAAAAAATACTTGCTATTCCTCTGTCACTACTCGAGATAGGAAGATGTGGAGTCAATTTAGCGAGCTTCAATTGCAGCTGACTTTGGAAGGAATAATATACTCATGTCTCTTTGGATGCATATCGAATAGGGAGCTCTCTCAAGGGCTGTGGTTTTGCAGATTGCAACCTGATCAGACTTCTAAATGCAGAGTATCCCCTTAAAACAGCAAGAGGCAAATCCCCAGATTTTTGGAAGGCCAGTGATTTAAGGGTTTCTCACTACATTTCTAAAACACTCATGGGCATTTCTCCATTTTTATAATTTTCCTGTCAAGCTCAACAGCAGGAAGAGGTAAGAAAAAGGCCAAGTGTTGGGAGCACCCTTCCATTTGTTAGGTGGGATGCTGCCCATTTCATGAATTGCTAAGTAAAGCCAATTAGATCCTTGAAACAATTAAAATTGTAAAGAAGTTAAAAAAAAAAAAAAGAGGCACACCTGGATGGCTCAGTTGGTTGAGGGTCTGACTCTTGATCTCAGCTCAGGTCATGATCCCAGGGTCATGGGATCGAGTCCCACGTCGGGCTCTGTGTTGAGCATAGAGCCTGCTTGAGATTCTCTCTCTCTCTCTGCCCCTCTCCCACCAGTGTGCTCTATAAATAAATAAATAAATAAATAAATAAATAAATAAATGTGAACTCTAAAGAAAAGAAAAGGTACCAAGCATTATAGGTGAGCAAGGCATTTGGAGAGATTCCAAAGGCAAAGAAAGGCCCCTGTCTCTTACGTCCCACATACCACACATGATGCCTGAAGTGCCACCACGGAGCCTTCATTCTAAAGTTAATTCCTTTGAAGTCAAGCGTTTGGTAAAGAGGAATTAAGTGGCTGAGGTGGAGAGTAGCTAAGGAAGGGGCAGGGCAGACATGGGTTTTCCTGCACACGGTTTTGGGCACTGCTGGCTTGGAGGTGGCTGCGTGAGTGGCCTTCAGAGAATCAGACCATAATGACCCCCAAGTGTGGCTAATTAAAATGAGCACACAACTGAAAAGAAGCAATGTTGCTGAGAGCAGTTAGTTGGCTCTATTTTATGGGAGACCTTTGGAGAAATAACTCCCATGTGACTCAGGCCCTGACATTAGCGTATGGTGACACTTCCTTCTCATAGAAAGTACGTACAGCCAATAGACTGTGAATAGCTCAAGCCGAGTATCCCAAGACCTCTTTTAGGAAATGACTTGTCAGTTTGTAAGAAGAGAGAATGTAACACCATTAAACAGCTTGGCAAAAGCCCTTCTTTTCCCTGAAATCACACAGCTTTCTTTTTATATTTCTATAAAAGAATAGGCAGACATTTGCCCATCTGTGTTGCAACTGAGGTACAAGAATTCTGTATTTGGCTGTCAGCATGACCTTTATTCCTTCCTTGAGGAAAACAAAAAGAGAGGTGAGAAAAATTTCCCTTCTTCTGGAGTGATTATCTAGCAGTGACATCAGGGGCTTGGCTAGAGGTCTTGAACAAAACCTTTGGGACTCGAAGAGCCTGTGTGGCTCAGTTGGTTGATCAGCTGACTCTCTTTCGGCTCAGGTCATGATCTCACAGTCTGTGAAGTCAAGACCTGTGTTGGACTCTGCACTAACATGTGGGGTCTGCTTGGAATTCTCTCTCCCTCTCTCTCTGCCCCTTCCCTACCTGTGTGTACTTTCTCTCCCCCCGCCTTTCAGATAAATAAACATTTAAAAAGAAAAACCTCTGGGACTCAGCAACATTGTCAAGTGTCATATGTGAGCCTTGATGTGCATGACTGTTGGGGCAGTTAAAGAACCCCAATTCCAGGCAGAAGACAGGGAAGATTCTTGGCTTTGCAACTGATAAGGAATGAAAAGAGAGCCTTGGCCTCATTCTATCTGTTGGAAAGCAATCAAAACTTCATGCAAAGTTTTACTGAGTGGCAGAGCTGAGTCTAGAAATCCCATATGCTAGGTGATTCTGGAAAGGCACCATCTTGGGAGACTTAGTCAGGATATCAGAGAATAGTTGGTAGGTGAAAAACGCATCTACCTTGTTATGAATATACCCTGATTGCAATTCTACTGAACAATACAGTGTAAAACAACATTCACAATAAAGAAGAAACTGTAGACATTTCTTGCTGGGAATTGGATACGTGACAGAACAGTTAGGAGGGTACCTCAGAAGAAAAGATAGTGTTCACCATGGTCAAGCATTGGTTTATGGATGACCACGGAGCTCTACTGCATTCAAAGTTCTCCCTCCATCTGTGTCTCACTGTTTCATGTCTCACAGACTCAGAGGGAGAGGTTCTTGAGAACTGAGAGCATCAAAAACTTTTAAAGTTTGTATTTCCAATTCATTCATCCATGTATCGGTTAAGTTTTTTTTTAAGTTTATTTACTTACTTTGAGAGAGAGAAACCATGAGTGGAGGAGGAACAGGGAGGGGGAGAGAGAATCCCAAGTAGGCTTAATACTATCAGTGGGGCTTGAACTCACAAACCACGAGATCATAACCTGAGCCCGAGTTGGATGCTTGATTGGCTGAGCCACCTGGGTGCCCCTGTTATTTATTTAGAGCCTAACCATGTGCCAGTCACTCTCCAAGTGCTGGGGACTCCATGGTAAACAAAACAAAAAACTGCTTCATCTCTGCCCTATTAGAACTTATATTCTGGAGGATGTGATAGGCACTAATAAAATAATCATATAATTAAATCAAAAGTTCCATCCTTGGTTAGTACTAGGAAGGAGAGGAATATTATGTTGTGGGTGGCTGACAGTCTGGAGGGGAAGGGAAGAAGACACAAACACCCAGATGAAATCTGCAGTGTGGGTTGGATTATTTAGGTAAAGAGGTAGGGAGGAAGAGAATTCCAGCCAGAGGGAAGAGTATATGGGAAAGGTTTGTGGCAGGAAAGGTCAGAGCAGATTCGAGGGTGGGTTGTGGAGAGTAAGGGAGTGTGGAGAGGCCTGGAGTGCAGAGTGTAAAGGAGTGTGGCTGGCAAGGTAGGTCTGGATCATATAGGGCCTTGTAGGCTATTTTAATTTGATTGTTTGCCCTTAAATTAGTGAGAAGCCTAGACATATTATTGGCTTTTTAAAACTGGTAATGCCGTGAAACAGACAGGGCATCTTTAAATTTTTTAATGTTGAAGATTCTATAGAATGCTGAGTGTTTCCAGAAAACATGGTTATTCTCAAGGCTGTCACATGAGGCCCCTTGAGTTGTATGCCACATAGTCACACTCTACTTTGTTGTGACCAAACAGGCTTCCAAGAGTTGCGGGGATGGGGCTGCCTTGGTTAGATGTTCTCTGATCAGCAGACAGGGTTGTTTTCTCTAAATGGAGAATCAAAGGACACATTTGAAATTGAAAGTAGTGTGAAAGGAATCTAAATTGGTTAAATGTCAAATACATCCATGATTTATGTCTCCTTTACATCTCATTGCTGATAAAGCTAACACCCCTCTATTACTTGTGTGCATGTGTGTTTGTGTGCATGTGCATGCGCATACACGTGCATGTATGCATGTAGGAAAAAAATTTCAAGGCAAGGAGACTAAAGGTCTGTTGCCTTATTTCTCTGGGCACAAGGTCAGAGAAACATGTGACCTAAGAAAAATGCAAATTTCACGCCATGAACTAAGCGAACTCCTTATTAATTTTTAAAAATTATATAAGCAACTCATACTCATTGTAGAAAAAGTAGGTTTGTACACCCAAAAAGTAGAAAACTGAAAACTCCCAATTCTATTAACATTTTGGTATATATATGACCAGAGTTTTTTTCCTGTGAGTTTAACATTCCTAATATACACATATTACTCCATGAGTGACCTGTTCATTTTTAACAGAAAAACCAATTCCCATTCATTTAAGTCTGTCTCCATTGTTACCTGGCCTTCCTCCCTGGGCATCCTCTGTGTCTCCATATCCAACTCTGCCCCTATTTTCTCTTGTAAAAACACCAGTCACTGGGGTGAGGGCTTACCCCAATCCAGGAGAACTTCATTTTATAAGGATTATATCTGTAAAAACCCTCTTTATAAATAAAGTAACATTCACGGATACCTGGATCAGGAGTTGAACATACCTTTGGGGGAAGGGGACACAATTCAACTCACTACACTTGATCGTATACCTCAGTGTAAAGTGATATATTTCACTTATTACTAGCAACATATGGGAACATTAACCAAAATTGCAAAGAGTTTTGTTTTCATCAGTGATATAAGGGCTTTACCTGAAATTCTCCACCCTATATCAAAAATATTGAGGGGCGCCTTGGTGGCTTAGTCGGTGAAGCATCCGACATTGGCTCAGGTCATGATCTCGCGGTTGGTGGGTTGCAGCCTTGTGTCGGGCTTTGTGCTGACAGCTACCTCAGAGCCTGGAGCCTGCTTCAGATTCTGTGTCTCCCTCTCTCTCTGACCCTCCCCTGCTCACACTCTCTCTCTCTCTCAGAAATAAATTCTCCAAAGAGGACATCCAGATGGCCAACAGACACATGAAACGATGCTCAGCATCCCTCCTAATCAGGGAAACACAAATCAAAACCACACTGAGATACCACCTCACGCCAGTCAGAGTGGCTAAAATGAGCAAATCAGAGAACACAAGATGCTGGCGAGGATGTGGAGAAACGGGCACCCTCCTACACTGTTGGTGGGAATGTAAACTGGTACAGCCCTTCTGGAAAACAGTGTGGAGGTTCCTCAGGAAACTAACAATAGAACTCCCTTATGACCCAGCAATAGCACTGCTAGGAATTTACCCAAGAGATACAGAAATGCTGAGGCATAGGAGCACATGTACCCCAATGTTCATAGCAGCACTCTCCACAATAGCTAAAACATGGAAAGAGCCTAAGTGTCCATCAACAGATGAATGGATCAAGAAGATGTGGTTTATCTATACCATGGAATACTACATGGCAATGAGAAACAATGAAATCTGGCCATGTGTAGCAACATGGATGGACCTTGAGGGTGTTATGCTGAGCGAAATAAGTCAGGCAGAGAAGGACAAATATCATATGTTTGCACGTATAGGAGGATTAGGAGGAACTTGATGGAGGAACAAGGGGGAGAAGAAGGGCGGAAATGGTGGGGGAAAGGGAGAGAGGCAAACCATGAGAGACTCTTGAATGCTGACAAAAACTGAGGACTGATGGATGTGGGGGGGGGAGGGGGGATGGGCATGGAGGAGGGCACTTTGGGGATGAGCACTGAGTGTTATGTGGAAACTAATTTGACAATAAACTATTTGTAAAAAAAAATAAAATTAAATAAAATTAAAAAAAAAGAAAGAAATTAAAAACATTAAAAAATTTATTTAAAAAATACTGAATACTCGGAACAAAACAAAATAAATCCTTTCCCGTAGCATACTGTAAACAGACCCCAGGCCAACATCAGATAGAATCTGGAAAATGGAAAGGGCAGAGAATAGACTCATGAGTCTTAAGAATATTGCCGTCATGTATGAACTAAAGTATGAATCAATGTATTAATTTAAGGATAAAAATGCAGATAAGAATATCCTGTAGTGAATGAACTTTCATTCTTAACATTAAGAAATACCACTCTGCACATAAAAATAAAGAAAAACAGATGAGTTGCTCTACAATTTTAATAGAAGTGGGATGGAATCTATTTGAAAAATAAGGTATGAAAAGGCTCATCTTTTTAGTTGGCATGTTTTATTTATTTATTTTTTAAATGTTTTATTTATTATTTTTGAGAGAGAGAAAAAGAGACAGTGCAGGAGAGAGAGAGGGAGACACAGAAATCAAAGCAGGTTCCAGGCTCTGAGGGGTCAGCACAGAGCCTGACATGGGGCTTGAACTCACACACTGAGATCATGACCTGAGCCGAAGTCAGACGCTTAACCGACTGAACCACCCAGGCACCCCCATTTATTTTTTTGAAATTCAGTTATTTATTTGAGAAAGAAAGAGCATGCAAGGGAGGAGGGGCAGAGAGAGAGGGAGAGAGAGAGAGTCCTAAGTAGGTTCTGCACTATCAGCAGAGAGCCTAATATGGGGCTTGATCATGACCTGAGCCAGAATCAAGACTTAGATGCTTAACTAACTGAGCCACCCAGGCACCTCCTGGGTGTGATGTTGTCATATAAAGTCTGGTTTTTCTGAGACTTTGAAATTTAGTATAATTGCTAGGAACACAAATCTAAGAAATTATAGTAAGATTTATCTTAATCCATACTGAATTTACTATGTATAACGAATTTTTCTGTAGTTTTCAGACAAAATGTTTTAAGAAATTAAAAGCTTTCTGTGCTGAGGCATAGGAGCACATATACCCCAATGTTCATAGCAGGACTCTCCACAATAGCTAAAACATGGAAAGAGCCTAAGTGTCCATCAACGGACAAATGGATCAAGAAGATGTGGTTTATCTATACCATGGAATACTACATGGCAATGAGAATGAAATCTGGCCATGTGTAGCAACATGGATGGACCTTGAGGGTGTTAAACTGAGAGAAATAAGTCAGGCAGAGAAGGACAAATAACATATGTTTGCACGTATAGGAGGATTAGGAGGAACTTAACAGAGGAACAAGGGGGAGAAGAAGGGAGGAAATGGTGGGGGAAAGGGAGAGAGGCAAACCATGAGAGACTCTTGAATACTAAGAAACAAACTGAGGACTGATGGATGTGGGGGGGAGATGGGCATGGAGGAGGGCACTTCTGGGGATGAGCACTGGGTGTTATACGGAAACCAATTTGACAATAAACTATTTGTAAAAAATAAATAAATAAAAAGAAATTAAAAGCTTTCTGTACAACAACAAAGTTGTGCAGACTGAACCACATGTGCTTCCAGATTTATACTGTTTGAGATAAAGCACTGTACTGTGACAGCTGTCACCGTGAAGGGGTGTGATACAAAGGGAAGGGAGGACCTGAGCTCTTCTGGTGGGTCTCCTTAATGGCTTTGCTTTTCTAGTCTCAACCCTGTGATCTCTCCTCCCTCTTTCCTACCTGGTCTGGCCCCATGTCCACTGCAGAGGACTTCATTCTGTTGAACCATTTTTGCAAAAAAGTAAACAGGTCTTTGAACCTGGCCTCCTAATTTTGAAAAGTGCTGCTGGGGGGAAATAAGCCACACGACTGTACGGATGGGCAGCTCAACAAATTCACAGTTTCCTCTCTCATCCGGGATTTCTGGGTTGACCTGGGATGTTTCTGAATGACCCTGGCTGGGATGCTCACCCACTCTCCCCCTGCCCGTAACAGTGGAGGAATCCTTTTTCTGTAACACAGTTCCAACTGCACAGATTCACCCCAAGGTTCACAGGATCTCTTCTCTAATTCAGGTGATATTAAATAGGATGAAATGTCTTTAGAACCTCCATTCAGGGATTTTAATAATTATAAAATACCCCAGTTGGGGGAGCACTAGTAAGAATAGCGAAGGAAAATAGCTGGCAAATTCTGTCATCAATATAATACAGTAAATTGACAATTTCCTTTGATCTGCTGTCACAAACGGCATGTTAAAATGGACCTCAGTGGAAAAATATTCAAGTGCCAAGCTACAGTTTAAAAGTATCTGTTTACTCATGTTTAAAGGTGGCCTGTGCTCGCTTTGTCGGCATATACACTAAAATTGGAAAGATACAATGAAGATTAGCGTGGCCCCTGCACAAGTGTGACATGCAAATTCGTGAAGCATTCTACATTTAAAAAAAATGTTTATTTAATGAGAGAGAGCGAGCATGGGAGAGGAGTGAGAGAGAGGGAGAGGATCCCAAGCAGGCTCTGCACCATCAGCACAGACCCTGACGCGGGGCTCAAACTCACGAACCATGAGACCATGACCTGAGCTGAAATCAATAGCTGGAGGTTTAACCAGCTGAGCCACCCAGGCGCCTTGTCCACATGTTTTAACTGGAATTTAAATAAAAACTTTAAAAAACTAAAAGAAAAAATTCCAATGACATAAGAGTAAAAGCTAAACAAACAAACAAATAAATATGGCCTGTGCTTTAGACTTCTAGATTGTTTGGGGTCTTCTGTTGTCTTTGTAAACAGTGACGTGTGTGAAAGAGTAAATGTCAAGGAGCTGTTTAAACACACTGTCTGGGTTTCTTTTCCTCTCTGATGGGCAACAGAGAAAATTACTTCCTATTGCTAGCGGTTGAGATTTCGCGGTTGCCCCCCCTCCCATAAACCATTAATAATTTTTTTGTTAGATTGCATAATTTATAGTATCCGTTTTGAATGCATAATGTAATACTGTATACTGAAGGGTAGTCTTTCTTCAAATAGGTTACTGAAAATGAAATAAATACCTAGATTAAATTTCCATACTAGGGAGAGGGAAATGAAATAATTTGCTGAGTTGCAAAAATACATAATAGACATTGGGGAGATAATCTCAATTCTAAAAAATTACCTCATTGTTCTAGTCACGTCAGACAGTTTCATTCTGAAAACAATTCCTAAGAAAAATGCTGCTATAATTATTGAACAAAAATAAGTGTTTTTAAATAAAATGAGTTGAAGAATAATCTCTATCTAAATATTAATAAAATGAGGCCAAATTGGTTTATAACTTGCAGTGTAATATAAAAAAAAGTGACTGTATTTATTTTAGTGTCTGCTTTTGTGAATGAAAGGGCTGCAGAACCTTTAAAATATGATGTAAGAGCTGGAAAAATTTCGCTTATCTTTAGATTTAGCCCTAAATTTTACCATAAATAATTACTATGCGATTACTTATGTTTCTAAAAATTTGTTGCTATTTCTAGAGATTTACCTGTAGATTTTATGTGGTTGTAAGAAAGAGAATTTATATTAAAAGTTATCTGCTAAAATGACTACATATTTTTTTTCCAAATTGCTATCTGCTCCTTTCTCATGTGTATTATAAATCAATAACATTATTTAGTATTTCTTATTTTGCTATTATTATCATATTTTTCATGGATCCAAATCCCTTATTTTACTAAGTTTTGTCTTCCCAAGAAACTGTCAAACTTCAACTGTGGGACTGGTACTGGATCCCATGGGGACCCCAAATAGAAGTTTAATTTTCTCTGGGCATTGGGTACCATTTGTTGTTTATTCCTCTGAAATGGTTTTATTTTCATTACAATAATAGCATTATGCTCATCAGGACATATGTTATCTTCTTTAGTGGGACCTTACTTTTTCCCCATTAGAAAGAAAGGAAGACAGGAGGGAAAAAAGACATGGGAAGATTAATTTAAGCATAGACCATGGTAAAATTAAAGGATGGGATGTTGACTTTGATGCTTTTAATCTTTTTTAAGTTTATTTATTTATTTTGAGAGGGACAGAGAGAAAGAACACAAGCAGGGAGGGGCAGAGAGAGAAGGAGACAGAGAATCTCAAGTAGGCTCTATGCTGTCAATGCAGAGCCCGATGCAGGGCTTGATCTCACCAACTGTAAGATCATGACCTGAGCTGAAACCAAGTGTTGGATGCTTAACCAACTGAGCCACCCAGCACCCCATGACTTTGGTGCTTTTAAAATAAGCATACATCAAAATCAGTAAGGAAATCTGATTTGTAAAAGTAACAAGTTTTGATGATTATATAAAGGAACTGCTCCATAAAATTCTTTTTAGAGACACTTACAACCTTTTGAGGCTGTTTTCGATACATATATATTTCTACTTTTAAAATGTACTTTCCACACAATAAATGTTTTAATACCTCCATTTGGTTAGGAGATGCTCTTAAACGTATAGAACAATTTTGCCTAGATTGTTTATTTAATGTGACTTGTAAAAACTGTAAATCAAAAATTATTTGGTAGTTTAACATTTCGCCCTATTTTGAAGTACTAGTAAATAACACTAACATCCTCATAATAATAATTAATACCCTTTAAGACGGAACTCTAGGGAAAAAATTAAATGCTGAATTTATCTAACTTTTTTACTCTCTTCTTAAATGTCAGGTTGATTTACAAAAGCTTAGTAATTTTGCCGATGTTTGTCCACGTCTATAAATTCACTACATTTCTAAATTTAGAGATTCTTTGCCAACATGATTAAAATATTTTCTAATTTGTTCTCCTAATCTTCTTTGGGTAGTGCACAAAATAAAAAGACTACAAACTTAAGCCAGAGAAATCGTACGTAACCTTGATAAGCTTCGTAATGCTAATGTTGTTTTGATAGAGAAAACCACAAGTAATGCAAATAGCAGCTTCCACTCTCCAGTACAGGTGTGTAATAAGCGCATATAATTAAGCCAAAGATACATAATGGTTTGTTGTTGGATACGCATTTACAACAGCTGACTACGCTCTTAATGTGTGGTTCATGAGTTAGGTAATTTTCTTATGTCTCCACTCCTTGAACAGAATATTCCTCATGGACTCATATACAAAATGATTCTATGCCTTTTACACAGTAGATTCCCACTGCTGCCTGTAATTTAGCGTCTTTGCCATATCAGCATTACCTAAAGATGATTAAAAAGAGCATGTAAATTCACAAACAAGTCATTTTATTCTTCAACTTAAATAATTTAGAAATGCCCCCCAAAAGGAAAGTTATCAAAATGTAAGCCTTTCGACATGGTTTCCATCTTTAGTGAAATATATCAACCGTGCATTTAATCACTGTTATGCATAAAATATGGTTTATGGCTCTGCTCTATATATCACATAAACTTCTTTGTATATTATGAATCTGAGTCCTTTAAAGAGCATAAAGCAAACATGAAACACTAGTAAAGGTTTTTAAAAACCAGTACAGACACAGGTGACAGTGCATAAACTAACTTCTTGAGATTATTTCTAATTCCATACTTTCATCGAGTTATTTTATACTGCAAAACACACATGCACACATATTTATATAGCCTTTGGGTTTTGAGTTGGGCAAACTAAAAATAAGAATAAAAATACTATACTAATAGTATGTGAATTTCTGCATTTTAAACACTCTTCATCCTTTTTCTCCTTTCCATTATGAAACTGTAAAACGCACTGTAAAAAAAACCTTATCATACATGCACAACCAAGATGAGCCCTAGTGATTTGTACCAGAGAGGGGTCAAAAGAGTCTATCTACTAAGACTGGTAACGTGGAAAAAAATAGATAATGTAAATTTGTTTTTTATTTTTAAAAAGGTGATATCTTACACACATATTGAACTATAGTGTGTGCTAAAAATGGTCAGGATAATATCTGAGCTCAATAGCATTTTCCCATAAATTACTGTGTAGGTACCATTAATCATTGTATTCAAGGGCTATGCTTTGCCTGCTTAATTCAGCTGGTTCTGATTTGCACATCATTTCAAAGAATGCAGAAAAAACCCCCAGAAAAGTTCTACTTTCTGCATTAGCTATACAGCTCATCCCCTGCTAGCTATATCCCAGAACAGAAGTAAACGATCAGCCTGATTCCTTTGTTTACTTATTTTCCCTCCACTTTTGGGTGACTTTTAAAGCCTTGTTTGCAATTAATTTTTGGTAAAAACTTTAACTGAGTCTTTAGCATGAACTTTAAGGAATGGAATTTTAGTCCCAACATAGAGTTATTCCTGCTGCTGTTGTTATTATGGTTCCTCATGAAACAAACTAGTCATTTCCCCCTCTTCTTGAGTATGTGTGATTGTATGTGTAACTGTGTCATAAATGTGTGTGTGTGTGTGTTTGTGTGTGTGTGTGTGTGTGTGTGTGTGTGTGTGTTTGAAGGGGGTAGTATGTCCTCAGCCTATATATTTGGTTAATATAAAAGGCATGGGTGTTAAGTTTCTTTTTTCAAAAATGGAAATTGAGAAAAGAGAACTCCCTTTTCCATCACCACATAAAACTCACCTGTTTCTAAGCTCCCACCCTTGCCCCCCACCTTTCCCACCCCCCACTGCCTTTGAAGACCATCAAGCTCAGATGGGTTCTGGTTCTCCTTTTCCCCATTCTCTCAGAGGCTGGTGACCAGTTACTGGTCAGAGTCTCATTCTCTCTCTCCCCCAAAACTGCATTTTTAATCTCTCTTACTAAAGGACTCTTTCTATCAGCACTGGAGCATATTTTCTCTACATCTTCACTGTCAGTAACTTAACAGCTAACTCTGATCTACTTTCCACCCCTACCTTCTACCAACTGCTCTTATAAATGGCTTCCTCATTCTACCAAGTCTACTTTGGGTGCAATTTTCTTCATTAATGTGGAAAATTCCAAGAATGACTGAGTAAGGGATCTGATGCTGGAATATTTAAACTCCTGACTTTATTTTGTATAACCTAGGCAAAGAAATGACCTCTGACAGAGAAAGACAAATACCATGATTTCACTCATATGTGGACTTTAAGAAACAAAGCAAATGAGCAAAGACAGGGAGGGAAAGAGAGACCGACAAATCAAGAAACAGACTCTTAACTACAGAAAACAAACTGATGGTTACCAGAGGGGAGGTGTGCGGGAGGGAGGGGGGGGTTGTATGGAAGTGTTGAATCACTATTTTGTACACCTGAAACTAATTCCATTGTATGAAAATTAACTGGAATTTAAATAAAAACTTATGAAAGGAAATGAGCACTGAAAGTTAGGGTGATGTATGTTAAATGCTGCCAAGCAACAAGGAGTTCATAGACACAAAGTTTTGTCCTTGACAGAGACCTGTTCATTTTGTAATTCTGGAAGGAGTGGGAGCTTTCTGAAAGTTTCTAACAGATGCCAAGAATGTAAATTTCATTTCAGATTAAAATCAATAAACATAAACACTGTTAGAGAATGAAGATTGATACCAAAATAAAATATTTCTATTATAAGCTCACCGTATAAAGACCAGAAAATATAGGTTAAGAAAAAAAAGTTAACATGATCCATCTTTCAGCAATTCATCACTATGGTTAACTACATTTAACTTTGAAAACTACGGTTATAAGCTTTAGTTATGTGCAAATGCAAATAAAAAAAAGTTTAATGGCACTGTATGTTGCAAATATTTTAGACCTTATTGAGTGGATAGTTAATATATTTGAAATATTTTTCCATATTAAACATCCATTTTTTTCTTTTTTTAACTTATGTTGCTAATACAAAATGGAATCGTATTGTAGGTAGAAAAACATACATTATCCAGTTTTAACAAGTGTTAATACCTTTTTATATTAGCTTCATATTGTTTCAGAATGACAGGTTACAGGTAATGATTGAAGCACTTATTTCACTTTTCCTGATCTTTTTAACTTCCTTATGTCCTTGAAGTAGAGATTTTCCGTTCATATTTTTATTTTTTCACTACGTGTGTCCATAAAATGTAAAGTGTAGCTTTGTGTATTTCTTAAATGTATACAATTGATTCTAGTTCTAGTATCTTTTCATACCTCTTGCTTTTCTTGTTAATCACGTTTTGATATCTGTACTAACATATGTGGATCTCATCCATTTTACCTGATTTAGAGTTTTTAACTATGTGAATAATACATAGGCTTCTGTATCATCATTTTAATTGACTGCAGAGTATAATATATTTTAGAGTACTACTTACTTAAACCATTCCACTATTATTGAACATTTAGATTTTACACAAATAGTAGTATTACTACTATATAACTCTTCTAAGAATATTCTTGTAGCCAGACCTTTCATTACATCTTTCATTGCTTTCCCAAGATAGATTTCCAAAATAGTTATGGTTGGGCCAAAAGATACACATATCTTAAATCTCTCTCTCTCTCTTTGAATCCCTCTCTCTCTCTCAAAATATATAAATTTATATCTTCATTTTTACACTTTTACAACAGTGAATAAGAATGCATTTTCTTTTGCAGTTTGATGTATGAAAAAACTTTCAATTTTCATTTATTAAGATGTAACTCTGTTATTAATCACTTGTATTTTGTTTTGGTAGCTTCTCTGTGCATGTTCTTTCTCCATTTTTCTATGGTGTGCTGATCTATTTTTTCTCCCCATACATTAAGATAATACTTTTAATCCAACTCTTTGGATTTCTAACTACTTATCATGAATAGTTTAGAAATTCTATGAAGTAAAATCTGTTTTTTTCCTGTTTTCTGTCCTTGATATACTATTTTAAAAACTGTTTCCCCACACCTTAAAAAGTCCAACTTTTAAACAAAATGTTCATCTCTTACCATAATGTCAACATTTGATGGCCTCCAATTCTTTATACTTGAAGCCCAATATAAATACACTATTTCTTCAGCTTTGTACTTGGTTTGGAAATACAGAGGTCAAGGCTAACTACTGAGGAAAGTAAGAGCTCCTTCATAATTATGTCACGATTTACTAATTATTCGTGAAGAATCTGGAGATATGAACCTAGTATTTAACTTTCTACCAGGAGAGTGACCATTGAGAGTCAAGGGAACTTCAACTACCAGGAGGTCTTGAGCACATTTCTTCCTGACCCCTACATTCTCATTCTCTACATGCCTTTGGACTGAGAAATTTAACTAATAATCATTTCAATAATGTAATATTTAGACATAGACAGCTTTCATGTTAGAGAAACAATTTCATGGCTTTTTTTCCTGTATTCCTATAAGAGGGATTCAGACATAAAGAAACATTTCACTTCTCTCTCAGCCCAATTACTGCCTCATAGTTTTTTAGAAAAATCAGTCTGTACCTGTGCATAAACCTGTCCATTGCTAAGGATTTTCAGTGTTTATAAAAAGAGAAGGAAGTTTTAAGAGGGTAAAAGTGCCCCTTTGAACGGCAATGGCCTTGTTACTTGTCTGAAAAAAAATAATTAAAAAATGATAAGGTTAGCATTTTAGTTGATCTTAAAGTTTTATTGGATATAGAAAAGCCTGGAAGGTGTGGAATAAGAGGGCCCTAGACTCATCTTGTTCTGCAGATACAACTAAATAACTCACATCAGTGTAAATAGTCTAGAAAACACCTTGAAAACTGGCAGAACAAACCCTGCAGGTAAAGGTACAGAAGAGGTTGCACTGAACAGGGTTGGAAGGGTGGAGAAACAGTGCGGAATGAAACAGACCACGGCCATCCAGGAGCAGGAAGAGCTGGAGGCCTAGAGAAGGGAAAGACACACGGTATCACACTGGGAAGACCACGGGGGAAGATGAATCCCTACAACATTTGGCTTTGAAAGCAAGAGGTGACATATTTCATGAGTTCTTAAAACCAGAGGGACTTAAAGCCTGGAACTTTATTTTTTTATTTTTTATTTATTTATTTATTTATTTTACAAATAGTTTATTGTCAAATTAGTTTCCACACAACACTCAGTGCTCATCCCCACAAGTGCCCTCCTCCATGCCCATCCCTCCTCCCCGCCACATCCATCAGTCCTCAGTTTTTGTCAGCATTCAAGAGTCTCTCATGGTTTGCCTCTCTCCCTTTCCCCCACCATTTCCACCCTTCTTCTCCCCCTTGTTCCTCCGTCAAGTTCCTCCTAATCCTCCTGTACGTGCAAACATATGATATTTGTCCTTCTCTGCCTGACTTATTTCGCTCAGCATAACACCCTCAAGGTCCATCCATGTTGCTACACATGGCCAGATTTCATTCTTCCTCATTGCCATGTAGTATTCCATGGTATAGATAAACCCCATCTTCTTGATCCATTCATCTGTTGATGGACACTTAGGCTCTTTCCAAGTTTAAGCTATTGTGGAGAATGCTGCTATGAACAAAGCCTGGAACTTTAAAAATCAGTGGGATTGGCTCTGGGAGAGCCTAAAGGGCACAGAAAGCTGAGTTCACACCCTCAAAGAGATACCATGACAAACAGCCAGTGGAGATACAGCAGAGAGAAGGTAGACATATGGGAGGGAGAGTAGTTTGCTCATTTTGGATTAAAGACTGAAATGTAAGACTGGAAACCATAAATCTCATAGAACAGAGAACAAAAGCTTCTTCTTGATTTTTTGGATATGACACCTGAAGCACAAGCAACAAAAGCAAAAACAAAGTGGGATGACATCAAACCAAAAAGCTTCTGCACAGCAAAGGAAATGATCAGCAAAATGAAAGGACAAACTAGGAAATGGGAAAAAATATTTGTAAATTATATAGCTGATAAGGGGTTAATATCCAAAAAATATAAAGAACTCCTACAACTCCATAGCAAAAAAAAAAAAAGTAATCTGATTAAAAAATGGGACCTGAATAGACATTTTTAAAGAATGATATATAAATGGTCAACAGGCACATGAAAAGGTGCTCAACATCACTAATCACTAGGGAAATACAAAGTGAAACCTAAATGAAATTATCACCTTACACCTACTAGAATGGCCATCATTATTTTTAATTTTTTTTTAATATTTAGTTTTGAGACAGAGTGTGCAAGTGGGGAAGGGGGAGAGAGAGAGGGGGACAGAGGGTCCTAAGTCAGCTCTGTGCTGACAGCAGAGAGCCCAATGGAGGGCTCACACTCATTAGCCATGAGAAACAAAGTCTGAGGCTTAACTGACTGAGCCACCCGGGCGCCCAGGAATGGCCATCATTAAAGAGACAAGAGATAACTAAGGCTGGAGAGAATGGAGAGAAAAGGGAACTCACGTTTACTGTTAATGGATTGTAAATTGGTACAGCCACCATAAAAACCTGTATGGTAGTTTCTCCAAAAACAAAACACAGAACTACGATATGGTGCAGCAATTCCATTTTTGAGACTATATCCAAAGAAAACAGAAACACCCTTTCAAAGAATTATCTGCACTCCCATATTTACTTCAGCATTATTTACAATAGCCAAGAAATGGAAATCTAAGTATCCATCAGTGGATGAGTGCGTAAAGAAGTAGGAGACACACACACACACACACACACACACACACACTGAAATATTAGTCAGCCATAAAAAAGAGATCCTGCGATTTGTGACAACATGCATGGACCTTAAAGGCATTCTGCTAAGTAAAAAAGTCGGACGGAGAAAGAGAAATACTGCATGATCTCACTTATAGGTGGAAACTAAAAAAAACCCAAACAACCCAAACTTAAGAAAAAGAGATCAAACTGTAGTTATCAGTGGTGGAAGACTCAGAGGTAGAGAAGTTGAGGAAGGTAGTAAAAGGCACAAACTTCCAACTATTAAGATAAATCAGTACTAGGGATGTAATGTACCACATGATGACTATCACTACTGCAACTATATATTTGAAAGTTGTTAAGAGAGTAAACCTTAGGAACTCTCATCCCAAAACTTTTTGAATCTATAGGGGATGATAGGTGCTAACTACTATGGTAATCATTTTACAATGTATATAAGTCAAATCATTGTGCTGTACACTTTTGACTTACACAGTGCTGTATGTCAGTTACATTTCAATGAAACTAGAAAATAAAATTAACTACAGGCCATGGGGAAAACGTATACCATTACTGAATGCAATGTGAGTCTGTCCACAGAGCACCTAAAGTCTGTCCCAAAAGTTAAAAACCCAGCCAAACAATTGGTGATCTTCTCTGCACAAAGCTACATAACAAATTATTTTTTCATTATTTTCCAGTTTCCCAGGAACCCATATTATAAATGTTGACTCGCTTATGATTTCCCTTCTCTTCCTATTCCACATCTGTTTGAGACACCCATTGTTTACCGTTTTGAGTTACCTTGTCAGTACATCTCTTTTCTATTTGCATTGCTGCCAATTCCTCCCTTCATGTTGCTCACTGCGGACTATGACAATCATTCCCTGTTTGCTCACATTTATTCGTTCAACAAATGTGCAATGAATACTTGTTATGTTCCACTTGGGCTATGGCAGCCAAAAGCAGCAAGACCCTGTCCTCTCTGAGTCAATCCTTGTACAGAGAGACCAAACAGTCCCTTCTCACCCAACCCGACCTGCCTACAAGAATCATTTTCCTAAAAATCATGATGGTGATTATGTCACCATTCAAAAACCTTTGGGGAGTTTGTACTTTGAAATTTCAGATGCTTCATGGACTTCACCTAAAGTTTCTCCATAAGTCAATAGTCCTCAACCACCTCCATTCTTTTCATTTGGTTGAGAAAACTCTGACACATTACCAGTCACAAAGATCCCTAGGGCCCCGTGCTCCACCCCCTTTTCTCAAAAACTGTACTTTTTACAGTGCAATGCCAGATGGTGCCCAGAGTTCTTACCCTCTGGTATATACACCTTATGTAGTCCCCTCCCACTTCACAGAATGTCTGTGAATATGATGGAAGGCCACTCCTGTGGTTAGGCTACTCATCAGCTGACTTTGAGTTAATGAAAAGGAGATCATCTCAGTGGCTGACCTAAGCAGGTAAGTACTTAAAAGCAACTGGACCTTTCTTAAAATCAGAAGGATCCATCCTGCTGATCTCCAAGGAGCGAACTCAGGTTGTGGAGGGAGCCATGTGGCAGGAAATGGCAAGTGGCCTCCAGGTGCTGTGAATGACCCCCAGCTGAAAGCTTCACTAAGTGAGTGGGGAATTAGTCCTATAACTGCAAGGAACTGAATTCTGCCAACAAGCTCATGTGCTTCGATGAGGAAACCAAACCTCGGGGACTATAGTCCTTGATTTCAGCCCAGTGAGATCCTGAGCAAAGGACCCCACTAACGCAGTTCCTGGCCCACAGAAACTGTGAACTAGTATGTCGGTGATGTAAGCAGCTAAGGAAAGAGCAATTTTTTTTATTTAAGGAAAGAGCAGTTTATTAGGCAGCTCTAGAAAATTAATACAGCCATTCTCCAATTTCACCTGGAATTTTCCTACCATCCACCAGGATCTGGTGTAAATGCTTATCTCTTTCATATTTGCCCTGATTTCCTCACCCAAAAGTACTTTCTCTGACTTTCTATAGGACATTTTTCTCCCTCTTGTGGGACTCCCTACTTTTATTGTAGCCACTTGCAGAGGTCTTATTTCTTCTCCCCAGCTGCACGTTCCTCGGGAACACAGGTAGCCCTGCAGTCACAATTGTACACATGCAAATGTACTGTACAGTCATTGAAACAAGTGTTCGCGTGTGCCGTCAGGCAAATATTTCTCAGGGATCTAAGGGTTAAAGCTTCAGTCTTTGGCTTTACCCTCATTTTCTTGTGCTTAGGAGCAGCTTCATGTGACTTAGCACAAGTACAGAATTTGGTGACCTGACCCTCCCTAAAACTGTCGTCCAAAATGCTAATTTTTTTGTCAAAGGGTAAACAACATATAAGTTTGACATATTTAAAATCCAAAGTTGAAGGGCATGAAAAACAGATTTCTGAGTTAGGAAATGGACAAATAAGCGAGGTGGCATTTGGAGCCACCCAGGACACCACAGTGCTGGCCACACCGACACTGGCATTTTGGCAGCGATTGCCATCTGCATGTGTCACTTCCTTTTTACTAAAGCCGCAGTTGCTCACACCTGTGTGTGCTCACATGGATTTAAATAAGAAATAACCAGGAACCCAGGCTGGAAAAAGAGCCCCCTGTGCTCCCCCCCTCCCCCCCCCCCAGCAGTGGAAGCATTACGGCCAGAGTTGGTTAATTGAAATCATGCATCGAACTAAGTTGCCACTCTGATGCGATCTGACAAAAATGATCATAGGATAAAATTGCCTCTTGCTGATCCCCACCTATCTTACATTTCAACTTGCAGCCAGATTGAAGCAAACTGCTCCAATTTACTGCTCCCGACCTGCTGATAATGGACACTTTGCCGTGCACTCTCCCTTCATTACTGCTCAGGTCAGGGCTGTTAACAGGGACTCTTGCCACATTTGACAGATAGTCACTACCAAGATGAATGGCGGTGGCCACATGACCACTTAGGACCAGGCCTTCCCTCTCCAGCACCTTCAAAATGCCTTTAAAAAAAATAAAAATAAAAGACCACACTTCACTGTTTAACTCTTTATTAACTAGGAGAATCAATAGAAACCAGGCAACTATGACCTCGTGATTCCTTTACTGTAGAGCTGCAAGTATTTCAAGGCAATCATTTAACAGCATTTAAAAAAGAAAGTTCTAGAGCAGCTGCCTCTTCATTTTCATCTCGTTGGGAATGGAAACTGGGCTGCAAATGGAGCTCTTTGTGGGGAGGGAGGGAGTCATTAGCCCAAAGTCTCAATTGTGCTAAATCTTCAGAAGAAGCGGCTACTTTTCTGAGTTAAAATGGGCTTGTTTAATCATGGTAAAAATTAGTTATTAGGGAAAATAGGCTATTTTTAATACCACACATATGAACAGAACCCAGGAGGCTGGCTGGTACTCCATCATTTCAATTGTTCATCAACAACTCTTTATGAAAACTTTTTAACGCCAACATTTCAAAGTTATTCTACTTGTGTTTAGAGAGGAAAATGAGAAGAGAGGAATGCATGGATCAGTGTCATTCTGTGCTGTTTTCTTTAATAGGTACACAAGTTTAGATAGTGTTTAATGACTAATTTTTAAGAGCAAGCTAACGGGGAATGCAGTGCATATGTTTTCTATTCCTTAAGGCTTCTAACTTAATTCTGTATATAAACTATACATACAGTTTGTATAGAATGCTCTCGTTTATATCTAATTCCTGATTTGCTCATCATTTTTGCATTTGACAAACGGTCAACTGGACTGCTCATGACTCTTATTAGATTTACACTGCATTGTCTAATTCACTCTGCCTCATGAAAGTAGATGAACTATTAAATACCATAATCTGTTATCCACCATTAAAATTAATTGATTTTTATGTCACTTTAGAACTAATGAATTATTTAGAGATAGTCTCATAAACTACAAAGCATAGTGGGAAAGCTCTTTTATTCCCTATCATTTCTAGTAAGATTGAACAATCCTATGCCTTCGCTAGTTTTTCTCTCAGCAGAAACCTCAAAAACATCGCTGTTTTCCATAATTCTACTTTGTGTAGAAGAGCCACATTTATGAAAAAGAATTTGAAGATGTGGATGATGCTTAACAGTGCTCTGGGAAAGGTTTATCCTACGGACGGGTATCTCCAGGTGCAGTCTGTCATTGCCATCGGCATAAAAAGATTGAATGGACATGCTATTAAACAGAAGTAAAATCCCAGCAAACAGTAATAATCATAAAAATGAATACACGGGTGGTATCTTATGGTGTTGCCTGAAAAAAATCTTACTTGATATTTTGGTTCAAAGATTGCATAGCTACATTATGAGAACAGTAAGTCATGGTTATGGAAAACTTATTACATGCCAGGCACTGTGCCAAGCAATTTCAACATGGATTGTTTCATGTAATCCTCAAATGTTCCCATGATATGGGCTTTATTTTTATCCTATTCTCACAGGTAGGGAAACTGAGGCTAGAGAGACGAAGTCACTTGTCCAAGTTCACATTAATAACAAAGGAGTAGGGATGTGAACCAAAGCAGTCTTACTCCAAAGTCAGACTCCTAATTGTTATACTTTGCTGCCTCTTTCTTCTCAATGCCACTTCATCACTTGGCATGGATGGTGAGAGGGGCCATTGATTGTTCACAATTTTTATCCATCTAATGTTTATTAAAACACAGTCCTTTCGGGGCGCCTGTGTGGCTCAGTCGGTTAAGCGTCCAACTTCGGCTCAGGCCATGATCCCACAGTTTGTGGGTTCAAGCCCCGCGTCGGGCTCTGTGCTGACTGCCAGCTCAGAGTCTGGAGCCTGTTTCAAATTCTGTACCTCCCCCTCTCTCTGACCCTCCCCTGCTCACGCTGTCTCTCTCTCAGAAATAAATAAAACATTAAAAAAATTTAAAAAAACACAATCCTTTCCCTTGCAAATTGGTTCATTCAGTGAAAAAAGGTTCTTGCCTTCTAAAATTATCTTGCAGTATTAATAAAGTTGCTCCATGTCTATTCTAGCAAACGAATAAAGTTCTGTGTTTAATGGCACTCTTTCCTCCCCCCCTGGAACATTTACAGTGGGCAGGAGGTAATGATATAACCACGTGTACTGAAGAAACCTAGAGAAGCATGTTGAAAGGAGGACCCACGATATTAAGGAAGGCATTTGTTGTGATGAGCACCGGGTGTTGTACGTAAATGATGAATCACTAAATTCAACACCTGAAGCTAATATTGCACTGTATGTTAACAGACTGGAATTCAAATAAAAACTTGAAAGAAAAAATTAAAAAGAAGGACCCAGAGCATTTCAGACTGTGTGAGGGGACCATGTATTTTGGTTGGTCTTGGGACTGTCCTGGTTTTTGCCAGTGGTGCTGACATACCTGTTAAAAGAATCCTCTTTTTATTCTCAGTGTCATCTCAGTTTGAAGAATAAGCTAGAGGGCTACCACAATTTTAAGAGAGAAGTTATTCTGTTTATCAGTAATCTTGGCTGTAGACCACCTCTACCAATCCCACAGAGTTGACCGGACTACTACGTGAGCGAGCTTTAAATATTTCAAATATGCATGCTGGAGCATCAGGAGGTGGGCCTGCTACACCTGACTCCTTACCCTTTTCTCTTGTTTCCTCTTTTCAGTTGGTCACCACGGCGGTCTTTTTGCTATGCCAGCTTGGCTAGGGTATAACTCCCAGGGACTCAACCAACCTGCATAGAGGTGGTGGTGCTTTGTGCAGGAGCTTTGTAGAGATGGTTCAAGTCCGTAATCAGTTGACTGCAAGTAAGGGAGGGGAGTCCCCCAAAATGTGGGTGCCCCAATTCAGTCAGCTGAAATACTTACGGAACAGAGCTGAGGTTTCCCCAAAGAAATTCTGCTGTGGGCCGCAGCGGCACGCGTGACACTCGCAGCCTGGCCACGTTCTCTGTGGGTTTCAGGCTTCTCTCGCCCGCCCCCAAGTCACTGAAGCCATTTCCTTGCACCGAATCTCTTAATATAGATCAGCTGGTGGTTCTGCCTCTCTTGTTGAACCCTGACTGATATAGTCCTTCGTCCCTGTTGACTCTTCCTTCAAATCCTTTGCATACTCCTCCGGACTCTTAACTTCATACCTTCATACTGCCAGAGGCTCCTTGCCTCCTCTCTCCCCTTAGCCTGCCACCAAACCCAGATAAATGCTCCTAGATCCGTAATCTCATACTTCAGCAGCTAATCCTTATTAGGAGCTAATATACCACCACCCCCCCCCCCCCGTGCACTCTGCTGGACACTGAAGGTACAAAGATAATCAAAGTATAGTTTGTTTTCTAGGGTCTCACCACTCTGTCACTCCCCAGCATAAAACATGCAAAGTTCCCTCCAATGCACGAAGGGCAGGGAAAACTACTCAGCCCGGTGCAGCAGACCCTAATTATTTTATTTTAAATGTTTATTTATTTATTTAGAGAGAGAAAAAGTGGAGAAGGGACAGAGAAAGAGAGAGAATATCCCAAGCAGGCTCCACACTCAGTGCAGAGCCTGACATGAGGCTCAATCCCACAAGGCCAGGATCATCACTTGAGTGGAAATCAGGAGTCTGAGGCTCAACCAAGTGAGCCACCCAGGAGGCCTGACCCGGCTAATTTTAATTTGCCTTCCAGGACTCCAATCCCACAAGTGCCTATGGCATGAGCTTACCTGCTCTCTTCACGGCCTCAGCAGGGCAGGTTTATGTCTGTCTTTTCCTGTGTCTTTGTTTTAATTTTTTAAAATTTATTTAAGTAATCTCTACACCCCACCTACGATTCAAACTCATGACCCCTGAGATCAACAGTCGCAGGCTCTTCCGACAGAGCCAGCCAGACGCCCCTCCTGTGTCTTTGTTTGAAAGTCAGTGTTGTGGGAAGCAACACCCACACGTATAAAGCAGATTGGGATTCAGAGAATTAGTTACTTTTTTTTTTTTTTTCCTGAGAGAGGGAGATTGAGAGAGAGAAAGACAGCGTGAGCAGGGGAGGGTCAGAGAGAGAGGGAGATACAGGATCTGAAACAGGCTCCAGGCTCTGAGCTAGCTGTCAGCACAGAGCCTGATACAGGACTGGAACCCACGAACCGCGAGATCACGACGTGAGCCGAAGTCAGACGCTTAACCGACTGAGCCACCCAGGCGCCCCGAGAATTAGTTACTTAAAACATTGCTGGAACGTCTGGTGCCGTGAGTCCACGACTGGTCCTTCAGGAACGGCTCTCAGAGTCGCACCTCCAAACTGGCCCATCGTGCAAACTGCCTGCTCTGGGGGACTGCAACGTTTATATCAGGAAACTACCACGACTACCACATCTGCCTCCCTGCTCCCATGAAACTAGTGGCTGGTCTTTGAGAAACTGCTACAAAAACACCAACATCTCCCTGGCGACACTTACCGCCAGAAAACTGGTGAAGCTGCAGGAAGATCGCTTCTCCTTTACGTCCACCTTCCACGTCTGCGGTGATTGCATCTAGAACTCCAGCTGCACGGGATCCTGGGAAAACAAGGCATTTCGCTTCCCAGCTTCTGGCAGCCTCAGCAGGAGGAGGTTAACAAGGATTCTGAGCCAATCTCACATTTTCCCTAACAGTTGTTTTTATCCAACCTGGGAAGTTTGTATGCCCATCCTACTCAACTAAGGATTATTTGCTTTAACATCAAGTTTTAATGTTCTTAAGACTTAGCGTAATTTCTAGCACGTAGGCGTGTGTCAGATATATACGTGTTCAATAAATGAATGAAACGCAATTATAATTTATTCATTTATTGACACAATCACAATTATAAATTATAATTTGTCATGTAAAACTTTTCCAACAAATTATAGGAACCATATCCCATATAGTGCCCAGTATGGTACTTAAATGTGGAAGACACTCAATAAATATTTCTTTTTTTTTTAGGTCTTTTTTTTTTACAAATAGTTTATTGTCAAATTAGTTCCCACATAACACCCAGTGCTCTTCCCCACAAGTGCCCTCCTCCATGCCCATCCCCCCTCCCCCCCCACATCCATCAGTCCTCAGTTTTTGTCAGCATTCAAGAGTCTCTCATGGTTTACCTCTCTCCCTTTCCCCCACCATTTCCCCCCTTCTTCTCCCCCTTGTTCCTCCGTCAAGTTCCTCCTATTCCTCCTATACGTGCAAACATACGATATTTGTCCTTCTCTGCCTGACTTATTTCGCTCAGCATAACACCCTCAAGGTCCATCCATGTTGCTACACAAGGCCAGATTTCATTCTTTCTCATTGCCATGTAGTATTCCATGGTATAGATAAACCACATCTTCTTGATCCATTCGTCCGTTGATGGACACTTAGGCTCTTTCCATGTTTTAGCTATTGTGGAGAGTGCTTCAATAAGTATTTCTTAAATGGATGGGTAAATACAGTGCTATCAAAGAATAGGGTCTGATACATGTACCTCACGTAGACTTGCATAACCAGTGTTTCACTAGGGCACTAAAGTCATTGGACTGTAAGGTAATATTTAATTTTGCATATTATAGAAGCCCATGATGTAACTCTTGCCTCTATGCTTATATGTTTGATCTCCTAGAAATTATTATTTTTTAAAGATTTTTATTTTTAAGTAAGTTCTACACCCAATGTGGGGCTTGGACTCATGACCCCGAGATCGAGTCGTGTGCTCTCCTGACTGAGCCAGCCAGGTGTGCCCTAGGAATTTTTTAAAATAATTTTCTTTCTTCTAAAGTTGCAGCCTAGTGAGAACTAATTTTATACAAACAATATAATTTTCTAAATAATACACTTTATTGTAAAAGATTAATGGTAAGGAGGATTTATATAAAAATCATGCTCTTGATCATTCATGTTTGCAATGAGGAGAAAGGCAGATGAAACCTAAGTGAGAGAAGGTGGGACATCATTTGATGGGATCATGGTGAGATGGTCTGTATGTTTATGTTCTCTTAAAACTCACGTGTTGAAATCCTGATGCCCAATGTGATGTTTTAAGAGGTGGAGGCCTTTGGGAGGTGATTAGGCCATGATGGTGGAGCCCTCATGAATATGATTAGTGTTCTTTTTAAAAATAAAGTGGTTTTTTTTAATTTAAAGAGACAGAACATGCTGAAGCAAGGGAGAAGGGAGGAGAGAGAGAGAGAGAGAGAGAGAGAATATCTCAGTGTGGAGCGTGCCATGGGGCTCAATCCCAAGACCCTGGGATCATGACCTGAGCAGAAATCAAGAGTCGGATGCTCAACTGATTGAGCCCCCCAGGGACTCCCAGGATTAGTGCACTTATAAAAAGAACCCACAGAGGCTCCAGCCCCTTCTGCGATGTGAGGACATAGTGAGCAGTCTGGTACTCAGAAGAGGCCCCTCACCTATCTTGGACTTCCAGCCTCCTAACCTGTGAGAAACAATTTCTGTTGTTTATAAGCCATCCAGTCCGTGGTGTTGTGTTACAGCAAACTGAATGGACTAAGACACAGGTCAAATACATTAAAACTGCCAGAAAGAATAGAGAGATGGTCTTGGCAAGAATGGGATAAAGTTCTACAAGAGAGGCTTGGCCTTAGAATGCATTTCATCCCCCTGAAATCTGGCCCCTCATATGTGAGCTGCTTGTCATGCGCTCTGTGCCTCTGGCGAAAGTTTTCAACAGACTGAAAGAAGGATGCTTGAGAATTGGATAATTTGACCTCTGTACAGCAGATGCTGTAATAAGTCATGTGATGTGCTGGCCACAGGAGAGCAGAGGGGGCTTCGTACTCACTGTCTCACTTTAAAAAATGCCTCAGATATCCATCTATGGGCCACTGGGCTCCTGGAAAGGTTAGTTTACTGTGTTATTCTGCAGATCAAATTAGGAATATGACTATGCTTTCACGAAGTCTTCCTGCTGTTTCCTTAGAAGCCCTTCACTAACTAGAATTACATAAATTTAATTAAAAATTACCTATTTCTTTTCTATGAAACTGAAGCTGCTATAATATTATACACATTTTCCAAAACATGTTCTGGTTGAGAAAATTTCTTTGTGATAACTTTCCATATTGCCATTTCCATAACAATATACTAGGTTCACCTTTAATATTCTAGCTCACAGTTTAATATTCTAGCTCAGCCTTGGCATTAAGAGCATTCTGGGGGGGCCAGGTGGTTGAGCATCCGACTTCGGCTCAGGTCATGACCTCACTGTTCATGGGTTCGAGTCCCACACTGGGATCTGTGCTGACAGCTTACGTCCTGGAGCCTGCTCCAGATTCTGTGTGTCTCTCTCTCCCTGCCCCTCCCCTGCCTACGCTCTGTCTCTGTCTCTCTCTCAAAACTAAATAAACATTTTTAAAAAAAGAGCATTCTAGACCAGATAATTCCTTGTTGTGGGGGTCATTCCTTAAATTATAGGATGTCTAACAGCAACCCTGACCTCTACCCATTAGTTGCCTCTTGCAAATTCCTTCTTCCGTTTCTTCCCCTCACTCAATTTGTGATAATCAGAACTATTTCTATTCTTGCCAGATGTCCCCTGGTTGAGAATCACTGCTTTATCTCCTCCAGGTCAAAGTTTTTGGTGATCAAAGAGCAGTTGCTAGAAATCCCAAAACCAAGGCTCTATCTTCACAGAATCAGAGGAAATCTTTCTTGTTTTTGTGTGTGAGATGTAAGACACAACATGGTTATTTAAATCAGTTTAAAGTGACTCAAAACATGAATTTTTCTATTATTTTAGAAAAAGAAATATGAGATGGCTGGTAGCCACCCCCAAACCATGTTTTCTTGTACACGGTTACTAGTAACTATAGAGATCAAAATCTTTGGAACTTACATTTCAATAATCAACTTCCATTTCAATACCAAAGTTTTATTAAACTTGCTTCATTTGGACTCAGTTAAAACTAAGCTAACTCAGGGTACTGGGTGTTAATTCATTTTTCAGGCTTACATAGAAGTTACCACAAAGTATGCAGGAGGCCTGACCCTATTTTACAATATTTTATAATAGAAAAGAGGTGTATTTATGCTGCATTTTCTTTGCGCTTGCTTCTTAGCTCCTGAAATAAAGACTCAAGTGGGGCGTTTGTCATATATTTGAACAAATCTACCATGAGCCAGATCATTTGACTGATCCTTAAAAAAACAAGACTATTCAACCAAACTTTTACGTAATGGTGGTTGGGCAAATTCCATGTAGTTCATGATTTCATGACGGTGTTCTTGGTAGCTCTGGTCAATACTTTACAGTTTGCCATCTTCTACCTTTTGCCTAATCCCAGTCTCTTTGTATTTTAGGTCACAAAGAAAACCACACATACCGAATCTCTTCTTTTTAAAATTTTTTCATGTTTATTTTTGATGGAGAGAGAGAGAGACAGAGTGTGAGCCGGGGAGGGGCAGAGAGAGAGGGAAAATCCAAAGCAGGCACCAGGCTCTGAACTGTCCACACAGAGCCTGATGCGGGGCTTGAACTCATGAGCAGTGAGTGAGTCACTGGCTCATGAGTGAGCCAAAGTCAGATGCTTAACCGACTGAGCCACCCAGGCACCCCTATATCTTCCTTTTAAAACATATTCCTCTTTGTTGTTTAAAGGAGGGCCTTAAGTTTTTTTAATCCATTCACAATTATATGTACTCAGTTACATCACGTGAGTACAAGGAACCTGTATTTTTTTCAATCCTTCCTAAGTTAAGATGGAGTGAGCAACACAAACCTTCCATAATTGCTGCCTGAGAGCACAGTCATAAGAATGTGAGGACAGGCAACCAGAGATTACCCATGTTTCCTTTGTTTGTGCTAGAAAAGCATGCCATAACCCACTGGCCACCAGGAACACACTTTAATGACCCAACTGTTTCCTTTCAGCACCTACAGAAGCAAGAAGTCCTTTGCTATTTATGCACTGGGCTGAAGCAGTCCATGACTTCCTGGATTCCCCAGGGCTTTCAGGCAGTGGTTAACATTCCAGCAAGTTCTTGATCTCTGCAATAATTCCCACAGTCTCCAGGCCTGGCCTGGGTGGGGAGTGGCCTGTTCCATGACACCGAACACAGCTGATCCACTGTATCCAACTCTGCTTAACACATAACCGAGGGAGTTCCTAAAGGAATCATGTATCACAGTAAGCCCTGAGGTTGCAAAGTCAAGACTGAAGCCCTTATGCCCTCCTTCATCATCCACAAAGCCACTTGTGGGTGTTTCATGGATCCCACAGAGTGGACAGTCTTCGTGGAGAATGCAAGGGGTCAAGTTTGTCTTTAACTCGCCTGGTTACCTAAAGGAACCCTGAAGCTAAGCATGGATCCTTAGGGAAAGGAAGCTATAGATGAATAAAATTACACACACATATCTGCCACCTATCGTTTTGTGCTTTCAGGGCCTCAGCTAAAATAGATTCAGAAAGAGTCCCATGTTAACATACTGCTACATTTATACCATAAAGAACAGGTTGGTGTAAAAATGTCTGTTCAAACCCCTACATTCAAAGTTAAGAGACCTGTGATCTCGATTGCATTTGGCCACAAAATAGTTTTTGGCTTAGAATGGCCACAGCACATCAGAAGAAACAAGGGGAATAACTCTTTACAGCCTCCTGTGTTATAACGGGCTTCAAAGTGAGCCTCACAGCAGAGAGGAGTCAGCAGAAATGACCTCTGTGGGTGATGAGCATTTATCCAGTAGGAGACACGTTGCGGGGGGAGGGGGGTGCTAATTTTTTGTTTCTTCTCTGGTGAGGAAAGCAGAAAAAAAAGGGGTGAATTTATGTGAGTTTTGGAATTACCTGAATTGCTTTCTGGACAGGTTTGAAAGCTACTGTCCCACAAGCAATACTGAGAGATGAAACATTCCCAACTCCTTTCACCTAAATCCTTGGATGGGTGCTTAACAGGAACTAGGGACCTATGGAGGCCCATGTACTTGATATTGAGGAGAACTCCTCTTCCTGATTCCTTTACAGGAACAAGTTCTTAGGTTAACCGAGTGGGGATTAACCAAGTGGGGAATTCCTTTAGCAAGTATTTATTGGCACCTAAGTCTTGGACACTAGAGACATAGCGGCAAACAAAACAGACCAAATCTACCCTTAAGGAGCTTAAATTCTAATTAGAGGGCTAGTAAGATCTAATATTATGAGACCTCACTATGGTCTGATAATGATTTTAAGCACTTTATTTGTATTACCTCAATCTATACCACAACCCTATAATGTAAATACTATTATTATTCCCATTTTGCAGGTGTAGACATTGAAGCTCAGCAAGTTGAATCACTTACCCAGACACCTTGGCTATAGAGCCAGCCATCTCAACCACTATCTGATCTTTCAGGTCAGAGGACAGCCATAATTGCAGGAAGGATGATTACGGCAAGGCTGAGTTGTCCTTTATGACTTTGGAGACTGGTGCCAATGTTTTAATGCCTAAATGCAGTCCTTCTGTGGAGCAGTAAAGATGGGAAATTCTCGCGCAGGCTGCACCTGTGTCCATGAGCATGCTTGGAGAACAAACTCCCTTGTTCTCCCTTGATCCAGGCCAGACCGCACTCACTCTGCTTATGTAAGTTAGTTCCAGTGAAACTCTTTACCAGGGAATCTAATCCGTTTATTCTATGTTCAAGGAGTCGAGCTTTTGTTCCCAAAGCCCAGCCTCACTCAAGGTTCCCTTCACCAGAGAACCTGTTTATCAGGAAGAAGCCGCATGGCAGCTCATAAAGTTTTAGGTCACACAGCTCACGGTGGAAAGAGTCCAGGAGCAAACACTCCCCAGCTAAACAATGAAGATTTGCAGTGACAAGGTGATGAAAAGAGAATCGCATGTGCATAAACGAAGCCACCCAAACGTCCACACACACACTTACCCATTTCCTCTTCAACAACAACAAAAACAACAAAACTGGCCACACACAGCCAGATGCATAAGTTTGCAGTGAGAACAAAGGCAGCCATAAATATTCCAAGGAGCCAATAAAAAGAAGATGAAGAAGAAGAAAAAGAAGAAAAAAACCCAGGAGTGGCTAGCTCTCTAGAGTAATGGGCTCCATAAAAGCTTTTACTGTTAAGAGAGTTACTTTACTAAGAGCTCTGTGAAAAAAGTCGAATGAATGTGAAAAATTGCATGCAATAGCCTGAGCTGAAAGATGATTATCAACCTCTGAGTCTTGTATTTTGGAGCAACTCAGTGCTGCTATTAGAAGATTGCCATTGTAGTTAAAGAAAAGCTCATTTTGTACTTTTCTCCCCCTCCTGGGTAAACAGAGAGTCAATACTGACTTCTCCTCTGTGCCGGCCCACTTATTTGAACAATTATTTTAAAGATGTAATCCAATCTTACCATCTTTCCAAAAGTACAACTCCGGTGAGATTTGCCAGTAGAGTTCTGCACACACAACTTCCTAAACCACAAATTGAGTTATTTCCAGCATGTATTCCTTCCCTCCCATCTGCCCTTCACCCCCACCCCCATTCTTTAGCCATCTGTTTGTTTTGTCATCGGCTATTGACAGGACAGTGGGTGACATTTAAGGGAGTGGACCCATCTGCACTTCAACCATTCAAAGGCTAGCCAACTAGAATGGTAAAAACTGTTTTTTTTTTTAAACATTTTTTTATTAGGCTATTACTGTGGTGTTCCTGTTCTCAGTATGAAAGACCCTCTCTCCCCTTTCATGGGTGGATGGAGACAGTACAGCTTTCCAATATGTTGGTATAGGGGGGAAATGCTGGTCATTTGTTTAGGAGATAAATATTGTTGTGCAGATGTTAATGGTTGATGTCTCTGGAGTTCTATTTGATGTCACTAGAATATTCCAGGATAATAACTGCTTTGTTATTCCTTTGAGTTTACCCTGATGGAGAGTTATCAAAGTTCTAGTTACATATGTAGGACATGCAGCAATACGGTATAGATGCTTTGGAATTTCCAGACAAAATTAGGACTAAACTTATTTGATCAGATATCAGGAAGGTGGCTTGAGTGCCTTCAAGCAACTCTCCTAAATGTTTTTAAGGCATTTATTTTTTAAAATGTTTATTTATTTTGAGAGAGATAGAGAGAGTGAGAGAGAGAGAACACATGCAAAAGTGGGGAAGGGGCAGAGAGAGAGGGAAACAGAAGACCAGAAACAGGCTCCACCTTGGCAGAGCTCGACAGGGGGTTGAACTCATGAACGGTGAGATTATGACCCAAGCTAAAATCAGAGGGTAACCTAGTGGGCCATCTAGGCACCTCTTGAAAGCATTTAGACAGAACATATAGCAACTTTCTTTTCACAGGTTATTTAATCAACAAATTGCATTTCAATAAGTGGCACCTTGACTTACGTAAGAAACTCTAGCTTGGCTGTTCCTTCCTATCTAGAAACCTTAGGACTCCCAGCCATTCTCAGTACGCATGTGACCCAGGGCAAGTGAGGGACCCTGAAGCTTAGGGTTCATTAGCTCCATAGGAAATCCACCATTGACTTGTTGCTCTGTGTTACATGAACTAGAATAATGTAAAAAACAGAATTCATATACACCTTCCATGTGGTGAAAGTACGTGAAAGGGAGAGACACTGAGAGTGATTATCCCTCTTGCTGATTTCTTTCTACAAGAAGCACGTAAGAGGGCATATGAGTGGAGTCTGATGTGAGGTGAAGCACATGAGACTCTTGCTTACCAAACGCTAAGTCAGTCTACCGGACAAGGGGTAAAGAAAGGGAGGGAAGTAGTAAGCAATTCTGACTAGATCATTGAAATCTAGCAGGAATCACAACTCCTCTGTTCCTCCCTCTTGGAACTATCCATGCATCCTGTGGAAGCACCCGGAGTAGGTATTTTGAGTACCCTGGATATATATATATATAAAGGCAAAAGCAGTAGGATTTACTAGTGGCTTGAATGTGTGTTACGAGAGAAAGAGGAGTCAAAGATAACAGACATTTTTTACCTGAGCAGCTAGAAAGATAAAGTTGCTATTTCCACTCCTGGGAGTGGAAAGCTGGGGTAAAGGACAGGGTTGGGTGACAGGAGTTCCATGTTAGACATGTTTGATTTCCAAAGGGAGATACCAAATTGGCGGTTGGACACAGAGTTCGGTGGGAAAGCTCAGGAAAAATGGCAGGCTAGGAAACGTTTCACAACCAGTGCACTGAATGGAAAGAAAAAGAGGCTCAACACATAGTGTTTGTAGATTTCTTTGGGGTAACGACTTCACCATGGTTGATTTCTAGTTACCAACATAATGCCACTGTCATTAGATACAGATTTGGGAAGAAATGTGCTCTCATGAGCCCAGGCCAGCTGGCTCTGGTATGTCACTGGGAATAGAGACATAAATTTGGGAGTCATCAAGATATAAAAGAGCCTTGAGACTGAACCATGGCACTTAGAGTGTGAGCAAAGATAGATGTTTATTCATTATTGACAGACAGAGACAGAGCCTGAGCAGGGGATGGGCAGAGAGAGGGGGAGACACAGAATCTGAACCAGGCTCCAGGCTCTGAGCTGTCAGCACAGAGCCTGATGCAGGGCCTGAACCCACAGACTGTGAGATCATGACCGGAGCCGAAGTCGAACGCTTAACTGACTGAACCACCCAGGCGCCCCGAGAGCAGATATTTAAAAACTGAGCTGTAATCACTCCACTGTGAAGCATTTAGAAGATGATGAGAAAGCAAAAAAGAGGAGACCAAGAAGGAAACTAAGAAATGTTTCAAGAGGGAGGGAGCAGACATCTGTCAAAAACTACTGATGGGCCAAATGAGATCAAATGAGGCCTGAAAAGAGGGCACTGAGATTGGCTGTTACTTCAACAGCAGAGGCTTCAGCGGATGGAAGGAACAAAAGCCTAAGGTTCCCACCTTCATCTGCTTCTCAAAATAGCAACAGCTGGAGGCAAGGTGGCTTTGGCAGCTGAACCCTGTATTAAAATCTTTAAAATGCACTTTGGGCCTTAGAATTAGAGTAGATTTCAGATTCACATGATGTCAGGACAGGAAAAAACTCTAATAGGTCCCTTGGCTCAAAGTGGCTCAAAGCCCTAGGAGGAAGGAGGGGAAGGGGCCAGCCTATGTTGAGTAATTTGAAAAGATATTTTTTAAAAGTTTTCTTTTTTTTTTAATGTTTATATTATTTTTGAGAGGGGGGGAAGGGCAGAGAGAAGAGGGAGACAGGATCTGAAGCAGGCTCCAGGCTCTGAGCTGCCAACACAGAGCCTGATGCGGGGCTCAAACTCAGGAACTGTGAGATCATGACCTGAGCAGAAGTCAGACACCTAACCGACTGAGCCACCCGGGCGTCCCAGAAAGGCATTTAAAAATCTATACAAATCCCTAGTCATTTTAATTGCCTATGGTTTCATGGGATCCTTTGACTAAAAATCAGTCCTTTTGTTCAGGTTCACAGACTAACAACCTCATTTAACACTACAGAGACTGTACAAAAGTTTGGAAAGGCATTTTTTTCCTCTGAGTCTGTGCGGGTGTTCCCGGCTCGTGTTCTCCTCTCACTGTGTTCTTGGTGACTTCTCATTCTTGCACACTGCTTAGTATACCTGCGAGTATCCGGGTTTCTCTTATTTTTTGGACCAACCATCTCTAGGCAAATCTAATATTTATGCAATCTTGTTTCAGCGGTAGAACTAATTTTCATTGGCAAAGCTCTTTGCTGGCCCTCACTTGATCGTTCATTCATTCATTCAAAACACAGTGAAGGGGAGGGGTGGTGGAGAGAAGGCTGAAGAGGGAAAATTCTCCAGAGGAAAGCACAGCAGGCACAAAGATGAGGAGGTATCAGGGAACATGTCATGTTCTAGAAACTATATCATTCAGGGGAGCCTGGGTGGCTCAGCTGAGCATCTGACTTCGGCTCAGGTCGTGATCCTGTGGTTCATGAGTTCAAGCCCTGGCATTGGGCTTTGTGCTGAGAGTGTAGAGCCTGCTTAGGTCCCTATGTCTCTCTCTCTGCTCCTCCACCACTTGCGTGTGCACTATCTCTCAAATACAAATAATAAAGAAAAATATTTGAAACAAAATCATTAAGTTAGGCTGGATCATCCATGTGTGAGATTGGTGAGCTGTGAGAATAAAAAGTAGCCTCGGCCTAAATTCTCAGGATCTTTTTAAGTGATGTTGAAAGGTGGGCTTTGTTTAACTTTTTTATTTTTTATTTTTTTAATGGAGAAGTGATTTCAGAAAAAGTGAGATCCAGGACCCTTACAAGTGGAAAGTCTGGGATCCATATTTAGCTGCATCTTCAAATCCCTTCATATAGTTGGATTTTAATTTTTCTTGAAAACCAACTCCCCTGTTGCCCTTCTCTCCAGAAAGGAAGATGCCCTCAGTCTTTCAGGAGCTCCTGCCAAACCAGCCAGTTACAGCAGAAAGCACACACTGGAGTGATTCTCAGGTCTCCCAGATCTCAAAAATCCTGTATTCTCAGGAATTTGCTGGATTTTTAAACTAAGTGCCAAAAAGAGAACCTTTGCTGTTTCACTGTCTCCTCGGTCATGAAATGAAATTTCAGTCCCGGATTTTCAGACTCTAGACTTCATCCAGTTACAGGCAACTACAGTTTTTTAGAAAGGTCTCTGCAGACACAGTTTTTGCTGTTAAAGGACTGAGGATCATCTGAAACAGGCATCAGGGTAAAATCAGTATATGGACAAATATAGATGAAAAAAAGCCTTTAAGTTTAGCAGGTGTTCTCATTCTATTACTGATCGATTGACTGATGGATGGGAAGAGGTCAAAATTTGCTTGTTTATACAAACAGCACAATACGTATAAGTTACAGAAAGTCATAATTGTGTTTTCATCTATACTTACGCATGAATATGTTGAGAACATATTTTCAGGCCATCAGGCCATACAAATATTTAAGTGCACTGTTCTATACATAGGAGAAAGCAATGAAAAAACCAGAAACCCTCATTCTTATGAACCTTCTATTCCAATGGGGATTAAAAGACAATAAGCCAAGTAAGCAAGTTACGACCCATGTTAGAAAATGATGACCAAAATGAAGGTGACTAAAGCAGGGAAGAGAGATGACGGGAAACTGAGGGACACAATGTGCAGTTTTATTTTTGCACATTTGCACATTTTATTATTTTTTAAAAATAAAGCTAGTGTGATATAGCAGTTTGGATTTTTTTTTTTAAATTGGGTCTAAAAGAACTTCATGTTTGGGAACTGTTGTCGGGAAACTTGAATGTTCCCGAAGGTAACTGGTGCGGCCAAGCAGAGGAGAACTGTAGGGAGGTGAAGGCGCTCCGCCCTCCCATGACCATGAGCTGTGAAGGGCGGTGCTGATGGGGGTGCTGGCCTTGCCGGGTGTGCCCAGCATTCATTCTCCAGACCACATATGTTCACCTTTGCCTTCCAGAATGATGAGCAATGAAAGTGGGCATGGAAAAAAAACATGCCTTCTCTTTGTACCAGACTCAGGAAGGAACCTGGGTGGTAATGTCTATCTTTTGGGAGCGAATTTAGGATTAAATAATTATTTTATGATAAGTGCTCCTTTCTTTAAAAAAATGGGATCTCCCAGAGCAGTGACTCTGGTTTAAACAGCTTACAAAGCACCTGGGGATCCCGTTATAGGCTGATTCCCAGCAATGTCTCCAAAGGTTTTCAAGTCTGGAGGTCACTTTTCCTGTCTCCCTGCTCCTGACATAAGATTATACTTCTCAAACTGAATTTTTCAACCACACTGCCTTAGGGAGAAGAGAATAGCTCTAAGTCACCTTCTCCTTGATTGGAGGAGTATCAAACTCCAGGTTTCCTAAGCATGCTCAGCCCTTGCTTGGGGACGGGGGGAAGAGAGAGAGAGAGTCTAGGGGAGAGGGTGATGGCAAGGAAGGGAAAGAAAAGGGAAAAGAGAATCGGAATCTAGACTCCATCTAAAAGGAGGAGGGAAAAGAATATTGCCAACTGGGACTGCCCTGGCTTGGGAGACCCAGCATCCAACAACAGTAAAGCGAGATCAGCAGCTTCCCTGAGGTTTGTGCTGATTGATAAGCTTCATTGTGTTCTAAAGATTAAAGAAATAAGAGAAATACAGCTTGATAATTAACCAACGGTCGGCAAACCTTGAAAATACATGACAGGTAAGTAGATTTATTAAAAGCAGTCCTGACATGCCCATTTTTCAGAGTTCAGTGTTTCACCAGCAGAATGTAAAACAGATGGAAAAAAATTCAAGATTTATTTTTATATGCTTGGTTTAAATGAGAATACTTCATAATGGAGCTGTATCCACTTGGCCATGGGAATCCGTTCCCTGTAACAGCTATAAGATACCAGAACACATTTCATTTTCCCCCCACCTAGTATTTCCCAGTTTACAGTTAACATAAAAGAACATGTAACGCACTGAAGCAAGAGATTCCAATGAGCAACAATCCCAGATAAAACATAAGGATAGATTTATCTTCTTTTATTTTTATTTTTAAAAATTTTTTTCTAATGTTTTATTTATTTTTGAGGGAGAGAGGGAGAGAGAGAGAGAGAGAGAGAGAGAGATACAGCGTGAGCAGGGGAGGGTCAGAGAGAGAGGGAGACAGAGAATCCGAAGCAGGCTCCAGGCTCTGAGCTAGCTGTCAGCACAGAGCCCAACGCGGAGCTCGCGGAGCTCGAACCCACGAACCACAAGATCATGACCTGAGCCGAAGTTGGATGCTTAACCAACTAAGCCACCCAGGCGCCCCTAGATTTATCTTCTAATCTTCCTAATTTTTAAAAATTTTCTCTTCCCATCTTCATCAGAAACCCTCTGCTTTTGCTTTCTTTTTATGAGAGAAATGTGCACGCGCGCGCGCGCGCACACACACACACACACACACACACACACTCAATTATACTCGGGTGTAAATGACTAAAAACACCTCATTTATTCTGTCTCCTGCAGGAATTCACTTTTGGACAGAGTTCAAGAAGACTTGAATCAAATGCAAAAAGGATGCTAAGCATCACATTAAAAAGTCACTGATCTGGTGTAGGCAGTATTTTCTTGGGCCCTAAAATCACCTCCCTCTCTTCTCTCTCTAGTCAAGGGGCTTAATGATTTCAGCTCTCTGCTCACTGACTCCCCCTTTCAACCACATCCCCATAAAAGAAACTCTGAACTGCTTCCAGGGGACAGGTTTTCTTTACCACGGTTGTAGGAAAATGACAGTTGCACAAAATGAAACAAAGAGACCAGTAAGGAAAGAAATATGACCAAGAAACTAAAGCTTGAATAGAGTTGCTAACTAATACTGAGAGGGAAATCTTTATACTTACCCCAAGTCGTAATTGGGCAGGAAGGTTGAAGCCTTCATCATGTGAGACTACACAGGGTCACTTGTTGAGCCACAGTAGAATATTTTGTTCATAATGAGACCTTATTGGGTTTGGTTGCTGTAGGCTTTTCAGCTTCTAATTATGGTGTTTAGAAGACAATGGAGACAGCTTAAAATAATAAAGAATGCTGCTAAAACTAGTAAGATTGCCGCTGTGTTACAAAGAGAAGTGTTGGCTCTCTGTGTATAGTATACATTTAACCTGTCAGCAAACACAGAGCGTTTTACAGGTAAAATGCAAAGGGATGCATTTAAGGAGCCATCACATGAATGATGAGGTTTTTCGTTTTGCTTTGAAAACGGGCTGCTTAAGTTATAATACTAGTTTAATATAAATTAGAGTTTATCCTTTTGAAACCGCTTGCAATTTGCTTCTGTTAGGCCCCAGGTCATTATGATGCAAAGTTAAAGGTTCCCGGAACATAATGTGATTCAGTCCTGCGTTGTTGTTGCCATGTCCAATTCAGCTGAAAATGAGAATTATAGTGAGAGCATTTCCTGGTCTTTGACCCTTCCTGTGAGCTTTTTAAAAGCAGCGTTTATGCAGAACACTAACCTCATTCTCAGACATTCAGTTCCAACTAATATTAGCTGTGTTAAAACTCTTAAGTAAATTGAAAACTGTTTAAAAATACCTCATTCCAAGTTTAAAAACAGTGGGCACTTACCTTCCGATTTCCTTCCTTAATATACAAAAAGATTTGCCTGCGAAACGGAATATATTTAAATGTTAAAAAGGGTCTCTCCTCTCTCTGCAACAAATGTAGTCAGGCAACACAAAGAACAGTTGTTTTAAAATCTCCAGATGTAACTCACTAGGGAGAGATAATAACAAGAAGAAAATAATCTAGAACATGTATGTCTTACATGTGAACCTCTGTTGCAAGGACTTCAAAATAAACTAATTTACGTAATCTTAACGATAGCCCTGCCCTTGGGACCCCACCCCCCATTTTGTAGATGAAGAAACTCAGGAACAGAGGGGGTGAGTAACTTGCCCAAGGTCACACAGGCCAGCAACAAGCAGAGGGAGATCTGTCTCCAAGAAACCTGGCTCCTGAGTCCGCACTTTTTTTTTTTTTAATGTTTATTTATTTTTGAGAGACAGCAAGCAGAGGAGGGACAGAGAAAAAGGGAGACACAGAACTCGAAGTAGGCTCCAGGCTCTGAGCTGTCAGCACAGAGCCCGATGCAGGGTTTAAACTCACGGACGGTGAGATCAAGACCTGAGTGGGAGTTGGACACGTAACTGAATGAGCCACCCAGGTGCCCCCTTGAGTCCACACTCTTAACCTCTGCCTCTCAGGACAATCCCCAGACTCCTGGGGGTTCGTATGACACAGAAAAGACAGACAACAAATTTCATGATCCATGGGTTGGGGGATACCCCCCCAAAATATAAGCAACCAATTCATGAAACAAGCATTAAGTCTAAGCCTTTTCTTTCTTATTTTTAACTGTCATCTAGAGCTGAGTTCAGAATATACAAGATTTGATTAAAATCTGTACACCTGGCCAGACTAGGACTTTTTCCTCAAGACCATCACATCACCTTGAGGCTCTGAAGAAACCAAAGGATCAGCGTGAGTGCTCGCCCCTGGTGGGTCTTACTTAGGGACAAAGGTGAAGAATAATAAAGACCTATACAGCCACCGACACTAGGCTCATCTGCTCTCCCCACGCTTTACCAAGTGGCAAGCATGTTCTGGAATCACATCGTTTCCAGGAGGCCATATACCAGTTGAAATCATCAGGATATGATAGATCTGAATAGATTTAACCCTGTGTTCTAAACTATTGTCCAAAAAAAAAAGAAATCAGAAAAAAGAAAAACCAGAAACCAAAACCAAAACAGGGCTAAACACCTGTCCTGAGGCTACGCTAAGAAGCTAATGGGTGTGAGTTATGCATGCCAATCAATCAGGGTAGAGGATTTGCAAAGGGAGGTGAAAATCCCCTGAGGCCTCGAAAGCTCCAGAACGACAAGGCAATGAATAGATCCCCAGAGGCTTTTCACTGAGGAGTGTAAAGAACATGTTCTTCTCTAGCTGGTGCTGAGTTGAACCAAATAACTGAAAGGACAGCATCCCCAGGGGATCCTATAGGCTACTGTGAGCCTAGAGAACAGACCCCAGAACATTATAAGCCTCACACAGAACCACTAAAGGTCTGGGTTGCACCTGTGCTTAAAGAGTGATGAGCGTGATCACTCTTGCTCTCTGCAAACAGGAAGACTGGGACATCAGCGCGGATGAAATTCCACTTTAGATCCAGGTGCGTGAAGCATGGGAAGAACTAAGTGTCTGGAACAGAGGATCAGTGATGCATCACCAGATACATCACTCCATCACCACTTCCTTTTGGGCTGCTCTGCAGAAAAACAGAACTGGGAGCGAAGAGTCTGGGTGCCAGAGGATTAATGTCCCAAGAGCCTGTGTGTCTCCCGCTACCTCCTGCAGTGCTGCCGTCAGGAAAGCATTGCAAAGGCAGAAAGTGGGACTGGGAAGAGCAGGTTTGGGGAGGGGAAAGGTAAGCAATTAAGGAGAAAGAAACAAATGGCAGAAAGTCAACTCATAAAGAGTAATAGTCTCAGGAGAGACATTTTTAGGAACAGCTACGTCTACACACCCTTCTAAGTCACGTATGTTCTCATGATAGCTTTGGACCAAGAGTCTGTCCCCGGTCCAGTACTTTGACGTATGACCCTAAGAAAGTCCCTTCTGTTTTCCGAGCCTCTGTTTGTGGTGAACACCGTTAACAATACCGCGTAGCAGCATGTTTACATGATGACATACTTTACAAACATAAGTGTCTGATGCCAGGTTCTGAGAGAGAGATTTTGAATGGAAGGTATGAGCAGCAAGTTTACTGGAGAGTGTCGGATCAATACCTTTGGCGATGTGAATACGACAGGGCTGTGCAGTGGACATGAGCTGCAGTGCAGGCGTGAGAAAGACCTCTGTTAGCCTCATGTGCTCTAGAGCTGGGAGTCGCTCAGCAGCCCTGGACTGAGGCAAGGGGCCTCGATGGAGGGGTGAGGAAGGTAGGTAATCTGGAGAAACAGGACTGCTGTGATGTTAGGAGCTTAACCTAATCCTAACCCCTGACCTTCAAGGCTATGGCCCCCCCTCGCTCCTCCCCCACCTCTCCTCCCCTCTGTCTGCCCAAATTCAAACCTGACTCTACCCTTCACGGCTGTCACTCCTCTTCCCTCACCCAGGTTTTATCCCCCACCACACACACACCTCCCACACCGGCTCCCTGCCTCACTCCTCCTCCCTGCCCAAGGGTGTACGCAGAGGAAAAAAGGAAATAGAACCACACCCTTTTTCATTACAAAAAGAGCTACCTCCAAGGGAAAGGTATGGCAGTTTTTATACTCTCCAAATCACCTAAACTTTTGGATGCAGGCTGCCCACAGGGAGGGAGCCTAACCTTGACAGAGGTCTTTCTCTTAAAGAGAAAGGCAAAAATTATTAGACAGGGACTCGGCTGATAGCTGTCAGCAGGTAATACTTGGATGACGAGAGCCTGGATCATGAGAGAGGTGGGGGTCCCCGATGAGCATCACTTCCTCTAAGAGCAGTTCATCCTGGGGACAATTACAGCATTGCAACCACCTAGTGCCCATGAAGAAGAGGCTTCTACATCTCCCATCTTCTATATGACCTTATCTTACCCTCCGAGGCCTCGGTTTCCTTGGCTGTACAACGGGTTGCCGTGAGACATCAAAAGCCTTTTGAAGTCTTGTGACCAGTTGCTTTCCACACTATGCCTTAGAAAAATATCTACGTAAAAGACCTCTCCTAGGAAAAGTAAGAGCTTATCTCTCCTTCTACTTTAAGTTGTTGCTTGGGAAATATGAGAGCAATGACAGCTAATGGAAAGGTTTGCGATTATTCAAAGGGAATGTGGTCAGGAGAGTCAGGGTAAGAACTTCAGAATTTAGGAATTCTGAGGTTGTGCTGGCAGCCATTTTGCTCCAGAAAAATTTTTAAAACTATGGCAAATGTTCAGTAATCTTTACGAACCGGGGCTTTTTGTTTTGAACATTTAAAAAACATTCGCAAAACAAACAAGCCCATTATAACAAACCTCATTTCCATTCCTTCCAACTGGTAGTCAAATTCTCCAAATTTGGGCCTGTGGCTATCTGAGCATCCTTGTCCTAGACTTCTAGGTAAAATGGATGCCCCAGAAACTCGTCCCTTTTGAGGGAAGGAATTTCAGAAAGCACTGGTCATAGCACTTTAGCAATGTCGTGCTTATTGTCTTACAATCAAACTTGGGTCACCAGCCAGCGTAGGTGTCTTTCAAGTTCTCAAGCAGAAACTCACTTCATGTGAACTTGCATCAGACATAGCCTAGCAGTGGGGGAAATTTAGTAAGAGGGATACAGCAGAGGACAGGGGGTGGTGGATTAGGAAACAGAATCCAGGGGAAAGAGGAGGGAGCCCCGTGGAAGGTGCCATGGTCTGAGGTGATCATAAAGCCGAGCCCTGAGAGACACATTTCCCCATTTTAACCAGCTTGTCTCCTCTCCTGCAGCTCATTTTAGAGGAAGAGCAAGATGCTGCTGGCACAATCCAGGATAGGTGTCGGCCACCCCATTCTGGAAACTCTGCACAGGCTGCTGTTAGGCCCCCCAGCAATCTCCCCTCTGAAGCCAGCACTGCCACTACTGGACTGAGCAAAAAATAGGATACAAAAGAAGAGGTGAGAAATGAGAAAAAAGAAAAAAAAAAAATCTGAGCTCCTAGAGATACAACCAGATAGGTTAATCTCCTGGTGATGACAGAGTGGTCGTAGACACCCTCTGGCAATGGAGCAGAGAATCCTGAGAACAGCACCAAGTCCTAAGTGAGGGGTCTGATCCATGGTCACCAGAGCAGGCTTTTCCACTGCCAGCAACAGACATCTGAACATTGCCTGATGCCTGATGCCTGCTTTATAGACTCTTCATTTCTGATGGGGCCTGGTAATCTGCGAGAAATGAACTTCAATTGCTTTTTCTGCGAGTGCGAAAAAGTTACTTTTACATCACTGGAGGGCCCTGGCAAAGCACATGTCAAGGACCTGTGGGTCAGTGGGACTGAAATAGTGGCTATGAAATGAACACTTGATACTGTATATAAATTGAATGATCAGCTGGGTGATTTTAGAACTACCTGGGTGGAATTTATGTGTCTTCTGGATGAGATGATGGTTCTAGGCCAGTGGGAGTACCTCTGACACACAGTACAGTAATCAGTGCAAGGTGGGAGGAGAGCGGGGCAGGAAGAGGTGGGTGAGTGGCTTGACCTTCACCTTGTTCTTTTTTGCCCTTCTCTTCTGACTGGTCTTTCACGTGCACGCTGAAACTGCCAGAGCACTTGCTTCCTTGCTGTGCGTGAGCTCAGGAGATGGCTCAGCATTTGCTGTCTGTGATGGTCAAGTACTTCTTGACACTCAGGTCCCTGACAGACCGGGAGATTATCAGAGAGAGTTTGTCAATTCACAGATTTTACTTGGAAAAGCAAATCATTACAGATAATGATTAAGAAGAAGTTTCCTAATATTCACATATTCAACACTCATCATTTAATTTATATCCTCGGTTTTCAGACAAAAAGAAAGATGGAAGAAAAGAGCCAACAGACAGACATGGGGGCGCAAGCCCAGTGGCAGAGACTGAGGTGAACACACACTCAGAAGAGGGGAGAGAGATGAGGGAGAGAGGGAGGGAGGGTATCAGGGAAGAAGGGAAAGAAGGAGAGACAATGAAAATATTGAAGGCAGAGGGGAAGAAGAGAGGGAGAAATGGAGAGACACAGATAAAGGGAGACAGAGACAGGAGGAGAAGGAGGGAAAGAAAGCTAAGAGAGCAAGAGTAAACAGCAGAGAGACAAAGGGGCTTAAGGAGCTGAAATTTGTGTGTTACTCAAAATTCAGACTTTTCTGTTAAAACCCCCATAACTTCCTTCCTAATTATCTTTTCTTACTCTTTTCTAATCAGTGTTCATTTGTCTTTTGGTGAGAATAACTATTTTTGGTTTTTAAGTTACAAACACCAATTTAGGACAACACACAATTGAAATCACGTCAGACTGAAAAAAGAAAAAAAAGCCTTTTAACGGTAGCATTGGGAAAAATGGAAAGAGAAAATGGAGGACAGGAAATCTCACACGGTTAGTCCTCACACCTTTGAGATGGCCCAGAGATGATGAACTGGACATCTCCCAGACGTTTAGGTATTTATAAACAATCTCAGCATTCAAATTTATGCAAAGACCCTCGCTTCACTTGACAGTAACCCCCTACTGGGTCAAGAGTGGAAATGGGGGGGAAAAGCTAATTAGGGAGGAGGAGGAGCCAAAATTAATTACAACTATGCAGATTCAAAGTATCCACAGCCCAGAGTGGGAAATGGTTTTCACAAGGAATCTTCTCCTTTCTGAGTCAGTTGTGTGTGTTTCACCTACATTATGTCACCTTAATCCCCACATGCCCATGTGGTCCTTTTAGCTCATTTCTAAAAAGCTAAAAAAAAAGGTCCTTATTTCCTTTTAGCTCATTAGGAAAGGTTAAGACACAGAGATGTGTACCCTGACCTGCTGCCATTCTTTACCCTACTTTACCGCGCAGGATGGGCTCCACGCTCACTTATCAAGAAATTTAACAAAAAGGACATATGAACAAAGCACATATAATCTTTACTTTAGCCTCGGACAGTTAATTCTATGCATCAGAGAATAAATTACTGAAGCATATTAATAAGTTGCTAATTTCCAAGTGCAGGTAAGAGATAAAAAGACAAGTTCAAAAGGGGTCAACTCTACTTTGATAGGGGGAGATTCTCAGGCATACCTCAATAGATGGCCCCGAAAAGGACTCCACAAACTAAATTTCAAAAAAGCTTCAGACTAGTAGGAAATATTTGTGCTGCCTCAAATTGGCACAAGCAGGCACGTGCTGATATAAAGCTGGTCCTCATGCTAATAATTACTTGATTTGCATGAAATAAAACTATTTCATTGCACCGTCCTACGAGTTGCAGGCAAAAGTTGTGTGGATCTTGGAGACTCAGGCTCGTAAACTGAACTCAAAGTTGAGCTTTTTCTATTTTACACAAACAACAAACGCGAATCTTCTGGATGACATAGGTGGATACACTTCCCAGGGATTTTTCCCCCCAAAGGAAGAATACGTATCAAGACATTGGGTTACATGGACAGGCTGCTGTGATTCACCTCGCTAGAATCTGCATTAGAGAGGAAATTAGTTCACTGGTTAATTTTTCATATTCTGTTGAACCGTACTGCCTTAGGTTTAGCACTGAATACATCAACAGCAATAGCAATGCATAGGTGGCATTCTTCCTGTTGGGCATTCACTTAAGGTGACTATTTCAATTTCTTAACAAGGAAAATATAAGATGATTTTCACACGGGGCTATGGTAGGAAGCAAATTCTGAGCAGGTGAAAGGGCAAGATTATGAAGAAATTTTTTTTAATGTTTATTTTTTTGAGAAAGAGAGACAGAGCATGAGTGGGGAAGGGGAGGGACAGAGACAGAGAGTGGGGGAGGAGGAGGGGCAGAGAGAGGGAGACACAGAATCCGAAGCAGGTTCCAGGCTCTGAACTGTCAGCAGAGAGCCCTACCCAGGGCTCAAGCTCACTGACTGTGAAATCATGACCTGAGCCAAAGTCAGACACTCAAAACGAATGAGCCACCCAGGTGCCCCAAGATTATGAAGAAATTTAAACCTGAGGTGCTAGGTCTCTGTATGTCCAACAGATAGAATTCAATGCTAAAAGAGAGTTCTTCCAAGTGCCATGTAAGTGGAATCGATATGTCTGTAAGAAAACACACAGAGACTTGAGTTATCAATACATCACATTGGGGCTGGCTTGCATTTTAAAGTTTTCTAGCAGACACAGCCCTATTTTGGCCCAGGATAACCATGCCCAATAATCTCCTCATGGCTACTTAAAGTCCCGTGTGCCAACTGAAAGGGGACAAAACGTGGCATACTTTCCCATTTTCATCTGGCTCTGCTTCCAACTTAGAAACCTGCTCGGGGGATGCCCCTTGCTCCTGTGTGCCTTTCAGTACAGTGGCTCCACGACTGCAAAAAAGGAAGGCAGAAAAAGAAAAAAGAAAAGGAAAAAAAAAAAAAGCATTGACTGTAGAGACAAAATCAGATCGTCAATTTCCACCGATGCTGAAACGCAGGCAAGAAGGAGAATGCTCAGCGGAGTGTTTTGCTCTCCCGCAGGAGCTGCCCGCGTCTGATCATTTTCTCTGATGAACCATGCAAGCCGATCGCGGTCAGCCGGGCTGCCCCCCCCCCCCCCCCCCCCCCCCAGTCCGCACGTAATGAACACACAACACGGACAGATCTCAGCGCTGTACATACCTTTCTCCGAGCACTTTTAACTTTTCCCATGTCCATTAGGCCTTACCGCCTAATCTTGCTCTGCCAATCGCTCCCGTGGTGAGATCATTAAGTAAATTATTTTAAGATCAAACACCCTGCAGTGACAATAGCGTCCCATGTAAGGTAAATGCTTCAAAGGCCCCCCTTTCAAATTACAGCTCTCGGGAGTTATTCATCACCTCTCCGTAGGGCTTGCCCCGCCATTACTTGGCTTTTTGCCGCAGGCGAAGGTAGCACTGCTAATTGGCCTCTGTAACAAAACTGACCTGTGGACAGGATAAAACTTGTTTGGAGCTTAGAGACAAAAATTATTCAAGGTTAAAAACACATGAATGCCCCGGCTACGTCACCAAAAAAAAGGAGTGAATGAATGTCTTCCCCTGCGGTTCTAAATGTGAAAGAATGTGCTCCTGGCGCGCCTGGGTCAGACAAAAAGCTCCTTCAGGTAGCTGGGCCGGGCCCGGGGCCTCAGGGACCCTTTTCTCCTCCTCCC